>NC_045547.1:18637852-18950352 GCF_009769535.1 Thamnophis elegans | reverse complement strand
CCCTCGGACATATCATTTTAAACAGTTCTGAATGCCCAAAATGGTTTAGGTTTCAGGGGGTTGAACTAGACGACGCCCAAGTCCCTTCAAACGCTTTCATTCTGTATTCTGAATGTATAATGATTTACTGGCTGCCATATTGTGATGAAATATATGCCTTAGGATCCCTTATCACAGGGATGTCAAACCCCATCGCATTGCGGTCTGGGTCATGACGTATCAGGCTGTATCGTGACATATCTGGATTTTTTTGCCTTTGCAGAGCTGGGGTGGGCGTGGCCTGCATAGGCCGTATCTGGCCCACGGGCCGCTAGTTTGACAGGCCTTCCTTATCGCTTCCTTCATCAGACCGCCACAAGGCTTCCTATCAGTTTGCTAAAAGAAGTTAATCTAACTACAAAACAAGAGCAACATGTTTTATCTAGATTTGGAGGCTATGTAATTAAAATCTTAGCAACAATGCAACTTTAGGATCTCCTGATAGTCTCTCATTCAACATTAATTCTGCTTAGCTTTTCAAGAACATAGTCTACTAGAGACTGACACTTGTTGTGAGAAACCTATAGTGCAGGGGTGGGTTCCGGCTTCTTCTACTGCCGGTTCACTCAGGGATGCTCTTTGGGCACATGCGCACTTGATGTGCGCTATGCGCACATGCACAGTAGGTTAAAAAAAGCTTCTGCGCATGCACAGCAGCAAAAAACAAGATGGCTGATACTACCTACTTGGCTGAACCAGTCCGAACCAGTAGAAACCCACCTCTGCTATAGTGGAAGATAAAGGTTTTTTAATGATATAAAATAAATTCCATTCCTCGAATAGTTGTCTTTTTTTAAAAAAATAACAAATTACATTTGAATCCAAACATATTTTTCCACCAAGGGAAGTTTCAAGGTTATTTTTTAATTGTCTATCTCGGGAAAAATGTGATTGAATGGAATGTGCAACCTCAAGACTCATTCTTCTGTAAACCAGAGTTAATTTTCATGTCAAAATACAGCCTTAACCTCAATCTTTACAAAAACCTTAAGAGTGTATTTTTCTATCAATATTACTAATGACTGCAAAGTTATAAATTTAGGTCCTGATCAGTGTACATTTGAGGACCTCATGGCTGTGCATCAGAACGCAATTAATGTTGCTAGTTTCTGGCAACATGTTTAATTTGTACACATATTTTTAATATTGTATTTGATATCTTAAATTTTACATCAAATACTATGCCTTATTTTAATTGTGATGCTTCCGACCAGAATAAACATACAATTTAGGTCTAATAAACCAACAGATCTGCAATTAGGAAAGTGATTTCAGTGATGTAAAATTTCTTTTTTAGTAGTCCATTTACACTCCTGGTGGTTTTATGGGCACATCTATCTGGTTTTCCTAGAATCAATACAGAAGTGATTTGCTACTGCTGCCTTCTGGGGTCTTTTTTTAAAAAAACTTCCCTGTCTAGCCTGAAGCTCAAGCATTTGCTAGTTGTTTTCCATCCAAGTATAGCCAGGTCCACCCAAGATTAGGTTTTTAAGATGAGCCAAAGTCAACTGGGTGTTGCCACACAGCTGCTCGATATTAAGTTTTGGAATTTTGGAAAATGTAATATAAAATTTATAGCTTTTTTTTAAAGGGCAAAATGTAGCAACACAGAGTAACTTGCTCACATGCCCCAATATTTTTTAATGTGGCTTGCTTACATATTCTCTATAAAAGACTAAATATAGGGCTTAGTTTAGGGAAAACTGAACCCCTTAAGCTTGTGATTTTTTTAAATTTAAGGTCACCTCCTTTACTCTTCAACAATTTCAAAGAGGTAAAAACAGATATCAGATTCAGATTCAGATTTAATTTATTTGTATGCCGCCCTTCTCCGGGAGGGACTCAGGGCGGCGAACAACTCAAAAGGGGAAAGGGGATACAAACACAATACATATAATTAAAATACACAAGAGTCATACGGCCATACAAGTCGAGAGGGGAGGGGAACTCATCAACCCCAGGCCTGCCGGCACAGCCAGGTTTTGACGGCTTTCCGGAAGGCCTGGAGAGGGATGAGGGTCCGAATCTCCGCGGGGAGTTTATTCCAAAGGGCCGGAGCTGCAACAGAGAAGGCCCTCCCCCGGGTAGTAGCCAGATGGCATTGGCTGGTAGACGGAACCCGGAGGAGGCCGACCCTGTGCGATCTAACGGGTCTGTGGGAGGTAATTGGCAGAAGGCGGTCTGTGAGTTTGCTAGGGCAAACTCACAGAATCTCTCAAATCTAGCACCTCTAAAGGATGCAGCTTGGAAATGACTTCATTAAACTATAGTTTGCTTAAAACAAGCAAAGAAGCAACTGAAGAGAAAGACAGGTGAGTAAGAGTAGCTCAGGTAAATCACCAAAGGTGTCAGAAATTTGAAATGAGAATATCAGTCAAAGGTAAAAAGCTTTGGACAGGACTTGGGAGAATGAAGGATTAGGCAAAAGGCAAAAGAAATTAATGGGACATGCAGGAATATGAGAAAATGACAGATGAGGTTCATGGGATAAGATTGATGGGCATTCTGAAACAAGGATAGAAAGATGGACTGCTAACTACAAAACAAAGAAGCAAAAACAGAATTCGGCCTGAAGCATAGGGACAAAGAGGAATCCTACATAATCCATGATATGTTCATGAAAAGATAAGGTAGCTTCAATATTGCTAATGAACAACAGGCACTAATCTGGACTTGCCAGCCAAATACTCAATTAAAAGTTTCTAGCATGGTATTCTTTTAATTAGCAATAGCAATAGCACTTCGACTTTTATACAGCTCCATAATGCTTTGCAGCATTCTCAAAGTGACAAATGTCACTATAGGTAAAGGTAAAGGTTCCCCTCACACATATATGCTAGTTGCTCCCAACTCTAGGGGGCGGCAACTCAAGAAGGCTTGTGGTCATGTGGTTGGCATAACTAAATGTCGAAGGCGCATGGAAGGCTGTTACCTTCCCACCAAAGGTGGTTCCTATTTTTCTACTTGCATTTTTACATGCTTTAGAACTGCTAGGTTGGCAAAAGCTGGGACAAGTAACGGGAGCTCGCTCCGTTATGCGGTGCTAGGGATTCGAACTGCCGAACTGCTGTCCTTTCTGATCGACAAGCTCAGCATCTTAGCCACTGAGCCACCGCGTCCCTCTCTGTCACTATATTGCCCCCAAAAATCTGGGTCCCCATTTTACCAATCTCGGAATGATGGAAGGCTGACTCAATATTGAGCCGATCAGGATCGAACTCCCTGGCTGTAGGCAAAATTAGCCTGAAATACTGCATTCAAATCACTGCGCCAATAGGGCCCTTAATTAAATACCTGCTTGCTGTTATAATCATATTAATTTGTTATTAATTTGTTCCGTTTCTTTGGCTGCCGACTCCTAGGCTTGTACAACACTTCGGAGCAAAGCAGCTCCTTAGTAAGCTGGAAGGAATTGCAAACATTGGTGCAGCCAACGGCTACAATAAGAAGACAGTAGTCAAAATAAACCACTAGAAATGTAAAGGTAATAAGAGATGTTGAATTTCTATTTCAACACTGGCAACTCTGCAGTGCTTCTTATATTTCAAGTCAGAGAGAAAAATCCAAATCAACACCATCCCACCATCCAGTGCGATCCCACAGAGTTGGCCTCCTCAGGTTGCCATTGGCCAGACAGTGTTGGCTAGCGACCCCCAGGGGGAGAGCCTTCTCTGTGGGAGCGCCTTCCCCTTGGAATGAGCTGCCCCCGGAGCTTCGCATAATCCTCGACCTCCGGTCCTTCCGACGCACCCTAAAAAGTTGGCTTTTCCAGCAAGCCGGCCTGGCCTGAACAAAATAAAATAAATGATTGATTTAATTGTTAATTTTAATCTAATTTTTTAAATGTTATTGTCAATATTAATTGGGTTTGTTTTTGGATACTCTTATCTAATTTCCTTTTTAACTTTTGTAATATGTGTTTTTTTTAATGTCGTACGCTGCCCTGAGTCCTTTGGGAGAAGGGCGGCATATAAATCCAATAAACCAACAAACAAACACAAAAAGAAGCTAGCTAAGTGTGTGTGTGGGGGGGGGAATGATTATTTTCAAAACTCAACATCTAATGACCCAGAAAGGGGAAAAATAATTATGCAAAGAATGGAGATGAGAAGGCAATCCAAAAGACAGACTCCTATGATGAAAAATGTTCAGATACAGTATTGGGTTACTGAGCAAAGTTATACTGTAAACAAAAAAGAACAGGCTAGTACATCAGGAGAGCAAAATCAACGCTCGTGGGCTGTGTGACATTTAAATTTTTTGGACTGTGGGATTTAAATGAAACTTTATTCTGATGGGAAATGAGTAATTCCTAATTATTTTGTAGTTAGTCATCATTTCAACTGGGAGATGAACATGAATTTTCCCTTTCTATAGTTGCAAAATTAAATGGGTCTCATGGTTATTACGAGTGACCAACCAGTCATAGGGTGGCGTTTTTTGAATGATAACCATAATCATTTACCGTGTTTCCCCCAAAATAAGACAGATTATTTTCTTTTGACCCCAGAAATAAGCACTTGGCCATATTTTCGGGGAGGTCTTATTATTTTTGAAGTGCAGGGTGTGGCGAACATGATCACCTCATGGCTGCTGATGTGTTGCAATATTTTCAGGGAGGGTTTATTTTGGGGGAGGAGGGCTTATTTTAGCGCATGCACTCAAAAGCCCGATCTGGGGAGGTCTTATTTTCGGGGAAACAGGGTAGATAATTCTTCTCTTTCAGATAGAGAAAGAATGGCACAGGAAGATGTAATCTAAAACATAACTTCCCCATCTATGGTCCACGAGGGTAGGACCTTATATAAATTTACAGATATACATGATCCACATCTTGGGAAATCATTATATATTGTCAAACATCTTGGCAGTAATTTCATATCTCACAATTTGGCCCATTTCATCAGATTCCACTAAAAATGAATTATTATTTAAATTAGGAGACCTGCAAATTCCATGGGCGGGGCAGGTTTGACATATTCAGTTCTATATTACTGACTTTGGAGTTGAGTGCTGATCTTCAAAAGCTACTGATAATAACATAATAATCCAGGATTATTACATTAAAGGAAAGGAAAACACTGGTAGAAGATAATACATTTATGAAGATGAGGTGGAAGAATGATATGATTGTGGAATGCATAGCATATGACAAAGAGTGATATGTAGATGTTTGGGGATTGTTTGAGAAAATAATATATATAATATAAACTTTGTCGTCATTGTACATATATACACAGCACACACATACAACGAAATTCACATAACACCCAGACACTAGGCCCAACACACATGACAATCCCCAAACACACACACCCCAACAAGGTTCAAGGTTCAAGGTTCATTTTATTTATATGCCGCCCTATTCCCGGTGGGACTCAGGGCGGCGCACAAACCCAAAGGAGGGGAAGGGAAACACAAGAACTACAACAAAAAGTACAGGAAATTTAAAACAGCCAACAGCCACACGATTCGAGAGGGGAAGGGAACTCATCGACCCCAGGCCTGCCGACACAGCCAGGTTTTAACGGCTTTTCGGAAGGCCTGGAGAGAGGTGAGGGTCCGAATCTCTGCGGGGAGCTCGTTCCAAAGGGCCGGAGCCACCACAGAGAAGGCCCTCCCCCGGGTAGTAGCCAGATGACATTGGCTAGTAGACGGAACCCGGAGGAGGCCTAATCTGTGTGATCTAATGGGTCTTTGGGAGGCAATTGGCAGCAGGCAGTCTCTCAAGTACCCAGGTCCAATACCATGAAGGGCAAAAAATTCCCTGCCCCTAAACCACCCAAGCATCCACACAACAGACCAAGTAGTGCTGTCCAACAGCTCACTGATGGCCCTTTAGTTCATTGTTGAGTGCAATTATAGCTCTGGGATTAACATAATATGCTTTAGTTTTAATCCAAGGTAATTTCAAAACAGATTCAGATAAAAAGCTTTCCCGTACATGATTTATTTTATACATAACTCTTAAGACCACGTTTTTCACCGTGTTATGGATTAGCATTGCATGTGACTCAAGCAAAATAATTTCTTCTTATACAGAATGACAGAACTGAACTGTTATTTTAAGAGGTGTTTGCAGGATGGGCCAGAGATGGTATTATCACAGCCAATTGGCCTTGAGACTGGGTTGAAGCTGAAGCCACGCCTCTGGGCTCCTCTCCTCTGACTCCAGTTTCAATGCAGTATGCGCTCCCGAGATCCTGAAAACAAGTCACAAAGGAGACACCTCCACCTACTGTCTAGCTAACCTAGGGTGGGAACTGGCCCATCCTGCAAATACCTCTTAAAATAACAGTTCAGATAAGACCAACTGTCATTTTCCAGAGTGAGTTTGCAGGATGGTCCAGAGATGGGACATACCCAAGTTTCACCCCAAGGGTGGGCCCTCACTGATCCAACAGGATCTGTTGCAGGACCCTGCAGCCGAACGCCGCGTCGGAAGATGCGAAGACATCCTGCCTGTAGTGCCAGATGTGAGGGCGACGGGGATGCCCACGTCGCTGCCCTGCAGATGTCTTCTATAGGGGCCTGGGAGGCCCAGGCCGCCAAGGTGGCCGCACCCCTAGTGGAGTGGGCCGTGATGCCGGTCGGAACCGGCAAGTTCTGTGCCTCGTAGGCGAGGGCAATGGCCAGACGGATCCACCGGCTAATGGTGGATGGGGAGTAACTCTTTCCTAGCGACGAGGGTTGGAATGACACAAACAGAGCCTCAGACCTACGAAACTCCGCTGCCCGCCTTAGGTAAATCCGTAAGGCCCTTCTTACATCTAAATGGTGCCAACTGTGCTCCCGGTCTCTGGTCGAGTCTGGACAGAAGTCCGGAAGGACCACCTCCTGCGCCTGGTGGAAGACTATGTTTACCTTTGGCAGGAAAGCCAGGTCCAGGCGTAGCACTACCCTGTTATTGTGTAATGTGCATAGATCCTCCCTGGAGGAGAGAGCCCCCAGCTCCGAGACTCGCCTAGCCGAGGTGATAGACATCAGGAACACAACTTTACAAGTGAGGAGCTTCCAGCTAACTGTCTGGAGTGGTTCAAAAGGCTCAGCTATAAGGGCCCGTAGCACTGTGGGAAGGTGCCACGTAGGAAACTTGTGGACTGGTGGTGGACGAAGGTGGGGCCGTCCCCTTGAGGAACCTTTTAACTAAGGGCAAACGAGATAGCGGAGTGGGCCCCTCCCCTGGTAGCATGGTGGCCAGTGTCGCCAACTGTCTCCTAACCATGGCTAGACCCTCCTGGAGGAAATCCAGGATTTGAGGGACTGTGGCCCTGGAGAGGGTCACGTGCGCGGCCTGGCACCAGGAGACAAACGTCTCCCAAGTGGAATTGTAAATCCTGTTAGTTGACTGTCTGCGGAGGCCTCGATAGTTCTGATCACCTTTTGGGACAGAAGGGCGCTTCTCAGGCGCTCCCACTCAATCTCCACGCAGCCAGTTGGAGCCACTGTGGATCTGGATGGACCAACTTCCCCTGTAGCAATCTCACCTTCCCCCGGGGAATCCTCCACGGTCTCTCTGCCAACAGACTCAGCAGGTCCACAAACCAAGCCCTCCTGGGCCAGTAGGAGACCACTAGGATTACTTCGGCCTGCTCTCTGACTACCTTCTGGATGACCTCGGGAAGGAGAGGTGGGGGGGGGAAAGTGTACAGTAGCCCAACTGGCCACTTTAGCCCCCACCGGCGCTGATCTGCCCTCTCAGGGCTCCACGTGGTCGCTGGCCAAAATGGCCACCAGGACAGCAATCCAGCCACCGGAGCCTCCAAGCCTTGAGATTTAACCCTCGAGTGGCTGGAAAAACCGCAGCTAATAGCAGTACTTACTGGGAAGTGAAGGAAGGGTCTCCTTGTGAGAAGGAAGCAAGTTGAGTTGAGGATTGTCCAGAAAAGTTTAATCAGATCAGGAGTCAAGAATTTACAACCTCTCTTTGGCCAGATTGGATTAAAACTGGAGTCAGAGGAGAGGAGCACAGAAGCGTGACTTCAGCTTCAATCCAGTCTCGAGGCCAATTGCTGTAATACCATCTCTGGACCATCCTGCAAACTCACTCTGGAAAATTAAAACATTTCTTCAAACACAAAAAATAAGGAGGTGGGGGAAAAAATGCTTACCTGATCCAAGAGAGCAAGTCTAATCACATAAGCCCTTTCAGTGTGCAAAAGCTCATTTGCAATTTTGTAACATTTCTCTTCATTTGTTTCCTGGAAATACAAGTAATTTTATATTTAGAAAAAAGCTTTAAAAATGTAATTCCTACAATGGATTTTTTTTTTTTTGCAATCAGATACTGTGTTTATAAAGCAATGATTTTTTTTTTCAGAACTGAAGTCAGCTTAGCCCAGAAAACTGTTCTGACCCCTGGCCTGTGAATAAACCAGAACACAGGCTTGGCTGTTTGCCACTGTTCAATTACTGAGATAACGAATCCTTTGGCTGAGGGCCCAGGCAACTCACGTTCAATAGAGTAGCTCTGCAGCAACCCAGATAGTTCAAACGAAGCAATGCAGATATTCCAAACGAACAGACACGGCTAGAATACACAGATACAGATTTCTTAACTACTAATTCGAACGGTTGTTTCCCGCAAATGTCCCCTCCCAACGCCTCACCTATAATCTCTCTTGGGAGGGGCCAATCAACAACCACCTGTGCTTAATCATCTTCTGTAAGTCTGCCTACGGAGTTGCTGCTTCTGTTTCTCAGCCCTTCTCAATCTAGCATTAGGGACAAATTGCCTTTGATTCTCCCCACTGCTCCATGCCTCAGGAGCCTCCTGGTGGCCAACCAGCCTTTCTGGTCCCTGTTCTAATTCTGAACCCTGCCCAGAGTCCTCCACATCGTCCAGGGCAGACTCATATGGTTCCTCGCTATCCGAGTCCATCAGCAGCTCAACCGGATCCTGCTGGGCCGCAACAGAAAACTATATGAAAAAATCAGAATGGCACACACACAGTCCAAGGTCTGTCTTATAGTGAGGAATAAAATAATAAAAGGAGCTATTTAAAACAAGCATAAATGCTTTTTAATGTGGCCTAGGGTTTTTTTTGGGGGGGGGGGCAGCAGTATTAACATTGGAAATGCTAACTAATGGTATCAATTTATTCAACAAAAACTTACAATTTTGCCTGCTTGTTTTTTCCATTTCAGATAAACTAACATTACAGAGGCATTTCTATCAATTGTGACCACTTATCTGTGTTTAATAAAAATTTTGTAGCTTAAGTAAAATCTGACATTACTGCATTAAAGCTTTAGCCATACAGACCTCAATTTACAACTTACAACCACAGAATTTCCAGTAAGGTTGTTGCTAAGTGAGTTGTGTTCAATTTTACAAGTTTTTTAATGGTTGTTAAGCAAATCATTGAAGTTGTTAAATGAATCCACACGTTCATTAAGCAAATCCAGCTTTTTCCATTGACTTGGCTTGTTATAAGCTGGCTGGGAATGTGCAATGAAAGGTTGTTTTGGAGCAAGAGACTTATATAATAGGAAATAAGTGAACAATCAGTTCCTGTATCCATTACTATACTCTACTATACCTTATTTTCCCTCCAAAGGTCTTTACACAAATTACGCCACAAAAGAAAATCTTCATTGCAAATGCAATCAAATTTACTTAAACAACTTTGTCTAGGCCAGTATACATTATGTGTTATAAAAAGTGGAAAGAGGGGGACATAACTAAGGCAGAATATCAGCAAATAGCCCGAGCCTGTAAAGACGAAGTAAGGAATGCTAAGGATCACAATGAAGAAAGGCTTGCCACAAAAGTAAAAAATAACAAACAAAAGCTTCTTCCAACATGTTAAAAACAAGAAAAGGGTTAAGGAAACAATTTGTCCATTGCTGGGAGAAAGCGGCAAGAAGGTGACAAGTAACAGGGAGAAAGCAAAACTATTTAACTCATTTTTTGCATCTGTCTTTACACAAAGGGATAAAACAGTCCAACCTATCAAAAACAGCACCACAAAAATCAGATTAGGAACACAAATTGAAATAGGGAAGAAAATGGTAAGTGAGCACCTGTCTACCCTAGACGAGTTCAAATCACCAGGACCAGACAGATTACACCCCAGGATTCTGAAGGAACTGGCAGACGAGATCTCAGAACCACTGAACTATATCTTTCAGAGATCCAGGAGCACCGGGGAACTGCCAGAGGAACTGGAAAAAAGCTGATGTGGTTCCCATCTTCAAAAACGGGAAAAAAAAATAGATCCAGGAAACTACAGACCTATCAGCCTCAACACCAGGAAAGATTCTGGAAAAGATAATCAAGCAACGAATTAGCGAACACCTAGAAGTAAACAAAGTAATAGCCAGAAGCCAACATGGGTTTGTCAAAAACAGATCGTGCCAGACTAATCTTATTGCATTCTTTGACAAAGTGACAAAATTAGTGGACCAGAGGAATGCCGCCAATATAGTTTACTTGGACTTCAGTACGGCATTTGATACGGTAGACCATAACCTACTACTAGATAAAGTAGAAGAATGTGGGTTGGACAGCATCACCACCAGTTGGATTTGTAACTGGCTGACCAACCGCACTCAACGTGTAGTCCTCAATGGAACTGCATCTACATGGAGGGAAGTATGCAGTGGAGTACCCCAAGGCTCTGTTTTAGGCCCAGTACTCTTCAACATCTTCATCAATGATTTGGATGAGGGAATAAACGGGGAACTCATCAAATTTGCAGATGACACCAAGCTGTCAGGAATAGCCAACACTCCAGAAGATAGGCTTAAGATACAGAAGGATCTTGACAAACTTGAACATTGGGCACTATCTAATAAAATGAAATTCAATGGTGAAAAGAGTAAGGTTCTGCATTTAGGCAACAAAAACAAAATGCACAGATACAGTATATGTAGTACCTTGCTCAATAGTAGTAACTGTGAGAGAGATCTTGGAGTCCTAGTGGACAACCATTTAAATATGAGCCAGCAGTGTGCAGCAACTGCCAAAAAAGCCAACCCAATTCTAGACTGCATAAACATAAACAGCATAAATCAAGATCACGTGAAGAGTTAATACCACTTTATAATGCCTTGGTAAGGCCACACTTGGAGCATCGC
The DNA here is from genome assembly GCF_009769535.1 of Thamnophis elegans. NCBI lineage: Eukaryota > Metazoa > Chordata > Lepidosauria > Squamata > Natricidae > Thamnophis > Thamnophis elegans. Next base: position 18,939,231 of record NC_045547.1, on the reverse strand, counting down.
GGAGGCTTGCGGAAGCGTCACAGGCAAGTACAACGCATGCGTGTGCCCCACATCCATGTGGGTAACGTTGGGGCCGTTCCAACCGGTACGGAATCCGTAACCCACCACTGGACATGGGACAGGCAGTCTTTGACTTATGACCACAATTGAACCCAAAATTTATGTTGCTAAATGAGATATTTTTAAGTGAGTTTTGTCCTACTTTATGATTTCTCTTCCACATTTAAGTAAATCACTGCAGTTATTAAGTTATAATTTTGCTGTTAAGTGAATCTGGCTTCCCTTTTGACAAAAGGGGATCACATGACTCCGGGACACTGCAACCGTCATAAATATGAAGCAGTTGTCAAGCACCCGAACACAAATCACATGACCATGAGGATGCTGCAATGGTCTTAAGTGTGAAAAATGGTCGTAAGTCCCTTTTTTCAATGCCATTGTAACTTCAAATGATCACTAAGAGAACTGTTGTAAGTGGAGGACTACTTGTGTTAAATGTCATCAAAGGATAGATGCTGTAACATTAATTCAGGGATTCAGATGGTGAGAAGATCAGACTAAGCTGATACCTTTCATCACCTTCTATAGATATCCACCATTAGTTTCTTATATATCACTAGCTGATAACCTGGCGTTGCCTGGGTATTTATTTATAGGGGAAAAATGTCCAGACCAAACGTAATATTGGATTTTCCCTCTTACCGGAGGGAGCTCCCTTATGGAGTAATGTGAAGCCCTTACAATGGCAATTCCACTACGCTGTACAGTAGAAGCCATTTTACGGCAGTACAGTAGAAGTCATATTAAGGTACAATGGGATGTATCTTAACAGAACACACACCCCGAAGGGCGTTAGGAGTGTCTTTCCCCCCCTCCAAGTATTTTTTTTCCCAAGAGAATAAGTCATCTGCGTACCCAGTTTGATTGAAATTGCTTGAGGCGTTCCAGAGTTATGCTGGAACACACACACACACAAACAGCCATTTATATATATATATGGCAAAAGAACTGTTCTGTCCATTTAGAGAAATCAGGAGAGGTTTTAAAATTGAGCAAGAATGCCCACTCCAATTGAGAAGGGAACTTCATAACAAACTACTCCTTAAGAGCTGCTTTCATATCTAGATTGATGGTGATACCAAGTGTATCATTCCACCCAGTTTCACAGGAAGGACGCTTACTCCAGAGCGCTTCCCCTGTTGAACAGAAAGTGTACTCCTACACAGAGAGAGAAGGAAATGGTCACAACAGGATGTATCACCTATTCCCAAACCCCCAGAGCCATTCTCACAAAAAGCCACAATTCTATTGACAGCAGCCACTGTGGAGCCAGAGATGACATTTGTTCCCTCCAGCTCACCTACAACAGAAGACAATAATTGCCTCTGGCCTACCAGTGCTGCATTCTGGATTTTACAAACGTGTGTGTCTATTCAGAAGGAAGGAAAAGGAGATCAACAGAGAGGCGGGAAACTGGGGAGAGCCTCAGCCAATGGGATGTGCCTGCTTCAAAGGGGGAGGAGTTCAGTATTTTGAAAAATGTTAAATTGGTGTCCCATGAAGATGTCATTACAGAGGTACGGTAATGATCCAGGAGCAGCCCCCCAGTCTGGAAAGGCCCTAATATCTAGACTTACATCATGAAATAGAGGTAACCCTCACTTACTGACTGCAACTGAGAAGGATAACTGTTGCTAAGCAGCACGGTCATTAAGTGAAATGTCTCATGTGACTGCACCGACTTATAATAGTTCCAGCTGCAGCCATTAAGGAAATCACCATGGTTTATTAAACGCCACATCAAGTGACCATAACTTCCAATCTCCTGCTGGTTTTCCCGCTGAGTTTGTCTTGTCAAAAGCTGACTGTGAAGTGTCACAAATTTTATTTTATTTTATTTATTTATAAAATTCATTGGCTGCCCATCTTACCTCGGGATAACTCTTATAATCATACAAAAAAATAAAACTGTACTAAAATAAAATAAAATAAACCAAATAAAAATAAACCAAATGGAGGCTGTTGATTGTGATAAATGTGTGCCAATTGCTCAAGTGCTCAAATCAGAATCATATGACTGTCGGATGACACTTCAAAAAACAGTTGTCTTTTTTCTTTCAACACCACTATACAAATTTGAGTTTTGAACAAGTGGTTGGTAGAAAAGGATTATCACAGTGTTTCTCAACCTTGGCAACTTGAAGATGTCCGGACTTCAACTCCTAGAATTCCCCAGCCAGCAAATGCTGGCTGGGGAATTCTGGGAGTTGAAGTCCAGACATCTTCAAGTTGCTAAGGTTGAGAAACACTGGATTATCAGTAAAGGCAAGGCTCACCATTTCAAAGGACACTCCAATGCAATCTAATAAATCTAATCTAATAAGCAATCTAATAAAAAGTCATATCAAATTTCTACGAGTCTAAGAATATGTGGAGCCTTTACCAAAACGGTTCTTGGGACAATCAGAAGCTTCTTTACAAAATGTTATTTTACTCTTGTGTCTATCACTTTTCTGCCACAATCCAGCCCTCTTACCTTTGTCTCCGTGTTAGGGTCTCGCTGACTGCTTTGCTCAACCCGCTTCTCTTCCTTATTGGCAATCATCTCTCCAGCTTCTTTTACAGATGGGAATGAATTGGCACCTGGAGCCCAGAGATGGCTCTTGATCTTCGGCCCCTTGTAAGTTGCTGTGGTTGGCAATGAGTCCGTACTAGTGTTTCCTCTTTCTCCATTTACCAAACTGCTCTCAACGGCATCACAGTCATTTTGAATGTTTCTGCAGGCACGGTGGGCAGACCGCTTCTCTTGGGAGTCCCAATGATTCTGTGCTATTATGCCATTGGCTGTGTGATTCTGTACATCCTGAGACCAATCTCTACTGTTTCCCTGCTCGTGGAGGGGATGCTGTGTGAGGAATTTTGTCTGAGGTGATGGCACTGGTCCATATTTTCCTTGAGGTTTACCAACATTTAAAACAGAAGAGTCTTTCTTCAGCTCATTGGAAAAGGATGTGCTAAAAAGAATAAAATACAGAAACTGAATCCGGACGTGCAAACAAGTATGCAAAATTAGTATAAAAACTAAAGCAATGCACTAATCAAGGGACCACACCGCTCCAAAACTGACAGAGCAAACTACTATATAGAACACAGGGAGCAATTCCATACTCACCTGCACTGATGAAGTTACCTAGTTAGGTAATGAAACATCTGCAGGCAAACAACCAAGCTCACCAAGGACTCCAGAGTATAAAAAGCAACTGTGAGACAGAGATTCACTCACAACAGTAATCTTATTAAAGATTAATAAGGAGGCGAGGACTGAGATTGTTGATTAGATTGAAGTGAGGAAAGCCTGGCTTTGGGTTTACCTGCAGGCCTGGCTTTCTCCCCAAGTTATCCGTCTGTATATCTGTCTATTATCTCTCTCTGTCTGTCTATCTATTTATCTTCTATATCTATTATTTATCTATATACTATATATCTATTATTTATAGATAGATAATAGATAATATATATTATTTATCTATATATCTAACTTCTATCTGTCTGTCTATCCATCTATCATGTATATCTATTATTTATCTATATGTCTAACTTCTATCAATCATGTATCTATATACAGTATCTCTCTATCTACAGTATCTATCTATCTATCTATCTATCTATCTATCTATCTATCTATCTATCTATCTATCTATTATCTATCTACAGTATCTATCTATCTACAGTATCTACAGTATCTATCTATCTATCTATCTATCTATCTATCTATCTATCTATCTATCTATCTATATCATCTCTCTTATCTATCATCTATCTATCTATCTATCTATCTATCTATCTATCTATCTATCTATCATCTATCTATATCTATCTATCTATCTATCTATCTATCTATCTATCTATCTATCTATCTATCTATCATCTATCTATCTGTCTATCTGTCTGTCTGTCTGTCTGTCTGTCTGTCTATCTATCTATCTATCTATCTATCTATCTATCTATCTATCTATCTAACATCTATCTATCTATCTATCTAACATCTATCTATCTATCTATCTATCTATCTATCTATCTATCTATCTATCTATCTACAGTATCTATCTCTATCTATCTACAGTATCTATCAATCTCTACCTATCTACAGTATCTATCTATCATCCATCCAAAAACAAACAAACAAACAAACATACATACATACATACATACATACATACATACATACATACATACATACATACTGGCTTGCATCTTCTGGCTATACATACATACATACATACATACATACATACATACATACATACATACATACTGGCTTGCATCTTCTGGCTACTCTATCCTTCCCGCTCTATAAAACTGGCTACTTTTTAATACCTGAAAACTTTCTTGATGTAAGCAGCAAAAAAAGAAGAAGAAAGAAATCTATAGAAAACAACACATCAGGAGCATATCCTAAGTTAAATATTTTGTTTGCAGATAGAAGTATTGAACCCTTGAAGATATTTATGGCAACAAAGAAAGACTTCCTGTGTCAAGAACAGCTGGTGCTGTGCTACCTGCCCTTTGGAATGAGATTCCACCCCATGAAATGGTGTGGTTTCTACCCTATTGACATTCCACAAGGCCTTGGAGACCTGTTTATACTCCCAAGGCCTGGGGTGAAGACCCCCCTTGTTGGGTGTGTTTTTATTTTTGTTTATCTGCTTGTTTAATGTGCTCAGATTGCACATTATTTTTGTTTCTTATTGGTTTTTATCTTATTGTTTGTGCATGGCCTAGAGTCAGTCAATGCCAGGCAATGTTCAAAATGGAATTAAGTAATAATCAAAAGAGCCTAAGAACTGAAGATGTAATGAGGATGATAAGAATGATGATGATGATGATGATGACCCTGATGGGGAAGAAGAGAATGAGAGGGAGAAAGAGCAAGAAAGGGGGTAAGCAGGATTTCTCTGTGGTGGAAGCCACGATTAATGAATTGAAGTCTTCAATGGGTCAAATAGCAGAAAGAGAGGCTGCCATTTGAGGATGAGAAGGAGGTATAATTTTTAAAAAAATGTTGAAAGTAATTAGCGCTCAGACTACGGTCAGAAACTCAGCAAGGGATTTTTATCATAGTGGCTTGTTTCTTTTTAGCTCTTTGTTCTTTTTAAATGTTCCCCAGAAACTCTTTCCAATATGTGCATTATCATTATTTTCTTGGAAAAAATAAAGGACAAAGAGGAAAATCTGAGAGAGGTTTGTATGGATAACACATTTTAAACTGTTTGTTTATAACTTTGCTTTTCAAAGGAAATCCAAGAGAAAAACAAAAATAATAATAATTAAATTCAATAATTCTAAAGGACAGCTTTTTGAAAGGAAGGGCTGTCCTTTATAATGAAGGAGGAATAACCACTGAAATTATAATAGTTAGGTTCAAACACCATGCTGGACCCAAAGGAAAACTTATGACCTAAGCATAGTACACAAAATTGTCTTGCTACAACGTCCTACCTGTCAACAACTACTTCAGCTTCAACCTCAATAATACGTGAGCAAACAATAGATACAAACTCAAGGTAAACTGCTCCAAACTGGATTGCAGAAAATACGAAAATTCAGCAACAAAGTGTTAAAACACCTGGAATGCTCTACCAGACTCCATTGTTACATCCTCAAATCCCCACAGCTTCAACCTCAAACTATTTACCATGGACCTCACCCCATTCCTAAGAGGTTCATAAAGGGGCGTGCATAAGCGCACCAGCATGCCTACCATACCTGTCCTACTGTTCCCATTTATTTGTACTCATTTCCTTTGTTCATGTCCATGTTTATGGACATCTTGTACATCCTTGACAAATAAAATAAAATAAAAATATTATTTGTTAGTCCTATATAAGAACCTTAGGTTCAAATCTCTTGACAAAGTAGAAGATTGTTAGGTATTATGCAGAGGGAGGTGGGTTTGCCTCTGCACGTGCATGAATTAAAAGAAAGAAATCTATCCCCTTCTTTGTGTCAAATGCTTTCTTCTTTGTACCCCAAGATGTGGTGCTTTTAACCAAGCACCAATTCATGGGACTGAAATATTCCAAGATCATACCACTGAATTTGACATGACGTTGCCAGACTAAAGTGGCACAATTTTCCAGCCTTTTTCCCCAGCAGTAGATTAAAGAAAAACAAAAGGTTAATCTTTGTGTACGTTTAATAGAAAGGCAGAAGTATAAAGGTGTGGTATACTCATATTGAAATGGGGGGGGGGAGGTCTTGTTCTCTCTTCTGTGAAACAGATTGCTTGTAGGAGAAATTAGGGGAGGCCTGTGTAGATTAGTTTGTGCTCTTGATCAAAAGAACTTTATTACTCTAATAAATCAAATAAATGAACATATGTTTTTATTAAAAATACTGTTGCCGTCCGTCCCCCCAATCAACAATTGCTTTTCTAAGGAGTGGCATAATATTTGCTCATCTAAGGTCTTTGCAGTAATTTTCCAGACCTGCCCTCCCCAAATTTCTGGAAAGCATCAGGCAACAACTAAATTGCAAATTTATGCAGATTCTGGTTCCAGTCAATACACAGTTCCATCACCATAACAAACAGCTTAAAATGGTCAAACAAAAAGTCTAATAATTACATTCCTTTTACATAGAAAAGGATGCAATCTGAGTATTTTATTTTTACTTTTTAATACATCTCAAGATGTTCACACATATATCCTTTGTCTATTAAAAAATACTGATCTTGATGTTAAATGAAGCTATTGAGTTCATATATTACTGGTGCTAATTTTATACTTTTTTTTTTAGCAAAAAAAAATCAATTGACTGATTGGCTTTTACATTTTTTATCAAACATTCTAGTTTTTGTAGCCTTGACTGGCATGGCAACCTCACGCTCGTTCAAATTTCCACCCGTTGGATCGGACATGGCTTAGTGTGGCTGTGGGGGGTGCTAGGAGCCTTGCCAAAATGCCGATTAACTTGACGGCCTTTCTGGGTCCAGAAAGTAAAACAGTTCCCTGGCCCTTTGGGGCAGCCATGGCTAACTGGTCAAAAGTCATGATCTGGCCTCCAGATTTCAGGATGCGTCGGCAGACTCCCTGTGTGACTCTGAGGGCACAAATCTTCAGTTTGGGAATTTCCTGGATGCTAACATCATCCGTCACTGTACCCACCACAACAGCAATTTTGTTTTCCCGCCCCTGGAGCTTCATTTTATGGACCAAGCGAGACACGGACAATGGAAGCTGGTTGATGCGGCTCATGAATAGCCGTTTCAGTATCACCTTGTTGAATTTGGCATTGGTTCGGTGAGCCAGGAATCAGCAGAGCTTGACCAAGAGATGAAGATAAATATCCTGACTCTTGGGCTCCTTACGCCGAACCTTAGAGTTCTTGTTGTGGTGAATATAATTCTTTTCTCAATATAATATTCTTTATGCTGAATTTGTATCTGAAATACACCACATTGTAAGCATGCAAACAAATATAGGAAACTGTTATACACCATCAGGCTACTTGTTCATTTAACCAGCACTGTTTATTGCAGCTATATCTATCACTAGTGCTAAAACAGATTATAATTATTATTTGTGTAATTCGCAAGTTGATCAAACTATGGTCTATTTTGCAAAAAGCCATGATTTATGGATTACAAATTCCAACTTATTTATTCCTTTATTACAATATCTGTATTAGGAGTGTCCAGTCCATAGCCCCATGGGCTCATGAGGCCCTAGACCAATGGTTCTCAACCTTCCCAATGCCGCGACCCTTTAATACAGTTCCTCATGTTGTGGTGACCCCCAACCATAAAATTGGTGTCTCGGTTCCTAAAACCATCGAAAATATGTCTTTTCCAATGGTCTTAGGTGACCCCTGTGAAAGGGTCGTTCAACCCCCAAAGGGGTCCCGACCCACAGGTTGAGAACTGCTGCCCTAGAAAGTTAGTAATGCAGACCCACAAGGTAACAAAAATATTAAAACATAAAGGAAGTTTGTTATTTTTATATATTAACTATATTATATACTGTACTTAATATATTATACAGCTCAAGATAATTCCTCTTCACTCAATGCGGCCCAAGCAAGCCAAAAGGTTGGATAACCATGGTTTATAGAGTGTCCACCAAATCCAAAATAAAACAAGAGGAGAAACAAGGATTATAAAACCTTTGGATCCCAGATACCAGCAAAAACCAACCTTTTCCAACTTCCTGAAGACATTGTGGCACCAATGTGGCTTCTAAGGGCATTTCTATAATAAGGGGGCTACCACATAATAATTGCTTTAACAACATGGCTATATTTGGGCTACGATGTGTTTTTTACTAGCTTCATACAATGTAATAAGCCACAAACGTAACCCATATTTGAAGTTCACACCTGCTGAGCCAAAATTAGGGCTTCCATGCCTGCATTGGAAAAAACACAATGGCAATGCAAAGGTTAAAAAAAACCACACTAGTTTTTTAAATTTAATTCTAATTTTTTGCTGCCTTCTAATAGTTATCTAGATATTTTTCAGTCCAGATGTAATACAGTAGCCCTAGCCAAAACCAAACTAAACATTGAGCATGATGTATGAATGAGCTGACTTGTAACTCTCTCTCTCTCTCTCTCTCTCTCTCTCTCTCTCTCTCTCTCTCCTTCTCTCTCCGCCCCCTCTCTCTTTGCCCCCCCCTCTCCCTCCCTCCCCCCTTCTCTCTCAGAAGCATAACCCCACTTTGCAGGTAACTAGAACAAAAGATGTAAAAGAAATCACAACAGCTCTGACAGCAAGATTGTATGTTCAAAGACCTATTTTAGCCTTAGTGAAGCATGCTGATTTTGTATATCACCCAAAATGTGCTGAGTTTACTACTGGTGCCTCTTTCAGCACCACTCCAATTTATCAGCGCTATTTATCACTTTGCTCAAAGTAACTACTCCCTCCTGCAAGATATTCCTCTACCATGTGTATCCTCTAATCTTTGCTTCTCCCTAAGACAGGGGTGTCAAACTCTATTTTATTGAGGGCCTCATCAAGGTTGTGTTTGACTGGGGGGGGCATCAGGGCCGGGGGGGCAGGGCCAGCTTGATGTCACTCATGTAGTGGGCACCTGTGGTGGGCCAAGAGCTCTGCCAGCGAACACGGGCTCCCGAGCCCCATTTTCGGCTGCCATGGCTTCCTGCAACCCTCTGCCAGTGAAAATGGAGCTCCATTTTTGCTGGCAGAGGCACTACGGGCTGGTCCTTTGCTGTTTCCAGGGTGGCCCCACGGGCCAGATCTAAGCACCCCATGGGCTGGATCTGACCCCCAGGCCTTGGGTTTGACATCCCTGCCCTAGGATAATTTTTATGGAACCCAACAGCTGGACTAATTTATTTCACCAGACTCCAAATATTTAATGGAGTTCAATCATCCCCAACTCCCTATTGCAATGGTGCCCTTTTATTACCTTTATTAAAAATGGTTAAACTGCAACTGCCAGCTCATTTGCATGAGGACTCCTTATCTTCTATTTCCCAGTCACCTGCATCTTAGGTCACTCAGCAGATAAGACCCACAAACCAAGACAAAAAATTCTAGAATGAAAAGACAACACATTTTTGGTATGGAATGAAGCTAACCAACATGGAGGCCCCAGAAGATTTATGTATAGATGTCTAATGTTTTGTCATTCGATGCATATGATGAAAGTCCTATAAAAACATTTAAGTAAGTTGCAACTATGGAACCTACATCATGTCTTTCTATAATAAGTTGGCAACTATAAGTTTGGATAAGAGAGATGCTAAATCTAGATAGTATAAGCAGCAGGATGCTTCGATCAAGAAGAAGCCGAGATATTGCATGAAACAACTGGACAATTTGCTACCAAGACTTTGTCCAGTTTTAGGATATCAAGAAAGTCACGTCAGTACAAAGGCCATGTGATATTAGTAAATTAACTCTGCAGTATTTATTTGGAACCATCTATTCTTCTCAAGACTTATCCCATTCAGAGAAAGATTTTATCCAACTTCTTCTTGGACTGCTATCAAGAGGAGGCCTCTCCTTAGAAAAGACACAGGTGAGCCTTCTACGCTTGGAAAGGAACAAAGAAATGCAAACACAGTGCTAATGGAAATCTGCTACTGTAGATGATAATATTAAATGCGCTTTTTGAAGTAAGAATCTCATTATGACCAGATCCTTTTTCCTGAATTAGACAGAAGAAAAAAATTATATTCCAGAACGAATAAGAGGAACAATGTAATCATGACTTATGAAAAAAGCATGGATGTTAGCAACCTGTTGGGGTGGAAATCTTAAAAAGAGCAAATGGGTGGGACACAAACAAGAAATACAAGTAGTCCTTGACTTTCAACAATTCATTTAGTGACCATTCGAAGTTACGATGGCATTAAAAAAGTGACTTACTGTTCTGACCTAGGCTTCTCAAGAGCAGGAAGCCTTTTGTCTAGTCCTTACAAAAACAATAGCAATAGCAGTTAGACATATACCGCTTCATAGGGCTTTCAGCCCTCTCTAAGCGGTTTACAGAGTCAGCATATCGCCCCCACAGTCTGGGTCCTCATTTCACCCACCTCGGAAGGATGGAAGGCTGAGTCAACCTTGAGCCGGTGAGATTAGAACCACTGAACTGCAGATAACAGTCAGCTGAAGTGGCCTGCAGTACTGCACCCTAACCACTGTGCCACCTCGGCTCTCTTTTATTAAAAATAAAAATAAAACCCCTTTTATTAATTCCCCGTGAATTCTGCTGACTCACATCCAGCAAAGTCTTTCAAGGGAGGATTTACAGTCATGGACCTTATCTGGCTTGGGGAGCTGACAGGCCGATATCTGCAAAACTTGGCAAGGAGTCTCGGAGAATCACGAACCAATTAAGTGAACTAATTGCCTCCTGCAAACTCCACTCCCCTTTCGCTAATCATGTTATTTCCTCTGGGAAGGCTATTTATCGTCCACCTGTGGCCTTACGCCCAAGTCAACCCCTGTCCTTCAGCTGTTCCTTCGTCTGGCAACTCTGCGCATGCACACACTAGGAACAGGCCCCAGCTATTTATCTGCCTCACTGATGTCTCGACTCTGAAGCAGCCGATAACTGACGTACGGCTCTGACCCCCTCTCTGCCTCTGACACAGAGCAATGTTCCCTCTAATTTTTTTTCAGTGTGAGCGGAAAAGTATAGTGTTTGAGCAGCACATTTTCATGCCTGAGCACCTGAATTTTTTTCATAGATGTCACCCAAGACAACGAAATCAGTGTTATTTGAAACTCAATTCTACCATGTAAATATCCATTAAATAAAGAAATCTCCCTATACAGGTAGTTTTCAATCTACGGACATAATTGAGCCCACAGCTTCTATTGCTAAGTGAGACATTTGTTAAGTGAGTTTTGCCCCATTTTACAACCTTTCTTGCTACAGTTAAGTGAATCACTGCGGTTAAATCAGTAACCTGATTGTTAAGTCAATCTGACTTTGCCACTGACTTTGCTTGGCAGAAGGTTGCAAAAGGTGATCCCAGGAGACTGCAACCATCATAAATATGAGGCAGTTGCCAAAGATCCAAATTTTGATCATGTGGCCATGGGGATGCTGCAATGATCATAAGTGTGAAGAACAACCATAAATCACTTTTTCAGTGCTGATGTAGCTTTAGTTATTAAGTGAAATGTTGTAAGTTGAGGACTACTTGTATTCAAGTTCAATGGATGACTCTCTATGGGAAAAGGATCAAAACTTTCTTCTATCCACATTTTCCATACTATGAATTACTTTATATGCTTTATACTTTCCCCCTTACTATCCAATACTCTGTAGTAATATTAGCAAGTTATAAATAAATTACCAATTGATGTAGATTAGCAATTGGGGCGCATAAAGAAACAAACAAAGAGGGGAGAGGAGGGAGTGGGAGGAAGGGAGAGAGAGAGACACAGAGAGAGAGAGAGAGAGAGAGAGAGAGAGAGAGAGAGAGAGAGAGAAAGGAAAGAGGAGAAAGAGAAAAAGGGGAGAGAAAGAGAAAGAGGAAAGGAAGAAAGAAGAAAGGAAGGAAGGAAAGAAAGAAAGAAAGAAAAAAAGAAAGAAAAAAGGAAGAAAGAAAAGAGGAGAGAAAAGAAGGAATAGAGGCCAAAAAAGCAAACAAGGAAAAGTAGGGGAAAAACTTTCACTGGAAAACACTATTTTTCCATCAGTGCAAAACTTTCCTAAACAAGGTTAATTTTCCGGATTTTGACTTTCTGGTCCAGGCGGACCAAGAAGCCTCTATTTTTTTTTCCTTTTCAAGCAATAAAATCAAATAAAATCCATGGAGCACCAGCTCGACTCCCCCTTCCTGTGAAAAAAACCTCGAGCACCAATCCTCCGAACGCAGAGGCTGGATTCAGACACGTGCACACCCAGCGTGGGTTTCCACCTGCTTGCATGGCGAGTGCCTCCCGCACATCCGCATCTCGGAAGCAGAGCCAACGGCGGGGAGCCCAGCCATGGGGGCTTAGCCGACAAACCGCAATGGAAGCATGCTCTGCACGTCCCGCGGAGAGTTGGCTGTTGCTGCTGCCGCTGCTGCTGTCGCCGCTTCCCCCCTCAGTAACTTTGATCCAGGAGGGAACGCCCTTCCTGTCAATCAGCCATGGGCTGGCAGAGGGAGCCCAATCGTAACCCTAGGCAGCCACATTTCTATTGCCCAAAGGCCTGCCCTCCTCTGGGTGTGTCCAGGAACTATAATATCCCAGCCCAGCTGACAGAAGCCTCCTAGCCGCCTGCAGATTAAAGTCCATCATGGTAAAGATCACTGCGTGGCAGTTGGAAACTGCTGCGCTGTGTTTTGTTGCCACCTGTGCAGCCACGCACCCGCACAGCTTAGAGGGAACATTGACACAGAGGCCTCATCAGAGCCTTCCCCAGACTCCAGGACTGGCCCATGTACCTCCCCAACTTCCTCACTGTCCGAATCTGCTGCCATCTCTGCTGGCTGGCCACAATACTTATGACATTTTTCACACTTATGAACGTTGCAGCATCCCCATGGTCATTTGATTTGTATTTGGATGCTTGGCAACTGGCTCATACTTATGACCATTGCTGTGTCCCGGGGTCACGTGACCCCCTTTTGCAATCTTCTGACAAGCAAAGTCAATGGGAAAGCGAGATTCACTTAACCACAATGCTACTAATTTAACACCTGCAGCGATTCACTTAACAAATGTGGCAAGAAAAGTCGGGGCAAAAAAAAGGGGGCAAAATTCACTTAGCAAATTTCTCACTTGGCAACATAAATGTTGGACTCAATTGTGGTCGTAAGTTGAGGACTGCCTGTATCAGCTTGATAAAATGGACAAGCTCTTGAAAAATAAAAGACAACAAGTTCTAAAACCTCAAACAAAAGCCAAAGTTCTTTTAAACGAATAACCATGGCTTTGCCTTATACTGAAAATGGTAATGGGGGAAAAGGATATTTGCAGCAATATTATACTAATTTGGTTTACTAGAATTAACTTAGCTTTTTATCTTTTTGCCATCAAAAGTCTGCATTGACACAGCTCGACCCAAGCCCGGCCTAGAAATCATGAACAGGCCTGGGAGCCTCATATAACCCTCATCCTCATTGCATAAGTCTACTAATTGCAATTAATTCAGATTTCTATCCAAGTGAAATCTGTCCCAGCCTGCTGCACATTGAGGGGGAGAGAAAGTAAAAAGAGATGTGATAATGAGTAAGAGAGGAAATGTAGGTGGTTATAAAAAGAAAGAAATTGGGCGATATTCTCTATTTCTTACATTTACTCACTCTTCATGTCTCACTCCCTAAAATTAATCCCTGCTGAAGGCAGCTTTAAAAAGAGATCAGTTATTACCTCTGCTTAAGTTCTGATCATTGTATGTAAGCAGGCACACTCCTGTGTGCCGTGATAATATTGGGTTTCATTTCCGTCTAAAATTGATCCGGTCCAATCAATATTGCATCATCATTCAAATTGTGCAATTTAATAAATCAACCATAGCAAACTGTCTGTACTCGCCATAAAAAAATGGAACATGTTCTTCCTCTTCATTTATTATCATCACATACACTCATTTCAATCTGCAACCTTTGAATAAAATGAAATGTGTTTACCTGCCTCCTTCAAAATGACTGATGAGATCAGACACTTTACTAGATTTTTCTTTCGAGACACAAGAAGAGATAGGTGTAATTTCCTCCATTCTTGGCTTCGTGGTATACAAAGCTTTAGACTTAGAGGTTTGGTGGGTAATGGATGACTGTGAATTCTGCAGATGTAATGGCTTTGGAGGCACTGCAAAGAAAAAGCAACACTACTTTTCATATCCATAGGAATTTCACACACCAGTGCTATTCAAAGCAGCGACTTTAAAACTTGTCTTCTTCAGTGTGATGCCCTCAAAATCTTTTGAAGTACCACACTCACATTCTTTAAGAGAGTGCCAGGAGTTCATTTACAAAATATTCAAGGCAAGTTTTTTTCATTACTTTAGATTCATAACTGGTGTTCTAATAATTTAGAAATTAACATTATATCAGTCAACATTATGCCCTGCTGAAGGATGTTTCTTGGATTACCTAAAGATAGATGTATTCATTCATTGCAAGAACACTTCAATTAGAGAACAATGCCTACTCTTATTACTAACTTGCATACATTAATATGTTTTGTGGGTTTGCTTTGGCCTTTTTTTTTTACATCCTAGATATCTAAAAAGACAGATAACTGCAATCTACTGCTCTACTGTTCATTCTACCAATAATCCATCCAAAATATCATGAACCTAAGTTACAGGGGTGTGTGTGTGTGTGTGTGTGAAATGCTACCAGTTTGGACCGGTTTGCACGAACTGGTAGTAAAAATGCTACCTGCTCCCCCAACCAGTAGTAAAAAAAATGCTATCGGTCTGGGCAAACCAGTTTTTCCAATGATCAGCTGTGATGCTGATTTATATTACCGTATTTTTCAAAGCATAAGACGCCCAAGATTTTGAAGAAGCAAATTAAAAAAAAAGTTATTGCATTCTGTAGACTTCCCAAAAACGGCTCATTTTTCACAAAAACGGGCTTGTTTTTTTGTCAAAAAAGGGCATGAATAGCCTTTAGGAGGCTTATAGAGTGCTCCTGGGGGCCGGGAAGAGCCAAAAATGAGCAAAAAAGGGCCCGTTTTGTGTCAAAAAAAGAGCGTGCAAAGTCTTTAGGAGGCTTATAGAGTGCTCCTGGGGGCTGGGAGGGGAGCAAAATGGCCCGTTTTTCACTCATTTTTGCTCTCCCCGGACCCTAGGAGCACTCTGGAAGCCTCCTAAAGGCAATGCATGGCCATTTTTGCAAAGGGGGCAGGGTTTAGGGAGGCCAAAAATGCTGCATTCAGAGTATAAGACACACCCAGATTTCCACCCTCTTTTTTGAGGGAAAAAGGTGTGTCTTATACTCCGAAAAATATGGTAATCTAAATCAAGTGGCACAGGGGATTCCCACCCCTCACTGTTTGCTTACCTTTGCAGATAAGCTGGTAGCAAAGGTAAGTGGATTTCACCCCCGCTAAGTTATTTTCATTCTTATCCAGAAATCAATAAGATTGTTAGCGGATATGAATTTAACTAACTTATTCTGAGCATCCCAACTTCTCTTTCTAGAAATGACACTGTAATCACATTGAAAACCACTTAGATTTTTCTCAGATGTCTGAAGTGTCAGTAATTTTCTCTGAAAGGATTGCATATTAAAGCTCATTAAAGCAGCGCATCATCAAAGGGGAAGCCACTTATATAATCAGATGTTAGTTTCCTTGTGTCAAATATAACACAGAATCCTTGTTTAATGACTGCCTCATTTCGCAACCATTTGCAGTTACAACAGGGATGGGGAAAAAAGTAACTTTATGGCCAATCATTACATTAATGACCTTTACAGGTCTATAAAGGAAGGAAAGATTGTAAGTACAGTTATAGTTTCAACTTAATGGCCACTTTGCTTAACAACCAAGTTGCTGGTCCTAATTATGGTTGCTAAATTAGGATTACCTATGTGGGCTATTCAAAAAGAATTCATCCAATTTCAAAGCACTTTAGGCCCAGTTTCAACTTTCTTCCTACATCAGGGGGTGTCAAACTGGCAGCCTGCAGGCCGGATGCATCACATGCAGGCCACGCCCACCCCAGCTCCACAAACATCGCGGGAAAAACATCGTGAAACGTCACATGACGACAGCATGATGCCACGATGTTAACACCCGTGCCCTACATGATTTCATACAACCTGGCTAGAAAAGCAGGGAGATGTGATGTCTTCCAACATACAATAAAGAACAGGGAAATTACATCGTTTACATTATTTTTTATTATTTAGGGCGTGGCCTGCCAGCAGTTGCTACTACATCTACTACAAGTTACAACTACATCTATCACAGATATAGCCTTATGCATGAAGAATATACATATTTAAAGACTGGCCTGGTGATGTGGATTATTTGATTCTTTCTCCATCTAGAAACACAATCTACTTCTAATGCCACACTAAGCATCAATTGCAGAATATATGAGCAAGCTTTTAAACTGCCAACTTTAGGGAACAATTGCAGGTTAAATATACTTTATCAACCCAGCATTTAATGAGAATGGAGAAGTTCCAAATTGCTTTTTATCAGATTCTCAAATTAGGTGAAAGGGCTGGAGATGTCAGGGCTACCAGCCAAATGGATCTCCAAAGCTGCAGTTTCCAATAGTTAGGCAAATTACAACTATAGAAAAGGAACTAGTAAAGGCAATGCTGGTAGCTACTACTGCTACCCCGATGCCACCAACAAAGATTAAGAACTTTAATTCAGCTGCGGGCCATTGCTGCAGTACTTGATCATTCTAACACATGAAATTGTCTGAAACAAAATTATCTACAAGCCAACAAATCTGCTCCACACAACCAGAAATGCATAGAGATTTATAAATCAATTATTCCAGGATGTAAAGTACTGCACACAACAGAGTGAAATCAATTGTAACAACAAAATCACAGCAGCATTTCAACTGACCCTCTTCTGTAATAAACTCAGAGAAGAAAAAGCAAGAAAATTGTCAGGCGTGAACAACCAGACTCAACACATATAGAGTTCAAACTACTTTATTATGTTCTGCCTATTGATGCAGAAATGTCCTCAGTCTGGCAGCCATATCTTGGGAACAAATAGGTAATGCTCCAGGAATTTTCACAATTACTCTATATATTTTATTGGAAGTGCCATAACAACTGACTATACAGGGAGTCCTTTACTTTGTGGTTGTTTAGTGATCACGTGACTGTAATATACCATGGTTTTTTTTTTCCCCAGAAACTGATATTTATTTCCAGGGTCTGGCAAAAAATGCCCCATAGCAAACAATGGTATGAAAGAAAAGATGGCAAATTGGGCGTAATCATGTGATGACTCATTTTATGATTTACAAATGAAACTGTGGACTCAATTACAGCCACAAGTCGAGGACTACCCTCAACTTTTTCAGTTTTCCTCTAGAGCAGACTAGGAGATCTAAACCAGAGGTGGGTTCCTACCAGTTCGCACCAGTTCGGTAGAACTGGTTCGTCAAATCTACCGAACTGGTTAGAAGAGGTTCCACCAGAAAGCAGGCCACACCTACAGAAGAGGTTCCAAAAATTTTTGAAACCCACCACTGACTGACACACATACACACACAGAGAGAGAGACAGAAAGAGAAAGAAATGAAGAAAGAAAAAAAGAAAAAAGAAAGAAAAAGTGAGAGAGAGATGAAAGAAAAAAGGAAAAGGGGACAGAGAGATAAAAGGGAGAGAGAGAGAGAGAGGGAGGGAGGGAGGGAGGAAGGAAGGAAGGAAGGAAGGAAGGAAGGAAGAAAGAAAGAAAGAAAGAAAGAAAACACATGGCCAGCAAGCCACTCTCACCAGGTCACATGGCTGGCAAGCCACTCCCATAAAGGAGGCCACACCCACAGAGTAGGTTCGAAAAAATTTTGAAACCCACCACTGACACACACACACACACACACACACACACACACACAGAAAGAGAAAGAAATGAAGAAAGGAAAAAAGAAAAAAGAAAGAAAAAGTGAGAGAGAGATGAAAGAAAAAAGGGAAAGGGGACAGCGAGATAAAAGGGAGAGAGAGAGAGAGAGAGAGAGAAAGAAAGAAAGAAAGAAAGAAAGAAAGAAAGAAAGAAAGAAAGAAAACACATGGCCGGCAAGCCACTCTCACCATGTCACATGGCCGGCAAGCCACTCCCACAAAGGAGGCCACACCCACAGAGTAGGTTCGAAAATTTTTTGAAACCCACCACTGATCTAGACCAGGGGTCCCCAAACCCTGGTCCGTGGATTAGCACCAGGCAACAGCATGCCAGAAACCAGGTCACGCAACCAAACAAAGCCCCATCCGCAGGATGCAAAACCACGCCCCCTCCGTTCCACGGAAAAAACTCTCTACACAGAACTGGTCCCTGGTGCCCTAAAGGTTGGTGGTCACTTAATCTAGACCGACGAACAACAGACAATTGGTTGTGAAATTGAATATACAACTCACGGAGATGATAAATCTTCTGAAGGGAAGGGGAGAAATTTGAGATCAATTTGCAAGGCAAGAGGAAAGCCCTGAAGAGGACGAAGCAGCTTCAATGAATCAACGATCGTATTTAAAATCATAAGGCAAATATCAGAGCTGCCGGTTTCCATAAGAAACGCCAGAAGTACCAGGCTGAATAAGTGGAAAAAGTAGTACATGTTTAAAGATTCACTTCCTTGCCAAGAAACACGCAGCCCTGCAACCAGATTGCTGTGCCAGAAAGTATAATGATGGTGAAAGGAAAGGAAAGGAAACTGCCAGTTTGGGAGGACCAGTGTTTCACAAAGAACACTGAACAAGTACCACCTACTCTAAGTGGAGCCCAGCTGTGATGTTCCCTGCTCCTAATGTGTCTTCCTGGTTACAGAGTATGATTTAGAATAAAGTGACAGAACTCCAATAATTAATTATGAGAAAAAAACATAGCTCACATGTGTTCCTACTGATGTCTCACTGCATACTAAATTGCACTAGCATTTTGTTTGGAAATAACCAGGAGCAATAAAGGAATAGTATCAATTGGCTCTGTGCAAAAAAAAAAAAAACATTGGTAGCCTGTTTCCCTGAAAATTAAGACCTCTCCGGATAATAAGCCCAATCGGGCTTTTGAGCACATGCGCTAAAATGAGCCCTCCCCTGAAAATAAGCCCTCCCCAAAAATATTGTAAAACAGCCATGAGGTGACCATGCTCCCCCAAAATGCCAAGAGCTTTTTTTTTGGGGGGGGGGGGGGGTTCAAAAGAAAACAAGACCCTGTCTTATTTTCAGGGAAACACAGTATCATTATTCCACAAAAACTCCTGTTCTAAAATAGATTTCATCCTCATTGGTCAAGCAATATTATTTCCTATATTTCCTGTGCTTTACAGTGCAGGTAGTCCTTAACTTACAACGGTTCCTATAGTGACCGTTCAAAGTTACAACGGCACTGCAAAAAGTAACTTATGACCATTTTCATATTTATTGCAGCATTCCCATAGTTACATGATCAAAATTCAGACACTTGGCAACTGGTTAATATTGATGACCATTGCAATGTCCTGGGGTGATGTGATTACCTTTTGCGACCTTCTGGCAAGCAAAGTTAGTGGGGGAAGCCAAATTCCCTTTAATAACTGTTTCTAACTTAACAACTGCAATGATTAACTTAGCAATAGTGGCAAGAAAAGTCATAAAATGGGGCAAACCTCACTTAACGAATGTTTCACTTGGCAACATAAATGTTGGGCTCAATTGTGGTCCTAAGTTGAGGACTACCTGTAATCGCTACATACATGCAATATGAAAGTGCATCTTGTTCTAGAAAAGTGATGGCTAACTTTTTTGTTGTCGCATGCTGAAAGTGTGTGCATGTGACAGTGCGCACGCATGCCTGCCCCCATAATGCAATGCGTGCGCAACACCCCTCCACACACTTACCCCTCTGCACATGCCCGCCGCACCTCCCCCGGGGCCCATTTTTGCCCTAGCAGCCCTCCCTGCAGCCCCCTGGGACCAAAATCAGGCTGTGGAGGGGGGAGAGGCGCCACCCAGCCCTCTGCATGCACACACATCTCCCACATATGTCCCCCCATGAATGCACAGCAGAGACTTGAAAATCAGCTGGCCGGCAGGGGGCATGCGTGCATGTGCAGTGGAGCTGAGTTGGGGCAACAGCTTGTGTGCCCGCAGAGAGGGCTTTGCGGTTCTAGAATTTTGGTTGAATATTTTTTTTCAGCGCAAACTAAATGCACCCTAGGAGTGTTCCCAGGAAGTTTCTTAGAGATGATGTTCAGCCAGTTATAGGCCATTGAGCTATGCCAACACAGTAATTTTTCAATCAATCAATCAATCAATCAATCAATAATTAATAAATTATGTTATATTTGTGCTGGATGGAAGTAGGGATCTTCCTCCCATATTTGGGCATACCGGGGGTTGTAATATATATATATTATATATATTATATACACACACACACACACACACACACACACACACACACACACACACATATTTATATTTATATTTATGTATGTTGAACACAAAGGCCTTTAAACTAAGGTGAGGCATACTGAAAAACGTTTCCCATCTCCCCACCCCCACTCTTCTATGTTATCCAAAATGTCACTCCAGATGATTAGGGACTGCCTGAATTAAAGTAATTTTGCAGAAAGCAAGCAAGCACCAAATAGCATTGTTGAAAACCAGGTCAGAGACTACTGCTGGTTGCCAGCATACAAATCAGAAGCAGCAAAAACCGACTTTGAATATTTTCCACTTCATTAAAGACAGACATCTTTCAAGACAGATCTCTGAATGCACAATCATACTGTACACCAGGGAAAGTGTTCTGTTAATAATCGTGATAAAAAGGGCGTTGAAATAACATCTGGATAGTGAGGTAAGTTCACTGAAGCTAGTATACCAGGAAGGTTTATTCAACACTGTAGAGACTAAACTGGCCTACAAGAAAGGCCAAATGGAAACTAGAAAAGTTTGCAAGGCAAAATATTATATGGCTAGTACATTAAAAAAAAAAAAGCAGGGAACAAGTCTTGGCCATGGCTAAAGAACAGGAAAATTGAAGAAAGATATAGGTTAATTCTGGTTGCACAGGACCAAACATTAAGAACAAATGCGTGACCTCTAGGCTGGAATACTGCAGTGTGCTCTACATGGGGCTGCCCTTGAGGAGCATCCGGCGACTTCAGCTAGTGCAGAATGCAGCCGCGCGAGTGATCGCGGGTGCACCCCGATTCACCCGCATTACACCTATCCTCCGCGAGCTGCGCTGGCTACCTGTTGATCTCCGGATGCGCTTCAAGGTGCTATTAATCACCCATAAAGCCCTACATGGCAGTGGATCTGGATACTTGAGAGACCGCCTTCTGCCAATTACATCCCTGCGACCGATAAGATCCCATAGATTAGGCCTCCTCCGTATTCCATCGGCCAGCCAATGTCGGCTGGCAACTACAAGGAGGAGGGCCTTCTCAGCAGTAGCCCCGACCCTTTGGAACGAGCTCCCCGTGGAGATTCGTACCCTCTCCACCGTCCAAGCCTTCCGCATAGCCTTGAAGAACTGGCTCGCCCGTCAGGCCTGGGGATAGGATAGTTACCCCTCCCGAATGATGAATGTATGTTGCTTGCTATTTTATTACTTGTTTGTCCTAATGTCTGTATTTCCCCTTCCCAGTTTTTGTGTGAGCCGCCCTGAGTCCCCTCAGGGAAAAGGGCGGCCTACAAATTCTAATAAATTCTAAATTCTAAATTCTAAATATAAAGCCAGAATTGAGAAGACAACAAACAGACAGTAAATGCCTCCTATGCAAAGAAACTGAACAAAATGTGCACTTCTTGGTTAGCTGCTGCAAGAAGATCATACAGACTATCTACAAACAACAGCATGAGAAAATGGTAACAATGGAGTGTAGGAAGTTATCACCCAGCCCTCTCCCAGAAAAATGAAATATCCTAGGAAATATGGAAAAGGCAGAATATTTCTCTGGATGTGAAAAGAAAGAAACATATTTTAAAAGACAGAAACTTCCTGCAGTTTCCTGCCCCCCCCCTTTTGTCAATGGGCCGTTAAGAAGGCCAAGCTAGTCCCTTTACATAATAAAGGGTTCTCCACTTCAGCTCCAGGGGATGGGATTAAGGCATGATAAAATTGGCACTTTACCCAACTCACCACATGGCATCTGAGAACTCAACCAAACCTGGATTCAAAACGCAGCCTAGAGAGTGGCCCTTGCATGGCCCCATGGGAGTCTGACAACCAATCAGAATACAAGCTCAAGATCAAAGGCCAGAGAGGGCATAAAACCAGGGACTCAGCATCTCAGCCTCCCTTCTCTTTTTCTCTACCAACATTGAAGCACATGATCACCTTTTCTTTTCAGGACTCAAACCATGTGGTCCTGTCCACCATTAAAACCATCTTTCCAAGCAGTCTCCATGTCCCCAGTGTCTTTTTCCCCACTTGGAGCTGAACTCAGAAGGACATTTCTTTCATCAAGAGCACTGGGTTATTCCTAAGATTATTTGCCTGCAACCAAGAACTGATGGGATCACAAAATAGACACATAGAAAACAAAGAAGCTAAATTGCTCTAGGACTTTAGCATTAAAACAAACAAGTACTTGCCGCCCCAGACTTAACTTTGGATAAAAAAGACAAGAAAGTCTGGATAGTACCTAGTGCAGTTCCTGGAGACAGCAGAAGAGAAGAGAAAGAACTGGAGAATTTCACAAAATATTAAGATGGAAATGGAAGTAGAAAGACTGTGGCAAAAGAAAGCAAAAATGGTTATCAATTGTAATAGGGGTTTGGGGCAAAATCCCAAACCATCTGGAGCACCACATAAACATCATTGGCATTAACAAAATCACCTCCCATCAATTCCAAAAGGCAGCTTTACTTGAAAAAAGCTTACATCCAGAGACAATACCTTTTAACGCCACCCAAGAACAACATCTGCCTATCTCAGGTCATGGAAGGACTCAATAGGTGGATAAAAATATGAAATCCAGTCTAAACATCTGGATGACTATGTGACCAAGCATAATTAAAATATTTTTACTACAATGCAGTTATACAATGTACATCTGTATTGCTATTCTATCAAATTTAATCTCAGTTGAAACAACTTCACACATTTCTTTCCATTTCCAGAAAATATATAGCTACTGTGTAAATTATCCGAAATGCATAAATCACTGTCCTGTAATCCAGAACAGAAACAAAAGCAGTTTCTCCTAAAAAAAAAATATTTAGAATCATTGTTATTCAAACTATCGTTTTATTATGTTTTATTTACAAGCTATAGTAAATGCTAAAATCTTAATTTCAATTACCTTGTGATCTATCTAGATAAATTCTGAATCTAGTCTGGAAAAAAAAAGATTATGAGACCATTTGTCATAACACCTCCACTTAAATCTTGAAATTCATGTTCTTAATTAATTATTCAAAGCAGCATATTGTAATAAGAACATAAATCATAAATCTGTTGAATCATATTCATAATGCTTCTAGTCTATTCTATCTCTATCCTATTGGATCAGATGTAAGCAACCTAAATTCTGAGGTTATTCCACAGTAGGAAATGATCTAAGTGCTTTTTCGATATCATACATAGTTTTATTATCTTCTTTTATCCATACTTTTAACAACTGCAGATAACTAAAACCAACAGCACAGGAATGGTCTTCAACAGATCAATGCCTTACACAGTTTGTAATAAAGACAATTCACCTTCAAGGTTTAAGAAGGGATAAAGCAAAATATTCCAATAAATGATAACAGAAGCAAGCATCATTCAGAATTAAATTCAAGAAGCAAGGTTTCTCCCTACATAGCCTAAATGTAAAGATTTGTGGTTAAGTGTTCAAAAGTATTCAGCCAGTGAAGTTCACTCTCTAATTCTTCATTAATCACTGCCTTGTATTGGAATGAACCACGTTCAGATGAAATCACCTATGTGCTGACTAGCATATCACTCTATGAGTCATTGTTTTGGACCAAGAACATTTCCAGAAATGCTCTATTGCAGGGTGTCAAACCTGCATCATCATGGCAGCATCATGTGACGTATCGTGACTTTTTTCTCCTTCATTAAACTGGGCGTGGCCATGGCCAGCAGATAACACACCTGGCCCACGGGCCAGGAGTTTGACACCCCTGCTCTATTGGGACCATGTGTTTCTATGACAGCTATGATAGCAAGTTAAGAGGCAGATGAGATTGCTCAGTGTAATATTGTACCCTCATGGTATCAAGAGAAACTTGGAAGAATGAATTCATCCCCATGCAGAACTATGACACTAATAGCAGTCTTTAGCAGAGAATGGTTGCAAAGAATGCACCCAGGCAGGAACATTAGACAGTCTATGCCACAGATAGTATTTTGAACTCAGATGCCTTCTATTTATTGCACTACAATACACATAATCATATACCATCTTATTGCAAGACTGACCCTCATATTAAATATCAACTGTGCAATATCAACATAAAACAAAATTAATAGAAATATAATTTGCAAAATATTTGAAAAATATAGCCATTATTTTCTGCATTAGCTTTATCCCCATCTCCACTGTTATTTTCACATATGGGCACCAACCATGGGAAGGATTTAGATAAATAATTGAAAGAGATTCAGAAGAGAGCAGTGAAGATCACAGAGTTAGAAACTAAGTTCCATGGTATGAGCTCTGTTCTTCAAAATGATATTCAACAAAGCAAAGATAAATGATTATCTTTATTTCCACTTAAAAGAGGTCATTACATTGTGCCACAATAAGAGTTTAGCCTCCTCTATAACTACTGCAGTTCAAACTCAGTGCTTGCTCTGGGTATTACATTATTTTATTAACACAATTCCTTAATAAAACAAAGCCACCACTGACTTTTACAAGTAACAGGAGACAAGGAGAACTTGAAGGCCTAACTGAACAATATAGTCCATGTTTGAATGGAATATAATCTCTGTGCAGATTTGACCAGCGAATAATATTTTCTAGAAATTGTGATACATAACTAACTTAATGAGCTATATGATGAACACTCAAATCTCAGGAAGGATCTTCAGTCCATCTAAAGTTATATGGAAATGTTAGACTCAACTAAAACAATGATATGCCAAAACACCAGAAGAAAATCAAAGTATGATTGAGAAATTAATGTACTAGAAATCAAGACAAGAAAACCTAGACATACTTTCCAAATTGTCTTCTAAACTATAAAAATGTTCCATGACAAAACTAATGAAAACCAGCTGTTTATAATCCAATACTTTTATGTCATAAAATAAGAGATGAAAAGGAACACTGTGACAAGTGTGTGAAGTGTGTAAGGATACCTGTGCTAATCAATGCTGTGTCCTTCTAATTAGTTGTGCTGGAACGGAGGAATATATTAACAGAACAACTGTATTCAAGCTTTAATTCAATAAACTGATGCCATTGTGATGATTGTGCCCACTGGGAACAAAGATTTTTGCTCTCACACTAACCAGCAATAATGCTAACACCTGATCCACTAAGACCAACGAGTAGACCAAAGTCTTCTTCGACCTGAAGTCAAGTCCAAATAATTGTACTGCATTGACATAACCATGTATTTTTCTGGGCAATAACATGGAAATGTTTTCCCATTGTCTTCTTCTGAGAAATTGTTTCAACTTCCCTGTCTAGCATACATCCCTGGGATTTCCTGGTGGTCTCTCTCACCCAAATGTCTCCCTCCACTTAGCTTTTCAGAATCAACCAAGGTCAGCCAGCAATATGAAAATGAGAACAGTTACCACCGGTAGAGATCAGTGGTGGGTTCCGGGAAGTATGGCCTGGTACAGCCGTACCGGTAGTAGCCGGGAGCAACGACCACTGTACTGGTATGGTGGCTCGTTTGGTCCACCCACCTGCCCGCATTCCATAGCTGTTTATAATGCGAACAGGCCAATTGCGCATGCGCGCACAGCTTGCGATGTCTGCACAACCGCTGCCAAGCAGCTGGGTGTTGCAGGGCGGTGGCGTGCGCAGCGCACATGCCCGACTAGGACGCCCAGTCCCATGCACAGTGTACCAGTTGTGACAGCATGCGATCCTTATGCCACTCTCTTTAAGCAGGAAAAGGCCCAATTAACAAAGCCACGCATCTAGGAAAAAATCCCCCCTCCCCAACTCAATATTCCTACCTCAAATTCTTCTAAAAAACTGTGGAAGCTGATTTGCAGTATATAATTGCTTCCATTACAAAAAGAAATATTGAGTTGCTAAATAAAATAATCTTTTAATACTAAAATGATATTATTTATTTATTTTAGGAAATTTATATTGCTGCCTATTTGCACATGGTGACTCAAAGGCGGCTTACAGGAATATAAAAAACTTCACATATAAAACAATAATTGAATAAAAGAAAATAATCACATAATAAAAATAAAATAATATAATAACCCTCCACCCCACCCTGGCGACAACACATCACACGGGCTCTAATGGGCTCCATCCCGCTCTGTATTCCCCAGGCCTGTTGGCAGAACCAGGTCTTCAGGGCCTTCCTTTATTCTTTTATTACCCCACTTTTATTATTTTTATAAATAATTCAAGGTGGCAAACACTCACAATACTTCTTCCTTCAATTTCCCTCACAACAATCCTGTGAGGTGGAGTTGGACTAAAGAAAGTGACCGAGCCAAGGTCATCCAGCTGGTTTTCATGCCTAAGGACTAGAACTCACAGACTCCTGGCTTCTAGCCTGGTACCTTAACCACTAGACCTGGGGTCAGCAACCTTAAATACTCAAAGAGCCACCAAGATCCTAACCGGAAGCCCTCGTTCAATTCTGGAGCCCACCGGAAGTCCAGTTCCCCCATCATAGTCTCCTCCTAGCATGGCATCCTTTTTCCTCTGCCGGCTCGAAGTCTGGTTCCCTCACCATAGAATCTTCTCCTAGCATGGCATCCTTTTCCCTTTAACTGACTGGCAACAGGGAGCCGCAGCAGAGGGATGAAAGAGCCACATGTGGCTCCAGAGCCGCGGATTGCTGACCCCTGTAGTAGACCACACTATATTCATCTCTCATATTTTCAATCTAGTCTACTCATAATGCCACAATTCCTGGCTAAATCTTCATTCATCCAAGCAAGCCAGTCGTTTTATTGGTGCAACATGTGTTGTATCATTAATTCAAGGAAGTGACACAGTCAGGTAGACATCTGAGACACGACTTACCTTGTGGCTTGGAGTTTGAAGCTGGCCACGGAAAACACTTAACTGGATCGTTTCCATTTACTCCTTGAACCACTTCATTGCAGGTGCTTGGCTTGTACAGCCGAATTGTACTGTCTAAAGAGCAGGTTGGAGCGACTAAGATCTTTGGACACCTACTGCCACCTGCAAATAGAAAAAGCCGGTGTAAATATAGCTGAGTATAAAGACCATTTTCTTGATACATTTGCGCAAACCAAATGTGCAACTGGGTAAGTGTGTTTTCTATTCAGGGATGTCCATAGCAAAGTGTTCATCCTCATCATTATTCTCCCTTGCCTAAACATTCTGCAATGAGCAAAAAATACAGAACTACAAGCGGAAGTTTATTCACTTATGAATTTATGACACCAGTACAAGATTAGCACTTTTAACAGTTATGCCTCCAAATTCCAGTAATCAATATTATGTTGATACAATGCCAAAAAAAACCCCAGTCTTCATTTTGTCCTAAATACCTAAATGCATAACTAAAAGTCACCAATTCCAAATTTAATTGCTTATATCCTAAACTATTCACTTCCTTCCATCTCAACGCCAAAGCCACACATAACAACTTGCAAAGGTTTCAGACAGCAAGCCAAGGAACCATTACCTCAGTTCAGTCAAGGGAATATTGTATATTTGGCACGGTTAAAATTATTTAAGGAGGAGGACTTAATTTTTTTAAGAAGTCCGAATGACTGCCAGTTATTAAGGAAAAAACAAAACACAAATACAGCTGTAAAAGCAGAGATGAGACTTGCCATGTGGCGCTGTGGGACTACAGCTGCAGAATTTGGCTAATGAAAGTCACAAAAGGCCAGGGCAGTGTGTACCTCATATTTCCTAGCAGTGACATCAAAAAACAAAAAGTGTCATGTCAATAATTATGAGTTAATAATAAAAACTGAATAGGCAGCAGGCAGATTACGAAATGTTAGTCATATTGAAATTGGAACCTCAAAATGTAAGGAAGTTATTCACAAAGAAAATATTACCATGTTTAAACTGATAATAGTGACAGGCATGTAGAATGGGAAGGGAAGGGAAAGGAAGAAAGGGGAGGGAAAAGAAATGGAAGGCAAAGGAAGAGAGAGGAGGGGAGGGAAAGGAAATGGAAGGGAAGGGAAAGGAAAGGAAGGGAGGGGAGGGAAAAGAAATGGAAGGCAAAGGAAGAGAGAGGAGGGGAGGGAAAGGAAATGGAAGGGAAGGGAAAGGAAGAGAGGGGAGGGAAAGGAAATGGAAGGGAAGGCAAAGGAAGAGAGAGGAGGGGAGGGAAAGGAAATGGAAGGGAAAGGAAGAGAGGGGAGGGGAGGGAAAGGAAATGGAAGGGAAGGGAAAGGAAGAGAGGGGAGGGAAAGGAAATGGAAGGGAAGGGAAAGGAAGAGAGAGGAGGGGAGGCAAAGAAAAGGGAAGGGAAGGGAAAGGAAGAGAGGGGAAGGAAAGGGGGAAAGGGAAAGGAAAGGAAGAGCGGGAAAGGGAAGGAAGGGAAAGAAAAGAAAAGGGAAAGGAAGAAAGGAGAGGGAAAAGGAGGGGAGGGATCTATTTTAAATTCCAAGCTATAAAAAAGGTAGAAGTAGAAATAGATATTTTCCTAGTCTGCATCAATAATGCACAATTTTTCTCTTTAAACACTACTGTGATTTTGTTTTAATTTAGTATTTTGATAGATACTACCCGATAGACCCTTTGCCAGGGGAAAAAGCTATATCAGTCTAGCAGATTTATCTTAAGGGGATAATTAACACAAAATGCTTTAAGCACATTTTTGGGGCCTCCTTGTTTTCCTTAATTTATGAGTTTGGTGCTGGAATTTTACTCCATTAAAATTAGGAAAAGGAAGGATACTAAATGTCCTGGAAATGAGTAGAAAGGAGACATATTGTGCCTGTGCCTTTTGTTGGCATCCACAAGGAGAAGTGGGCAGAAACAGCAGTCCACTAACCCAATTCTAAACTCCCGTTTCTAAAAATATTAGCTTCCTAGTTCTAGTCTGTGTCTTTACTGTAAAAAGCATTTCCTTTATTTTCTTAATGGTATGCAAAGTCTTGTCAAGAAAGCTCTTCAAATGTATAGATGTGTTAAATGTAAATTCTACGGATTTTGAACAGGAGAATGATGACATTTCTAATGAGAAGTGCATTGCTAGAGCTTTAAAAAAAAGTTCAGCAGATCATCCACAATATTCCATTCTGTGACAATCTTCATCAACTTCATTTTATAGTTTAGCCTCAGGCTTATAAAGTGCAGAGGAAAGAGCAGCCTTTCTCCTCCAGTATATACACACAACAAAGTTTCTTTTTCTTTTTTTTATGAAGAACAGCACTTCCTATTCCTAATCTCTTTGGAATTCTTTAGGAAGGATCCAATAGTTTTTAACCAAGGCCAGAAAAGATTCCAGCTCTGCCTTGTGAAGTCATTAAACATTCTTTTCTACTGTTAATCCCTTTAGGATGGAAATAAAAATTATGGTAACTAAATAATAATGTTATATTATTTAGAAAACAAAACATCCACTCAAACAATCACCCAAGCTGGAACTAATACTGCAGGAGTAGAATTCTGACATACATAAAATAACTATATTTGAACCAATTCTCCAGGAATTCATGCAACTCTTGATTGCTTTATGTATGTGACATTAAGTCAACTTTAATCCCAAAATTAATTTACAAATTATTCCGGCCATCACTTTGTATTTTATCCCCTTTTCCTTGTTATTCCCGGACTTCTTGTCAGAGCAAAATTATGATTCGGGACTTTTCAGTTTTCTATTTCTGAAAAAGCTGAGGTTGTAGGAAATATTTGCCATTACTTGTTTTTCTACCATAGAACAATTCTACAGAATTAAGAAATATTAATTTAAAGCTACTGGATTCTTTTATGCAGGCAAATATGGCCTTTATCGTTTCTCCAGTATTATGGATTATTTGTCTTGTCTTTCTACTGTTATACTTGTCTACAGCATTTGCTACTCTTCACTAGCAGGTGATGAAGCAAAAATCCCATCCCATCAGTAGTGTTTTATGTTAGTTTCAGCCATTTCCAATTTCAGTAGATGTATCCCGAGCTTTTTTTTCTTGGTCTTATTCTATTTTGCTTCTATATCCTTCCTCTTGGTTGTCTAAACTCACAATTTGGCTTTATAATCTGTATCTATGCTGATACTGTAATACCCAAGTTTATGACTTTGCTTATTTATTTGACTAAAAATGAGGATGTGTATTTCTTAGCCATTCTGTCACGGATTACTGCATTTTACTTAAAACTGATTACGGTAAGACCCAAGATCCTGGTATTACAACAAGACTGTCCCTTCTATTCCTTTCCTCATCTTCCCTATTTCAGTGGTATGTGGAGGTCCAGTGTCAGCAAAGGACCCATTTTGGTTTCGTTTGATTGGTTGGTTTTAATAATTTCTTGAAAAAGACTTGTAATGCTGAGCTTTAAGGAAGTTTGGAAGAAATAGTGCTGCTTTAACAGACAGCTAAATGCAGTGGAATGGGACAACGTGCCACAGTGAATTTGCTGTGGCTAACCTGTCATGGCCAACTCATCATGGCTAACGCACCATGAGACAACTTGCTACAGCCAACTTGCCATAGGACAACTTGCTGCGGGACAATTTAACAAATTCTATTTATTTTTTTAAAATAAATAAAAATTATTTTAATTTTTGCCAATCACATTTTATTCTTTTGTAAGCTTTCTTTAATTATTCTTTTTCACAGTTCCTTTGATATTAGGGTAACTGTTGTCCCACAATGAGTTGGCTCTGGCAAGTTGTTCCGCAGCGGGTTGGCC
Organism: Thamnophis elegans; assembly: GCF_009769535.1. Classification (NCBI taxonomy): domain Eukaryota; kingdom Metazoa; phylum Chordata; class Lepidosauria; order Squamata; family Natricidae; genus Thamnophis; species Thamnophis elegans. Next base: position 18,908,113 of record NC_045547.1, on the reverse strand, counting down.
ATAGTGCATTAGCCACAGAGAATTGTCATAGACCCAAGTTCAGAAAAAACTAGATAAACATGTGGTTCATGCTCATCAACCTCGTTCAGCAACCAACTGAAGTTGTGACAGAATTGATCAAGTGTTACTTGGGTCCAGTTTTCGACATTCCAACCATCACTGTGTCCCTACAGTCATGTATCTTGATTTGGGTACTTGGGAAACTGCTTGCATTTACAACCATTGTAGTGTTGCCCCATGGCTACACCAAGTCTGCCATTTGCAACTTTCCCCACCTACTTCCCACAAACAAAGTCAACAGGAAATTTAGCAAGAAAGTTTGCAAGTTGTTCTGGTCCCTCTGAACTTCTTACACTCATATCCCACCACACTACATCATCTTTCCAGCCTTTATTTATGGACACCCAACTATACCATCCACCTCCTGTATTTGCACATCAGTGGTCGTATACGACCAGTAAGCCCCAATGTGGGCTTACCAGTGCCTGTTGGGAGCACTAGGTACTGTTCTGGTATGGTGCTCCAGAGGGCCCACCCACCCACCTGTTCTCCTTACCGCTATTTGAGCCGATTGGGGCTTTCACGCATGCACACGGAGTGTACGGCGCCTACATGATGCTTCGCCGAGCAGCTGGAGCATTGCAGGCGGTAAGTACATATGCACGTGCTGCGTGCGTTCACATGGTGGACGCCAGGCCCCGTTGCAGCATCCCGGTTGCAACAGGATCCGGAACCCACTACTGTTGCACACACAAGTTTTCCTTCTTTGTATGTATTGGGCAAAGCTGAGATGGGTTGGACCCTTACTCTTAATTCTCCTGAGTAACAAAATTCAACTGAAGGAAAAGTCCACTATATGACAGGTTTTAAATATCATCAGAGCAAATGATAAGTGGATTTCCTGAAAGATTGGATAGTCACTTCATGGCTGCCTGGCTCAGGATGTTCCATTTCAGAAAAGAAGGGCCTTTTGTTGGCATTCACAAGGAGAAGTGGGAAGAAACAGCAGTCCACTACCCCAATTCTAAACTCTGGTTATGTCCCAACACTCATCATCATAACACTTCTCTGCGTTACATTTCAGAGCTTGGAAATACTCAGCGCATGTGGAAATTATATATATTCTATAATGGCCACATTGGGTATCCCTGTGCCTTTTCCAATCAGGGCACACTATAACTGTTCACAAAACTAACATAACTTTGTCAATGAATAGTCAATTTTTTGGATTTGAACATTTACACTGAATTACACATTTACAGACACATTTGGAAAGCCAGTCTGGCATAATGGTTAAGGCACCAGGCTAGAAATCAGGAGACTGTGAGTTTTAGTCCCACCTTAGGCACAAAGCCAGCTGAATGACCTTGAGCCAGTAACTCTCTTTCAGCCCTAAAAAGAAGACAATGGCAAATCACTTCTGAAAAACCCTGCCAAGAAAACTGCAAGGATTACTCCAAACAGTCACCAGGAGACAAGACTGACTCAAAGACACATTTGGATGCTATTTAGAAAGGTAAATTGTTTAAAAGAAAAAGAAACTAACTGAAAATTAAACACCGCAAGGAAAGTAATTATTATTGGCTTGGATTGAGTATCACCACAATGCTTAGTCCAGATGGTCAGAGCTCAACAGACAACAGTTAAGTTATTCTGTAAGAGTTCACATTGGCATTGAAAGATAAAGTCACTATTTCTTTGTTATTATATTTACACGCATTTGAATATACACTTTGTCTCATCTTCTTACTATAAGCAGATGTGTATAAGAATAACATTGATCTGCTGCCTCCATATCCCAACTCATCTTTGAGTCATCTTTCCACTGAATCTCTAAGCTTATTACTTCCATCAGTCAGAACAATGTACAAATACTTTGCTTCTTTGTGGAAAGGGACTACAGCACCCATCTGGGACTGACCTGCCAGGATTTGCCTAATCCTGGATGGATTCCATTAGATCAGACATTAATTGCTAAAAACACAGGGCACAATTACTTGCAGTCTTTTTGCTACTTAGAGGCAGCGAACTGAAAGAAGTGATTTAAAGCAGAAACGAAAAAGAAAGTCTCTAGAAATACTGCAAGTTCTTAGAAGCAAAAAAATTGATAAATATAAAAGGGGAGTCTGCTGTGGCAAACTAAAAGGAAGGGGGAAAAAACTATCAAGGAGAATGCAACAGATTTTACTCACAGAGTAAGCCAAGTCTTTTAATTTCTGCACCAAAGCTGGTAACAGTGGGCAAAGAAATATGACGCATACTATTCATATCAAGCATTTTCTAAAAGGCTGATATCTGCAGTATTCATAAACAGCTAATACCATTAGCTGTTCTTAAATGAGTCACTTTGCATCATCTATGGTGGCTCATCCTAATGCCCAAATACTGCACTCATGCCTGCAAAGGCAGAAATAGAGGCACAAATGATACTTCTCTATGCTTCTTTCTCTTTAAAAAAAATGCTGGGTATGTATATGAAATCCCATTTTAAAATAAAATATGCTTTGAATTAAAATATGTTTAATATATTTCTTGGCTTTCATCCTGCAAAGTGAGCTTGCAAAATGAGTGCTTTGAGGAACCTTTAGATTAAACTATAACTGACATCAATTATAAACCTTGGATGCTTGAATTCAAATGGGCATTTTAATTCACATCAGTTTACTACATGTGTTTAAAGGTGTCGCTTAAATTAAGGACTAGTGTTGTGCAAATATATTATTCAGAAGAAAACTTCAACTTCACCATGTGATTTCAAAATGTATGGTTAATGCACAAATAAAATGAATAACTCAGCACTATCTCCAATAATTTATAACATGAGGACCTAAGTACAGTACAGTATGCTGTAAATGCAAGGTAGACAATAGGAAATTTTTTAAAAGTCACTTAAGATTACAGCTAATTCAATCATAAGCAAATTAAAGCATTCAAACAAGAACACCAAAACTAACTTAGTATCTTTTTTAATGAGACATTAGCCAAAACTTTCTGCTTGCCAAACAAAGCACGAATTTGGAACAAAGAGGGGAGATGACAGCATTCCAAGGGGGATATTTGCCAATTTTTAAATTACCAAAGAGAGAGAGAGAGAGTCGTGTTTTAAATTAAGTTGAATAATTCCCAAAACTATGAAAAGCATGCAGGCAAAAAGTATTTGAATTCAGAAGATTGTGGTAAATCCTTGAAACAGAAGCAACCAGCACCAAGTTTCCCCTTACCTAGATCAGATGCCATGGCAATCATGGATTTGATACCCACATCGATCTAATGCTGTTGTGTCGACAAAAGTCACTTTCGCAATGGCAAGATCATATGATAGGCTTAGATTCTCTCCAGCCCAGCAGACCTAGGAGGAGCTCCACATCCCTGCACTCTGCAAGTTTATAATTCAAAAGCATCATAAGCAAATTGCCTGGTCTCCCCCTAAGGGTTCGGCACTGCAGAGAATGCATCACAAAGCACACCAATGAGCTACAAATTGTGGGAAGGCAGAAAAAGCATCGATTTTGTTTCAGTTAAAATAGCTGAAAGGGAAAACTAGTTGTTTAAGCTTTCAAACCACTGAAGGAAAAATGCAAGGGGAAGCTAAAAGGTTTTCAACAGCTATTACATCTGTTTAAATTCTTCAAACTCTGTATTAAGAGAGAAAGCCAAGCAAGGTTACCTAATACAATAGGCATTTGTATATTGTATTTTTTTTCCTCCCTTTTCCTAAGCTGGGTGCATTCTTGGTGCCACTTCTATTGACCGAGAGTATTTAACATACCAAGCTTGTTCTATGAGCTTATTTTGAGAGGAATAGGAAAAATTAAGAGCAGAATGGCAGCATGAACGGTGGCTATGCACAAATTAGTAAGAAAGCTTAATTACAGCATAAATGGTTGTGAAGACTGAAAAGAAAACTGTTGGCATGTGACAATGGACTGGATTGGACTATTCATATACCAAGTTCGCCACGATAAAATAATTGCAAAACAGCCTTATTGATTACCTAGAATAGGCAAATGGAGGGTTGTTTTATTTACAAGTTTGATGTTTAAATGTTTTTAGTGTTGTGATTATGGACTTTAACAATTAATGGGGATAATATGCAGCCTTGGAAGACTTCTGCCTATCTTGAGGACCCTCCCTGGTAATCCTTCTAAGAATGGGGCTATCTGTGCAGTTTAGCCAAAGTGCCCTGCATTAGGGGGTATTTATTTATTTATATCCTGTATTTTTACAAATAATTTAAGACAGCGAATGTATCTAAGACCTCTTCCTCCTCCTATTTTCCCCACAACACCACCTTGTGAGGTTAGTAGGGCTGAAAGAGAGTGACTGGCCCGAAATTGCCCAGCTGGCTTTTGTGGCTAAAGCAGGACTTGAACTCATCCCTTGCTTTCTGGCCTGGTGCCTTAACTACTAGACCAAACTGATTCTCTAGCAATATCTACCCAGAGGTGACTCATGTGCAAGGCCTTATTGTGAAGAGCCCATTAATTAAAAAAAAATTTTTTTTCTGAAAGTGAGCAGTTCTCTATCTTTCAATTCACCAATTCTAAATTTTCACTCCTAAACTTTTTCTGCAACTCAAGACATTTTTCGTTTTTAAAAAATGTATCTAATGCCAACCTCGGTGGTGCAGTGGTTAGAGTGCAGTACTGCAGGCTACTTCTGCTAACTGCCGGCTGTCTGCAATTTGGCAGTTCAAATCCCACCAGTCTCAAGGTTGACTCAGTTTTCCATCCTATATCATACTGAAGTCTATCACATACTGCATTTGCTAATATTCACACAATGTATGCTTCAGTGTAGCTCAGGGGTCGGCAACCTATGGCTCTGGAGCTGCATGTGGCTCTTTCATCCCTCTGCTGTGGCTCCCTGTTGCTGGTTGGCTCCACAATTGATAGGGCTTTCGTTTAGGACAGGTAGAGGAAAAAGGATGCCGTGCTAGGAGGAGACGCTATGGTGAGGGACTTCCGGTCAGCTCCAGAATTGAACGGGGGGGGGGGGCTTCTGGTTAGGACCTTTGTGGCTCTTTGAGTGTTTAAGGTTGCTGACCCCTGCACTAGCTGTAGTGCGTCATGAAAGGAAAACAAAGGCCAGCTGACAGGTAATCACCTTTTTTTTATCTTCTACCTCACAGCCTGCTTCTGTATTACATTCTGTTTCCTGGATACATAACACAGCAAACACCTGGAGGAAGCCCTAGGATACAGTGGAGTAAAGGTGTGTTTGAAATAATCTGGTCTCAGAATGGAAGATGCATAGCCCAATATGTCTGTGTGTTTCAAAACTGTTTAATCCACATAAAGACTCTTAAAAACAGCCCAGTGGCTGGCATTTCTAAATATTCTATCTATATCAAGAGCATGGTAAATATAAAAGACTTAGGTATTTTGTGGCATACCTAACTAAATCTCTTTCGTCTACTTAAATTCAAAATGTTACTCACACCGCTAAATGTAACATGGATTGAGTATGTTGTCATTTTTAAAGGAAAATTCAGTTTATCCAGAATAGCATATTTTCAAATTTAGGGGGAAACAGTCACTATAGTATCTGTAAATATTTCCTCCGTCCTTCAGGAGCTGATCTAATTAGCTGTTAGGTAACCACTAAAAGAAAATTACATTGAATATTAAAGACATACTCGGCCTTAAAGACCACTGCAAAAAAGTCATAAAATTTGTCTCACATGATGACCACCTTTATGGCCTTCATGTCCTATGACCTAATTGCCAGGTTCAATTACAGGTAGTCCTCGGCTTACAAAAGTTCATTTAGTGACCATTCAAAACTACAACAGCATTGAAAAAAGTGACTTGTGGCCGTTTTTCACACTTACAACTGTTACAGCATCTCTTGGTCACTTGATCAGAATTCCGATGGTTGGCATCTGCTTCATATTTATGATGGCTGTTGTCTCCTGAGGTCACATGATCCACTTTTACAACTTTTCAACAAGCAAAGTCAATGGGGAAATCCAGATTCACTTAACAACCATGTTACTAACTTTAATAAATGCAATAATTCACTTAACAACTGCGGCAAGAAAAGTCGTAAAATGGGACAAACTCACTTAAGAAATGTTTCACTTAGCAATATAAATTTCAGGCTCAATTGGGTTTGTAACCGTACAGTCTTTAATCGAGGACTACCTATAACGGTATCCTATTCAGAGGTGGTATTCAGCAGGTTCTGACCAGTTCTGGAGAACCAGTAGCAGAAATTTTGAGTAGTTTGAAGAACTGGCAAATACCACCTCTGACTGGCCCCACCGCCATCTATTCTCTGCCTCCTGACTCCCAGCTGATTGGGAGGGAATGAAGATTTTACAGTATTCTTCCCCTGCTACGCCCAACAAGCCACGCCCACAGAACCGATAGTAAAAATGTTTGAATCCCACCACTGATCCTATTATATTACATAGCACAGATAAATTGGCTATATGATCCTCATGATAAGGAATAGGATCAAAACAGGTTGATTCTCTTCACTATTCATGAAAGAAAATCAATATCAAAACTTGCAAGGGACGAGCACCAGTTTACAACACTGTTAATGGGACACCAAAGTTTATTCATTTCCTATTCTACAGTATAGCCATAACCAGTAATTTTGAGAAAGTTTAACTACATTTGCATTGCCTCTAAATCTTTGTGTCACTTGCCGCAACCATTGAAATAATTTCTTTGTTAAGAAGGTACAATTTCTTCTACCACATGTGGCTCCCCTTTGCTATCTAGGCTGTTCAAGAAATCAGCAAACCTACATTTTTGTTGTTTTCTTTTTTCATTCCAAAGACTTCTGAAAGGGAGGATGGAGAAAGGAAAGGGAGAAAGCACGAAAAAGATAAAAGGGAAGGAAGCCCAAGGGGCTCCAACAACCAGTTGAATGGAAGAAGAAGGGATAAAATCCAAAGTGTCTATTGGAAGTAGATGGTACACATAAGGTCTTTGGATTTACAACACATTATTTAGTGACAGTTCAAAGTTACAATGGGATTGAAGAAGTGACTGTTATGACCATTTTTCACACTTATGGCCCTTGTGGCATCCCCATTGCTAAGTCCTTGACTTACAACCAGCACTAAGTCCTTGACCTACAACCTGTCAACCATGGCGGCTGAAGGGTGGCGCTCATTGGCTAAAACGCGCCAGCCAGTGAGCGGGAGATTGCAGAGCGCTGATTGGCTGCCCTGTCCGACGGATAGGGTCTAAATAGCTGTCAGACAGAGTGTGGTGCTGAAGCTCTTGTTCTTTCGTTGCTAGTTAGTTGAAGTCTAATAAAATGTTGTGGTTAATGTTTGGATCGCCTCCATTTGTCCTGCTGCCTCACAATGGTGACATGAACAAAATTCAGACGCTTGGGAGAATAGAAAAGAAGAGAATAAAAGAGAAGAGAAGTAGAAAGTACCTTGGAGGTCATCTACTCCAATCCCCTGCTTAGGCAGGAAACCCTATGCCACTTCAGACAAATGTTTATCCAATCTCTTCTTAAAAGCTTCCAATGTTGGAGCATTCACAACTTCTGGAGCAGTGGTGGGATTCAAATAATTTAACAATCAGTTCTCTGCTCTGATGACCAGCTGGGTAGGCGGGTATCAGTGGTCATGTGACTGGGTGGACGTGGGCCAACTCAACGTCACTCAGGTCTATGGGCACTTCGCCTTTGCTGTTACAATGTAATAAGGGTTAACCAGAGAGGCAGTTTCTGTAAGCAGGTCAGTAAAGATTAGGCTAGAAACAACACCAGAATGTTTCCTTCCTGTCTTCCTTACAGGATTAGCCCTGTAAAGTGGGGGGACGGGGACAAAATGATATTTCTTCCAACAACTGGTTCTCCAAACTGCTTAGAAAGTTAAGAACCGGTTCTCCCAAATAGGTGCGAACTGGCTATATCCCACCACTGTTCTGGAGGCAAGTTGTTCCACTGATTAATTTATGACACTTGAGAGAGCCCAGGGTCTGACAAGCAAAGTCAATGGGGAAACCAGATTCATTTAACAACCATGTTACTAATTTAACAACTGCAGCAATTCACTTAACAATTACAGCAAGAAAGGCCGCAAAATGGGACCAAACTCACTTAACACAAGTCTCAGCAACATAAACATTGGACTCAATTGTGGTCGTAAGTCGAGGACTACCTGTACTATGTAATATTTTACTGCACTTGCTCTGTTGTCTTCCTCATCACTTTCTTTGTTTTTTCTTGTCAGCCTTTAAGATTGCATAAAAGGAAGGAGGAAAGGGAAAAACTGAGGAGGGCTGAAGTAGAACTAATGCCAGAAAGATTGTTGTCTCCTTGGCAACTCATGATTTGGATCCTATAAACCGCTTGGAAAGAAGGATTGAGGGATGAGGTCTGAAGAACAGAGAGAAATCCAGAGAGATAAAGCCTGATCTCTTATCTTAAACTGCAAGTTTCTATTCATTCTGGACACAAAAAGTTTTTGAGCTTTAATCAAGAACATGTGATGGGTGTTATAGTTTAGCTGGTAAACAGATCTCAAGCCAAGTTCAGTAGTTATAACAAATAGTTCCACTGTCTGGTGGGAACAAGAGGAAGCCAACTTAAATGTATATCAAGTCCTCTTATAACAAGTATAAAGAGATCAATAGCATCCTTTTTCACTTACAAAGAAGCCACCCTTGGAATCAAGGTTGTGGTTGTTTTAATTCTCATTCCTAAAGATCAAAACAGTTGAATCAGAATTTCAAAGCACAAAAATTTGCTGTGTGGTTAGCAAATGATATACTGGCGACGATAATTCTCAGTCTTACAGGTTAGATAAAGTTTAGCACCCATAATGTTTGAAACTATTGATTTACTAAAGGTTTGTTCTTACTCTTATTTTGTAGGGCTTTATAGACTTTTCCAATTACAACCATTTATACATTTGTGAAAGTTTAGTTTTAGTTTGTTATTTCTGAATATCAACTAGATATTCACTAGATATTCAATGCCCTGATAATCTTCTAAGTTTCTCTTTATATTACAGATCTTTTTACTGTTGATAGACATTATTTGTATTGTATTTTTTACGGTTTTTTAAATTTCATCTTTATTTTTTATAAACTATCCTAGGTGGCACACATACATAATACTCCTTCCTCTCCCTATTTCTCTCACAACAACAAATCTGTGAGGGGAGTTGAACGGAGAGAAAGTTACTGATCCAGGGTCACCCAGTCAGCTTCCTTGTCTAAAACAGGATTAGAACTCACAGTCTCCGGGTTTTTAGGCCAACATCTTAACACCAAACGGATTCTCAGTTTCATAGTTAGTAGCTGGTTTCACTTTTTCAAAGTATCATTTACTCTATTAACATTTTATCTTGTATTTATCTGATGATGGTTGGCTGATGTGTGTACAGTAACCAACATACAATCTTTTAAAATAACTTTCTTATTAAAATTATAATAAAGTACACAACAAGCAAAAATACAATCCAGTCTCAAAAAATGAATAAAGACTTGATCAAACATTGGTAGTAAAGACTACTACAGAATTTAATAGTAAACAGTTGAAAAAAGAAGCTGGTATACCCATTTCAAAAATGTGTCTTAAAAACAAATTAAAATTAAAATGTGTCTATGTTTCTATACTATCAACATCATTTCTTGTTACAAAAAAAGGCCAAACTCATTACAAAGCAAGCAGATACAGTTTTACCAGAATGTATGCAGATAACTAGGAGTTTCTGGCAATATTCCCCAAAGTTGGGTCCAATGAGAACAATACATTGTATAGTTCCACAGGCCATCGGTTTAAAGGAGAAGAGGCTTGCAAGATTTTCAACAGCTCTATTCCAGGCTCTCTTAACAAAAAAAGCATTTATAAGAACAGTTAACTGCTGCTCTCAAGAGTCATCTAGGAGGACAGGGTTCTATTATCAGAAAAGTTGGGATAAAAGCTTCTGGCCTTAGCAGGAATTAGGAATGCTTCATCTTGACCACAATTTTTAAACTTTTAGATTTTGAAGTTTTAGCAACTCCCGAGAGAGAGGAAACTTTGCCCAAATAAAAACCAGTTTCCTACCACCGTGTCTCTGAAGATGTGCCTTTATAACACTAAGTAGTTTGCAAAGAAACGTTTCTGTACCGTGTTTCAAATCATGCATGCAGAGATCCAACTTAGTGTGTTTAAGATGGTTTAAGACATGATGGCTAACCTTTTTGTCATTGCTTGCCGAAAGCACACGCCTGTACCCATAATGCAATGTGCGCGTGTCTCTCACACACACACGTGCATACCCCAGCACCCCATTTTGAGCCTCGAAGACCTCCTGCACCAACCTGAAAGCCAAAACAGAGCATGGGGGCGCTACATGAGGTCCTTGGGCATGAGGACATGACTGCGTGCGTCCCCTGCATGCATGGCAGAGACCCAAAAATCAGCTGGCTGGCGGGAGGCGCATGTGCATGCACGGTGGAGCTGGGCTGGGGCAATGACTGGCTTGCCTGCAGAGAGGGCTCTGTGTACCACCTATGGCACTCATGCCATAGTTTCGCCATCACGGGTTTAAAGCTTCAGGACAATTTCAAGTCAGTAATAGCTTGGGTTATACTTTGGAAACAATCCTTTGTTGATTCTAAAGGTAAAGGTTTCCTCTGTCCAGTCATGTCCAGAAATGTCTTTAGACAATACTGACTCCCACAATTAAGAAAAAGATGAGTACCCCCCCCATTTCTTGTGCTCAGCTCCATTTTTTAGCTGAGAGAGCCAGCATTGCCCAAAGACACTTCTTTGATCATGTGGCCAGCATAACTATATGCTGAGACGCATGGAATGCTGTTATCGTCCCACCAAAGTGGTATCCATTTAGATAGATAGATAGATAGATAGATAGATAGATAGATAGATAGATAGATAGATAGATAGATAGATAGATAGATAGATACTTTATTTGTATGCCGCCCTTTTCCCTGAGGGGACTCAGGGCGGCTCACAATTCAGGGGGAGGGAAGGACAAACAAGTTACAAACATGAAGACAATACATCATTAAAAAAGCACAACAGTCATACTATTCGAGTGGGGTTGGAGTCTTTAGCCCCAGGCCTGTCGGGATAGCCAGGACTTAAGGGCTACGCGGAAGGTCTGGAGGGTGGTGAGGGTACGAATCTCCACGGGGAGTTCGTTTCAGAGGGTCGGAGCAGCCACCGAGAAGGCTCTCCTCCGGGTAGTTGCCAGTCGACATTGGCCGGCAGATGGAATTCGGAGGAGGCCTAATCTATGGGATCTTATTGGCCTAGTGGAGGTAATTGGCAGTAGGCGGTCTCTCAAGTACCCAGATCCAATACCATGAAGGGCTTTGTAGGTGACAACTAGCACCTTGAAGCTCACCCGGAGATCAACAGGCAGCCAGTGCAGCTCGCGGAGGATAGGTATTACGTGGGTGAAACGAGGTGCACCCACGATCGCTCGCGCGGCTGCATTCTGGACCAGCTGAAGCCGCCGAATACTCTTCAAGGGCAGCCCCATGTAGAGCACATTGCAGTATTCCAGCCTAGAGGTCACAAGGGCACGAGTGACTGTTGTGAGAGCCTCCCGGTTCAGGTAGGGACGCAACTGGTGCACCAGGCGAACCTGGGCAAATGCCCCCCTGGTCACTGCTGACAAATGGTGTTCAAAGGTCAGCTGTGGGTCCAGGAGGACTCCCAAGTTGTGGACCCTGTCTGAGGGGCGTAGTATTTGACCCCCCAGCCTGAGAGATGGAACACTTGGCCAATTAGTGGGAGGGGAGCACAACAGCCACTCGGTCTTATCTGGATTGAGTACAAGCCTGTTAACCCCCATCCAGTCTCTAACAGCTTCAAGGCCCTGGCTCATCATGTCCATCGCTTCATTGAGTTGGCACGGGGCGGACAGATACAACTGTGTATTGTCCGCATACTGGTGGTATTTTATCCCGTGCCGTCGAATGATCTCGCCCAGCGGTTTCATGTAGATATTAAAAAGAAGTGGGGACAGGACCGAACCCTGCGACACCCCATATGTTAGGGGCCTGGGGGTCGATCTCCTTGATCAGTTTCCATCCATTATTCCTTGTTTGGCCTTCAGAAGCTTTGGGAAATAGGTTGACCCCCTCCTCTCTGTGACAGCCCGTCAAATATTGGAACATTGGTCTTTCTCTTCACTAAACTAGCCATGCCCAGTTCCTGTAACCATTCTTCATATGTTTTAGTCTCCAGTCCCCTAATCATCTTGGTTGCTCTTCTCTGCACTCTTTTTAGTCTCTCAACATCTTTTGTATAGCATGGTGACCAAAAGTGAATGCAGTATTCTAGGTGTGGTCTTACTAAGGCGTTATACAACGGTATTAGTATCTCTTGTGAACTTGATTGAATCCCTCTGTTAATGCAATTTAGGATTGCGTTGGCTTTTTTTTAGAAGGTTAGCAACTGAACACAGGTGTTCATCTTATGTCAAAGTCACCAACAGTGAGATGGATGGCATATAAATTTAATAAATAAATAAAAAGTCTGCTTGGCAATGATAACCAAAAGAAGTCTATCTTTAGCAGAGAAATAATCTCTGCATTTTTATGAGAGAAGAATCTCTAAATAGCCTCCGATTCTTTGCTCAATTAACTGTTCCCTAAATCAGAGATATTTTAGACCAGATGCTAGGATTAGATGTACCATATTTTTTGGAGTATGAGACGCACCTTTTTTCCTCTAAAAAGAGGCTGAAAATCTGGGTGCTTCTTATACACTGAATACAACATTTTTTGTCTCCCGAAACTCCGCCCCTTCACCAAAATGGCCTTGCATAGCCTTATGGAAGCTTTCAGAGAGCTCCTGGGGGCTGGGGAGGGCAGAAATGAGTGAAAAATGGCCCGATTTTTCCTCACTTTTGTCCCCCCAGCCTCCAGCAGTACTCTATAAGCCTCCATAAGGCTATGCATGCAGTTTTTTTGCCAAAAAAAGACCCGTTTTCACAAAAAACGGGTCATTTTTTTGCTCTTTTTGTCCCCCCCCCCAGGAGCACTCTGCAAGCCCTCCCCCAAGGCTATTCATGCCTCTTTAAAAAAAAGGCCCCGTTTTCACAAAAAAAGGGCCATTTTGGGGAGGTTTGCAGAGTGCAAAAACTTTTTTTTCCTTTCAGAAAGCTGCTTAGTTAGAGGGATTGATGAGAATTACATTGGTCAAGTGCTGTGCCAGCAGAAACAAAGTTTTAGTGCTACAGGTTGTCAGCGATTTCCTTCTCCAGCACATGGATAAATACACCTGTAAACATCTACCTACCTACCTACCTACCTACTCACTCTCTCCCTCCCTCCCTACTGTATTTCTCTCTCTCCCCCTCTATCTACCTATATACCTACCTACCTACTCACTCTCTCTCCCCCTACCTATCTACTGTATTTCTATTTTTCTCTATCCCTCTATCTAACAAAATACCTACCTACCTACTCTCTCTCTCTCTCCCTACTTATCTACTGTATTTCTCTCTATTTCTCTCTCTCTATCCCTCTCCCTACCTACCTAACTACTCTCTCTCTCCCTACCTACTATATTTCTCTCTCTTTCTCTCCCTCTCTATCCCTCTATCTACCTAACTACTTTTTTTTAAAAAAAATTGCCTCTTCAAAACCTGGGTGCGTCTTATACTCTGGTGTGTCTTATACTCTGAAAAATACGGTACTTCAAGCACATCAAACACATTAGATTATTTCATGCTCTCTTAAAAACACACAAACAAACAACACAGGTTATTTCATACTATCAATGAAGTATTACTATCCAGGCAGAATTAGCTGCTTCTAGTGTAGACAGCACACATTTTATTAATCCAATTAAAACACATGTAACCTTATAGATTAATAGAGTTTAACAAAATATTTTTTAGATGTAGAGAATTTGGAGATTCTTTGCTGGACTAGCCAGATAAAATACAAGGCAGTAAGCATAACAACCACTATATTCTTAAAAGACAGCCAATATTACTATGTGTCAATTTTGGTGCAAAAAAGAACTCACAATCTTCCTAGGAAGCATAACAAGTGAAATAATGATTGACGTTGTAGCATGTAGTTTAATCCAGCCATTACAGCTTGTAAATCACTACTTACACTGTATACACACATTCAATGCTTTGTTCTGGCTTGTTAAACAAATCATGGTTGTTATCATCCTTGGTTGACAAAGTATCAGGCTTGAATCTTCATTGGGGAATCTTCTCAGAATCCCATGTTTCCATAGAAGAAAACATCAAGTGTCTTCCAAAAATAAAAAACACATTTATATCCATGGTGTTCCCATGATCTACAAGGCTAAAAACCTTAATAAGATAAAGTTTACCTAGTATAGCTTGGTTGAAAAGATTCAGATTGATTCTTGTTAATTAATACATTCTTTTCAAAATACTCACATGGAGCTCCCTAATGTATTATAGAAAATTTAACCATAACAATACCAAGTTGCTCAATATATAGTTTTTACATCCAGTTTTTTTTAAGGCATAGGATAACATCATTTATATGGAGTATTCTGTGGTTTTTAGTGTTCTTTCAATTTTTTCAGATATTACAAACTTTATTCAACTTCTGGGAGCTCTTTAATCATTTTTAAACCTATCTTGTGCTCCAACTTCCTTGTTGCATTATTTGTTCTATTTATTTCAAGACGAAAGAGAGAACAAAAGAGGAATTTAGCAATTCTACCTCTCCATCGTTTACAAAGATTTTCACAAATAAGAGGTTGGTTCTTTTTCTTGTCTTGAACTCTGTGTAAGTGTGTGTGTGCATGTATCTAAGAAGGCTCCTTTATGTAATTTTAATTTTTCTATCTTGTTTTAACAAAAAGTTAAGCACGTAACGTACAGTTATGCCTTCAAGGTTTTAATTTGCAGAACCTACCCACTTTTGTAACCATTTAGATAACTAACCACGAGGACCTACCTTTTATTTTAGCTCTCACTCAATTATGCTTATTTCTTATCCTTTCCACAGTGTTATTTTTTGTACCTTAAAATTGAAACTATTCAGAGGAAGAAATCACCCAATAAAGCAAACCTTCTATCATTACTGAACCTGGATAATGAAACCACGAAACCTTATTACCACTGATTCAATAGCCTCTCCCACCTCCAGGCAACAAAAGGATAAACAGAAAGTTACAAATAAAGTAATAAAACTAAATAAAATTGAGCCTAAGCAAAGAGAGGCAAATCCTAACATATAGACTTATATTGATTATCCATTCAAACCGGTCTCTTAATTTGAACCCTAGTAATACCTCTTTCAAATATTTTTGTACGATATGAGCTGGAGCCAGAGATGACTGTCACAATATGTAACAACTGGTTCGCCCGAAAATGTGAGCACGAGCGGGCATGCGGTTGCTTTGCTCGTGCATGCACCTTACAGATATGCATGTGGCATAAAACACACAATTATATAGGACGGGATAACGCCGGGCAGGTGGGTGGGCCCAGCCGCTGGTCAGAATTACTGGTTCAGCCGAACTGGTCCGAAATGGCAGCAGCCCACCTCTGGCTGGAACCCAATAGTTAGGAATACTAACATATGGGCGGAGTCCTTGTTTTGGGGCACCAGAAGTTACTTTTTGATGTTGAACTTATATGTTTTTTTTAATGTTTTTACTATTGTTTATCCTGCTCAGGATTATTGCATATAAGATCGACGGCCGTGCAAGGCTTTTAATTAAATATATAATTAAATGTATAATTAAACTTTGGATCAGTGTAGTTTAGACCAGTGGTAGTCAACCTGGTCCCTACTGCCCACTAGTGGGAGTTCCAGCTTTCATGGTGGGCGGTAAGAGTTTGCTGTAACTCTGCTTTATAAATTTTATAAAGTTACTTCCCTACTTTATAAATCACCATTACTGTGGAACCAGTGGGTGGTTAGAAAATTTTACTACCAACAGTATACAAAAGTGGGTGGTAGGTATAAAAAGGTTGACTACCCCTGGTTTAGACTCATATGCTCCAATGCTATCATTGCAGAGCAGATAAGGAAGGTTTTTAGTGACAATTCCTATTGCCCTGAATGTGCAGCAAAAATTGCTCTGGAGTCTGCTGAGCACAGCAAAAATGAATTACTAGAGAGTGAAGATTTTTTTTTTAAAGCATGCCCCATATCAAAATGAGAAAAAAAGATGATCTACGGACATGGACATTTTGGTATTCACAATTCAAAACCTAATTGACTGGTCTTTGGCAGCATTTTATTTCCAAAGACCCAAAATCTTGGAAAGCTCTGTTTAGTTCAGCACATTATGAGCCCATCCATTTCCCCCCCTTTAAATAGAAACACAGGAGCACAAAACAATTGCTATTTTCTTATCTTCTCCTAACACAATGTATTTATTAAGATTAAACCATTCCTATTTTGCATCTAAAATAGCCAGTTTTAGTGTGATACGCAAGGTATTACATTCCTCAATTAGGCCCTGGAATGTGTGTGTGTCTGTGTCTGTGTGCGTGCGTGCGCATACGCACATACTTCATTCTCATGCATACCAGTGGTGGGTTGCAATTTATTTTACTATTGGTTTGCTTGTGTGCGTGTGTGCGTGTGTGTGTGTGCAATCATGTGATGCTTCTGTGCATGCGCAGAAGCATCTGGGCGGGTGGACAGAGCCTCCCACTGCCACTACCGGTTCACAGCATCCCACCTCTGATGCATACGTTTATATAGTTACCATACGTATTTATAAAATTAAGTCTAATAATTCCTTTATCCAACAACAAAGCAGATTCATACTATCCAATCTAAACCAATGCATATGTATTTAAATGATCTTAGATGGTTGTCCTCCCTCTTGTAATCCCCTCTTAAGAGATGGATTTATGCTATGGCTAAGGATATTTATTCAGAAGCGCTATTAAAATCTTGAAGCATTTAGGACACTTCAATTCTCAATGAAGCATACAAGATCTATTGAATTTGTCCCACCTTAAAGGATGATATTCATTTCAATTTGTGGAGTCACAGAATTCTAGAATGTATGAGTTTAAATGATCTTTATTGGTCATTTAATCTAACACCCTAGTAGCGCAGAAATCTACTAGGCCACTTTTGAGGCAGATTGCTCCAATGCTTAACAGCTTTTACCAACACCTCTTTTAACCAGCAATTATTTATCGTGTGTTTGGTTTCAACCAAAATTAGAACTGTCCCCTCTTATATATTTGTATTTAATTTTTTTTGTTTTTTTTTCTACTTTTTTTTTTGTTCCTGTGAAAAAGGTTTTTTATTTTCCATTTTCATTTTCATACACTCACATATATACTGTGCATAGCCGGGGCCATACAACATTAAACAATAATCGCAGCAATTCCTCTTGTCAACAATACCCCAAAAAATAGAAACCCAATATACCTCTTCCACTCTCCGTACACCTCTTTCATCCACCCCCCTCCAACTTTCTATTTTCCCTCCGTCATCCCCCTCTACCCTACTTCCCCTCCCCCTCTACCACTCCTCTCTCCCGATCCACTCCCTCCCTTCCTTCTCACCCTCCCTCCCATCCTCTCTCCCGCCCTCTCTACCCATCTTTCTTCTATCCCTCTCCTCCACCCCTTGGTGTATTTCCACTATATGTCAATGTACTTAACTTATCCTATTTTTACAGAGACATTAAAGAAAAACAGTATACATGTGAAGTCGCATTACATTGAGATCTAAACCATCGTATCTAGCCTAGTATATATCCCTCCCTCCCCCCACCCTCCCTCCCAACACCCCACCTCCCCCCCCCCGACTTCCCAGAGCCCGTACACGGTATAGATTTTTAACAAACACAGTCTAAAATATATTGAGAAATAAGAAATAAAAAAAGGGTTAATAACATCTCTACATTGATCTTAGCTTCTTCTTGCTACGCTAACTTTGAACAGTTTAAATCCCCCTCTTATATATTTGTAAATTGCTTTTGTATCTCCCCTATTCTTCTCTTTTCGCAAGCTAAACAAACTTCACAGAGTCTGGCCTCCAATTTCATTATTATATGAACTTGTTCCAGCAGGTCAATATCCCAGAGCTGGACACAGAACTGGCTATAATACTTTAATAGGACTGACCTATTACTTCCCATGAGTTGAACATAATGCTTAGATTAATGCAGCCTCCATCTGCACTGTCCTTTTTAGACGCTGTATCATACTGCTTGATCCCACTCATCTGGTGGTCCATTAGCACTCCTACATATTTTCCTACCATAAGTAGCTTTAGATTTGTCACTGTCAGGCTTTGCGGTCATATAACAAGCAGCTGCGTCCTCTTCTTTGCTGACTATGTAAAACTATTTAACATCACCAACAATGCTGCTACCCTAGAAAGCGATCTCGACTAAGTGTAGTTGCGCAACTCCAAATCTCAACTAACAAATGCTCTGTCCTACACATTGGCAACAACAATCAGAACATCAACTACAAGCTAGGTGGATACGACCTCGTAGATGACTCTCACTTTGTCAAGGACCTAGGAGTACTCATCTCAAATGATCTAAGCCCCAGAATTCACTGTATCAGCATTGCCAAAAAATCATTAAGAGTTGTTAACCCAATCTTGTGAAGCTTCTTCTCCTGTATCATTGTACTGCAAACAAAACCTTTGCCAGACCAATTCTTGAATACAGCTCGTCTGCCTGGAATCCACACTGTATATCGGACATTAATACAATTGAACGGGTCCAGAGGTATTTCACGAGAAGAGTACTCCACTCCTCTATTCACAATAGACTTCCCTATGTCACTAGGCTCAAAATTTTGGTCTTGGACAACATGGAACTACACCGCCTACGGTCTGACCTAAGCATAGTACACAAAATTATCTGCTATAACATCCTACTTGTCAACGACTACTTCAGCTTCAACCTCAATAATACATGGGCAAACAATAGATACAAACTCAAGGTAAACCCCTCCAATCTTGATTGCAGAAAATACGACTTCAGCAACAGAATGGTCAACGCCTGGAATGCTCTACCTGACTCTGTTGTTACAGCCTCAAGCCCCCACTGTTTCAACCTTAAACTGTCTACCATGTACCTCACCTCATTCCTAAGAGGTACGTAAAGGGGTGTGCATAAGCGCACCAGCGTGCCTACCAGCCCTGCCCTACTGTTCCCATTTACTTATTTCCTTGTTCATGTCCATGTTTATACTTATACCTGTTATCTTGTACATGTTCAACACATTAAATAAATACAAAATACAAGAAATCAGGAAGAAAGTGGTTCAAATGACTACAGGCATTCTTGTAGGCTCAAAGGGACTCACAACTGATGTTATGTTTGACCCTCAAGCTCAGCCCAGTCATCTTCTACAGTCACAACTGAAGAGTATTGTCTTGCTGGGTACAGTCAACTTTCAATCTGTTAAGGCAAATTGAGATGTTTTTTTCCCTGTCAAGATGTTAATCAGTAATGAGCATGCCATGTGTGGATATGATAAATTTTTCATTCTCTAAGTTACAGTATCTATAGATAGGGAGAATATAGCTGAAACAACAAGAGAGTTGTGGGTTAACCCACTCAATACTTCTCTTCTGGATCATTATATCACCCTTGGTGCTTGGTGAGCCACAGTGGTGCATTGGTTAGAATGCAGTATTGGAGGAAAATCTGCCGACTGCCAACAGCTCGATTTTCACCAGCTCAAGGTTGACTCAGCCTCCCAAGGTGGGTAAAATGAGGACCCACATTGTTGAAGGCAATATGCTGACTCTGTAAACCACTTAGAGAGGGCTGGGAAACAGTATATAAGTCTAAATGCTATTGCTATTGGTGTGTACAACCAACCTCAAATCCATTCGCCGGTATTTTTACTTCTTGTCCCCTAGGATATCATGACATTCCTTGTCAAAAGCTTTCCTACAATCAAAGTACACTATATCCATAGCAGGCAGTCCTCTGGTCTCCCACACTAGTCATTCTGCCATTAAAAAAGAGAAAGTGACTCACTCTACAGAAACCATATAATTAACCGAACTGCCTGGTGCAAACATTTCTCATCAGGCTACTCGACTTCAATAGCAGAAAAACGAGGTACTGAATTAAATGAACAACCAGCATTATGATATAAAGATAATAACCTCACACTGACACTCAGTGGGATCCCTCCGTTTTTCCTGCCTGGCGCTAAGCTGACTGACACATGGTCCGCTATTCACTGCAACCCCTACTTGTGCAATCATGGACCCTCTGGAACAGGACGTGATATGGCACGGAGGGGGGGGGGGCAGCAATAGACTGGGAAGGTTGAACAAAAGCAGAATGCCTGGCCTTACGGGAGGATATTTTACATGCGCACAAATGCAATGCTGGAAACAACTCACCATTATTTCCTAATATATAGTAGGGCTGTTTTGGTTTTAGAGGAAAACGGAGGGCCATGTAAGGCATCCACATTTTTTTCTTTAAAAAGACAAAGCATTTGGACTTCTTAGGGTTGTCCAGCAATAGCAAAAGCTTGTCAGCTGGCTTGCCATCCCACATGCAGCATCATTAGCATTTCTTCACTATTCAGTAGTTGAATGCAAGGGCTTGGAAAAAAAGGAACGTTTTGGATCGTCTACCAGATTTAACCTCGAGGCACGGATGCTCCCTTAAACTAGAACTCATCAACTTTTTAACAGTATCTTTTATTACCAGAACCTTGAAAATGTAACAAAAACGGAGTGAAATCTACAGGTCATTGGCTTGAATGCAGAAGAGAACTCCAAGTCATTCCCATCAACATTCCAGAATAATGTGTCAAAGAGAGAAGCAGAAAGACTTTTCTGTTTGAAGGAAACAATTGGGTCAGTTGATTGCCATTCATCTCGACTTCTATACATTGAGTCAAACTTAATTACTCCACACTAGATTTCCTTTTCAACCACTTATATGGGAATACAACATCTGTGGTGCAGCCCCATGTGGCCATTCTGATTCCTGAACAAAAGCAAAGGGGTAATGTTTTCTTCTGTTCAGAAAGCAATCGAAGATTCAGTCTGGCATCTATTGTAGCATGGATGCACAATATCTATACAATTCTTATTTCCCTCTAGCAATCCCCAGACAAAGTTGCTTGTGAACTACATAAATACAGATACAGAGCAAGATCAACCAAAAATAGGGATGCCTACGTAGATACACCCCCCCCATGTTTTATCCATATTTACTTTTTTAAATATTACTTTATAAAAAAGGAAGCTGACTTATTGCAAAGGAAAACACTACATTTTAGTATTGTCTTGCATGCCTGCATTGTGTGGCTATGCTATAGGTGATATCAATATGAAAACAGAAGTTGGTGGGTGGTTGCATTTTAGCGGTTTGCTAGATGTGAGCCCATTTGACCACAAAAAGATACAGTGATAATTTGAGGTAGTAGAGTTTATCTTGGCGATAATCCCATCATTATATATCATGCCAACCATTAGCAGTCAACTGGAGGTCGTATTGCCTTCTTTGAGAATTCTAACTATCTTGACTCAAAATTTCAAATGTATTCACCATCATCCCAAAAATTTTAACCATTGGTGTGAAATAAGTTTAAGCTAACTGGGATTCCAATAACTCAGATATAAACAAGCACTGCCTTTAGCCTGAAAACCAGGTCCATTAAACAACATAAATTGATATAAATTTAACATCTTCCAGAAATGGTCCATCCCACAATCATGAATGAAACCTCAAACTCCATTCATTTAAACAACTGGCTTCTCTGAGAACTTCTATTGTTCACACAGAAAGCAAAATTTGAACTTTATGAAAAATTTAAATACCCGAATTCAACTGGATAGCTAGCACAGAGAATAACTTTATTTAACAGAAATATTGTGTTTATTTCAATCAATAACCAGATAAAACAAAAGTTATACAGTAAACGAAAGCTACAGTAGGAAACATCTACACAAACAGCATACATTTGAGTATAAGGAAATAGGGGAATAACAATACATACTATCAATAGTAAAAAGAAGAGGTGAATGTACAAGATGCAATAAGTTAACTCTGTGAATATAAATGTGCTACAGGTTCTACTAGTCTGAGAAAATGAAATATTAATGAGAACAAGGTTTTAGAGTGATGTCAGTTGATGTTTCAAATCCATGTAACATAAGGTTGGTAGACTAGGTATGGGTGTGTATATAAAGATAAAGGTAAAGGTTCCCCTCTCACATATGTGCTATTCATTCCTGACTCTAGGGGCTGGTGCTCATCTCCATTTCAAAGCCAAAGAGTCAGCCCTGTCCGAAGACGACTCCATGGTCATGTGGCCGGCATGACTAAATGCCAAAGACGCACGGAACGCTGTTACCTTCCCACCAAAGGTTGTTCCTATTTTTCTATTTGCATTTTTACATGCTTTTGAACTGCGAGGTTGGCAGAAGCTGGGACAGGTAACAGGAGGTCACTCCGTTATGCATATATATATTGTATCTTAAATACAGGTTTTTCAGATTACAGTTTCTGAAACACTTAACACTGTTCATTTTTTGTAATAAATAAATAATGGAAATATGGACAAATTAACCCTAGGGGGGCTAATGTACTTTTAAGAAATAATACTTGGAATTTCTTTGAGCACAGAGAATTTTCATATAAGGATGGGAGTTAAGAGAATGGCCAATATGTGTCAAGCATGCCATTAACTCTAAACAAATATAAATTAAATAAGGATGCTTAAGTAACAGGTCTTCTAATCTGATCCAGTTGGGCAATTTTTACTATTTTGGATAATAGTTAGTCTCATGGGAAAATGGCAGTTAGGTACTGTATTTTGTTTCATCAAGAAAACAGCATGTTGGGGAATGGTTCATTGCCTACCCAAGGCAACCATCTAATTTCAGAGGAAAAGTGCACATCTCTTATTTTATTTGATTTAATAGACAATCTTATTCAGAGCTCTTCTGTATAAGAAAGATCTCTGGACCTAAAACATGTTTCTGACTTATACCTGTGTTCTAAATGGAAATAATAAGGAAACAATTATCATGTTTGAAGAATATGAATGAAGAAGTTACTACCACCATTGTTTTGCCAAAGAAAATTGCAACTGGACCAAGATCCAGTGTCTCTTTTCTATTTACTTTGAAGATTACAAGAGTAATATAATCTTTTAATCAATGATAGTAAACTGTGATTTCAGAGAACTATTGCTCCTGACCTCTTCTTACCAAAGCCCATTCATTTCTAAAGTTTTCTCCATTATCATCACATCTTTCAGGTTTCCAAAGAAATAACACTTAGTTGGATGCAATGATCTATATTTATAACCTTACATTTATTTTATAGGTATTAATTTCTCATAAGCAAATAGAGCAGTGATGGGCAACCTTTTTGGCGTGGTGTGTCAAAAATCGGCAAAAAATCGAGCATAACTCGCGTTGTGTGTCACTTCGACAAAAACATAATTTTGCGCAATTTATAGTTTAAACTACAAAAATATATAATTGCAATATAATTGTATTTAATAAACCAAAAACAAATTATTTAACATAGCTGCTTAGTAACTTCTTTGTTCATCAGTCGATTTCGTATGTTGCCCTTGATATTATTATCAGTATCACTTACCAACGGTCCTGCTTAGCAACCAAAATGTTGGCTCAGAAACTCTGGCATTGAAGCGTGCAAGTCTTAAAGCTGTCAAGTTACAAGAACCTTGCACCCCTAACCCTTTAGGAAAAAAAACCCAGGGGTCTTCAAACCTGACAGCTTTAAGCCTTGTGGACTTCAACTCTTCAACTAAAAGAGAGACTGATAAATATTAAAAAAAATAAAACCAAAAAGCAGCTACTGCAGTGCCTTAGAATTTTACTCAATTACTGTTGAGCCCATGGAAAGTTCTGCAGCCCCAGGAGCAAAGGAAGGGGGACGGAGAGAGAGAGATTGGCTGTTTGGGGTGCTTGAAACCACCTGGCCCTCCCCAAAGGAAACCCTCATTTGCAGGATGAGCCTCGACTGGCTCTGCCCAGCGGGGTTACCCCAAGCGCCATTGGGCAGCGACGGATGCTTATCCTTTTTCCTTCGGCTGCTTCAGCTGGGACTTCAGACACCCCAAGGGAGGGGCTTTATCGGGCCTCCCCCTCCCCACCCTTTGAATGAAGGTGTGATATGGCTCCTCCATCCCTGCTCTTTAACCCAGCCAGAATTACAGGAGGGCTGCCCCCGTTCTGCTTTCCGGGGTGGATCTTAGCCGAGGGACACCAAGACCCCAGAATGGGTGGGGGGTGGGGGAAGAGCTTCTTGACGGAGGCCACGATCGACTTTTGGAAGTTGTGTTTTCGTAAAATAAGATTAACCTTTGGATGTGTTTGTTCCGCTCGGCCAGCGGCGTTTTCTCCCATTTAATCCCGGCGGATCCTGATATCTGAGCTGGAAAACTGCAACCCCCCGGAAATAATGACGCCCCGCTGAGTAGCTGGGACTTGCAGAAAAAGGCTGCAGAGAGAGAAGCGTTCGATCCGTAATCCGTCTGTGGGGGGCGCTGGGGACAGGCCGGGCCCCTTCTTCCCACCTCTATCCCCCCCCACTCTTGAGGGACAAGCCCTTTCCCCTGTCCCAACGGTGGAATTTGAGGCTACCTCTGCTTTCCCTCTCCCTCCCTCAGTTGTGCAGCAGCGGCAGCGGCAGCTCTCAGCCTGGGCGGCAGCGTCACGCAGGCTGTGGAAGGAGGGGGAGGAGGAGGGAACCAAAGAGAGCTTTTACCGAGTCTGCGCCCCACAGCCAGGACCGTCCTGGCGCCTCAAGCCGCGTTTCTTCCTGCAAAGCCCTTCTGGCGTCAAGCGGAACTCTCGGGTTGCCCGAAGGGCTTTGCAGGAAGAAACGCGGCTTGAGGCGCAAGGACGATCCTGGCTGTGGGGCGCAGACCCGGTAAAAGCCTCTCTTTGGTTGGCTCCCAGGCTGAGAGCTGCCGCTGAAACAAGTTTGGGGAGCATGTGCGTGTCACCCGAAATGGCTACGCGTGTCAGCACTGACATGCGTGTCATAGGTTCGCCATCACTGAAATAGAGACTGGATTCTGAGTAAATATACCAGGAAGTGGCAAATGCAACTATTACCGCTAATTTTAGTTGGGAATTCACAGTGATAGGACTATGCACAACACATTGTCACAATTTGTTAGTGTCCCATCGGCAGCATAGATGGAGTGAGAGGACAATAACTCAGGTTACTACTCTTGCCTAAGACTATAATTCATTACTACTCCCTCCTGAATGTTTCAAGCCTCCAATGGCTCCCTATTAACTTTCAGGATCTTCTAAGTACTTGTTTTGGCCTTTAAAGCTCTATATAGCTTGATCTTGAAGTACTTACACGAATACCTTCAATCTACCTGATGTGGACATCCCAGAAGAAACTTCTTCTGCTCCTCTGACAAAGGGAAGTGCAGGCTTGTTGATATGCCTTTTGTGTAAATGTATCTAAATTCTGCAAAGCCTTCTCTAAGAAATTTAATATGCCCTTCCACTAGCTCAGTGATGGTGAACCTTTTCGGCACCAAGTGACCCCATGGACAATGCTCCTCCAGGCCTTCCTGTCCTCTACTATCCTCTGGAGTCCATTTAAGCTCACGCCTACTGCTTTAATGACTCCATCCAGCCACCTCATTCTCTGGCTGGATTCACCTCCCTTCTTCTTTTGCCCTCAGTCTTTCCCAGCATTAGGCTCTTCTCCAGTGAGTCCTTCCTTCTCATTAGGTGGCCAAAGTATTTGAGTTTCATCTTCAGGATCTGGCCTTCTAAAGAGCACTCAGCATTGATCTCCTCTAAGACCAACCGCTTTGATCGCCTTGCAGTCCAAGAGACTCGCAGAAGTCTTCTCCAGCACCATAGTTCAAAGGCCTCAATTCTTTGGTGCTCAGCCTTTCTTATGGTCCAACTTTCATAGCCATAAATTGCAAATGGAAAAACCATAGCCTTGACTAGACACACATTTGTTGGCAGGGTGATGTCTCTGCCTTTTAGGATAGGGTTTATATTACAAGCATCCTGAAAAATCATGCTAGGGCTAATTTTTCAGTTGGGTCTTATTTTTGGAGAAACAGGGTACATATAAACCCCACCAGGAGCTTTTTTGACTTCAGCAATGTACCAATCTATTTTTTTTAAGTAATTCCAAAGAGGTCTATCAGCATGGTATGGTATGAATTCTTGATGTAGATCAGGCATGGCCCAAGGGCCTCATACAGCCCTGAACAGCTACTAATCCAGCTCCACAACATTGTAAACTTTTAACATTATTATATGATTTATATACAGTAATTATATTGTATATTTTATATGCAGGCCAATACAATTCCTCTTCAATCAATGCAGTTCCAGGCAAACCAAATGTTTGGATACTCATGAACTAGACCAGGAGTAGGAAACTATGGCCCTTTTTATGACTTGTGGACTTCAACTCCCAGAATTCTGGGAGACGAAGTGCACAAGTCATAAAGGGGCCACAGTTCCCCACCTCTGATTTAGACAAACACAAAGCTTTGATAAATGCAACAATAATGCAGAACCAACACTGAGCCTGGTGCTTTAGAGTGTTCCTACCCATCACAGATAACAAAGAAATATTCAAGGAAAATAGAGAAAGGCGAAGCTGAATAAATATATAAGCAAAAGATAAATGCGCTCTAACATCAGTGGCAAGTATATGGGACAGCAAGGGAGAATGGAATGGCTTTTGGACAACAGCATAACACTGGGTAGCAAAGAGCCAGGCAACTAAACACATTGCAGGTAATCCTATATATAAACAATTCATTTAGTAACCGTTTGAAGTTACAACGGTGCTTTAAAAAAGTGACTTATAACTGGTTTTCACACTTATAACCACAGCAGCATCCCCATGGTCACATGATCAAAACATGGACGTGTGGAAACTGACTCATATTCATGACAGTTGCAGTGTCCAGGGTCACGTGATCACCTTTTGTGACCTTCTGACAAGCGAAGTCAAGGGGAAGACAGTTTCACTTAACAACCAATCTTTACTAACTATTACTAATTTAACAGCTGCAGCAATTTACTTGACTGTGGCAAGAAAGGGCACAAAAATGGGGCAAAACTGATTGAACAATTGTCTCGCTTAGCAACAGAAATTTTGGGCTCAGTCATGGTTGTAAATCAAGGACTACCTGTATAAAGACAGAAGGACAGCAAAGACAAGAAACTTTTTGAACTGTATGATCAAATTAAGAGAAAAATGAAAATAGCCAATCTGCATTAAAGTTAAAGATCTAATACCATGTTTTCCCCTCCTTTTGACTCCAGAAATAAGCGCTTGGTCTTATTTTTGGGGAGGTCTTATTATTTTTGAGGTGCAGAAAGCGGTGAGCATGGTCACCTCATGGCTGCTGCTGTGTTGAAATATTTTCAGGGAGGGCTTATTTTCGAGGGAGGGCTTATTTTAGCGCATGCGCTCAAAAGCCCGATTGGGCTTATTATCAGGCAAGGTATTATTTTCAGGGAAACAGGGTATCTACTCTGATAATACAATTAGGAAAACAATCAGAAGATCCCCATAAACTCACTGTGTCCTACAGGACAATTCATCATTCAGCAGAAATCTACTGCTCACTTATGACTATTTCGCAACCCAAGCAATTTTCCATATCTCCTAGAAGATGCTTCAGATCTGGCAGAGTCCTCCGGGAAGGGATTTAAAAGCTGAGGAGCAGACATTGAGAAAACTATTCCATTCATACTTGCTCTACGGAG
This sequence comes from Thamnophis elegans, assembly GCF_009769535.1. Classification (NCBI taxonomy): domain Eukaryota; kingdom Metazoa; phylum Chordata; class Lepidosauria; order Squamata; family Natricidae; genus Thamnophis; species Thamnophis elegans. The sequence goes on along the minus strand of NC_045547.1, from coordinate 18,880,442 downwards.
ATCTCCTAAGGAAAGGTCACCTTTTAACCATCACAGACACCAAAAAGAGGGCAGTTGCTAAGCTAGATTTACATCCCATCACTCTGATTTCACATTAGGATGCACTGTTTTTTTAAAAATGTTGATGTACTTAATTTTTACCTGATGTGTATCTTTATAGTCTTTATAGAGATTCATGAGCCATCTGCCCAATTCTGATCTATTAAGATGGGAAATATACAGGCAACTGGTAGAATTAACCAGCTGATATAGTTTAATTAAAAGGGACTCAAACTATTTCATCTTTCCATGTAAAATGGAAATGATAAGCCTTAGCAAAAGGAATGGAGCACATGAGATGAAAAGGGGAATGGCAGAAAATCCCCCCCCCCCAAATCCATCTTGTATAAATCTCATAACACTCGTCTTAAAATATATGTGTTTATTCACAAATGGTTTTAAGAAACAAAAGCCCACCTGATCAATTTTATGTATGATTACAACTTAACCTCATTTAATCATAAATATGGATCGATCCTACCCATAGCGATAGTTCTATCTACAGAAGCATTTATAGAATAATTTTTAAAAAAATTAGCAGCACGGAAAAAACTAAAGATATTGCTTATGCTGCTGCAGCTTTTATCCAAGAAAGAAAAATGCCAAGAAAATCCATGTTGCTTTTTTTTCTTCCACATGCATGCATCTTCTGAAAACTTATCCAAAAGTCAATGCACAATAATCCCTAATGGTCTGGAGTCTGATTCCAGAGAGATGGGTCTCCTGTCGCTCCTGTTTCCAGGAACATCTGCATTTTGTGCACAATTTTACCCAAACCAAATATCCATTGTCTTCATGACACCCCACAAACAACCAGCTGCTCTAAAACATACAGCTTTTATAATATGGATTTTGTCATTATTATTCTAGACAAGCCAACATGTGAATCTGCCATATATATATTCTTTAGATTCTATCTCTGCAGAAAGGGACATTAGGCGGAGAGAGAGAAAAAGACACTTAAAAAGATAGCAAATTCAGGTATGGCTTGCTGAGACTGTCCCTTTAAAACAATACGAAATTAAGCCGCTGGAAAGAAGACAAAAGATCCTTCCTCTCTCTTGCTCTGTTCTACAGAAACACACACACACACTACACAACCTCCAGGCTGATCAAGATCTATAGAAAGAATGGCTGACAACGAGAGCTCATTGATAAAACATCAATATCATATCAGCCATGCTGCCATCGATAACCCAAACGCTGGGGTTTTTTTTGCATTTAGCACTTACCTTTCACCGGCTAAATTCACTCCTCCGGGTGGCAAAATTGCGTTTTTGCTTTGTGCCTTTTAAAAAAATAATAATAAATAAATAAATAAAGACATTCACATGTTTCTCCAGCAAGCTGGTCTAAGCCTCCCATTAACACACTCCATTGCAGATAATTGCAGGCAGCACACACACTCACACACACCCCTGCTTTTCCCAGTTCCCAACACACCAAGGATAATCACATTCCAGTGGGGAGTGAACAGATGGTGGATTCCATGGTAACCAGCCCTCCAAAGGCTATTGGTAGAAGTGTGTGACTACTGCTTATTTGCTAACAATTCCTCTTTGTGCTTCGGCTGTGCAAATCTTGAACAGAGGACGGGACGACCGCGGAGAAGGTTTTAGCAGGCATGAGACAAGGGGAGCAGGTGATTTGGCACATTAAACAATGCTGCAATTAAAAAAAAATCAGCTAGCTTCCATGTACAATCCACGGAAGGCTGTGTATTCCAATATAAAATTCACTTCATTTATTTTACATGTCTTGGCTACCCTGCTTCAAAAGCTTGGTTAACCAAGGGTAAGCAGATACAACAGAACAGCAATAATCCGAATTAAAACCAAGCAAAGCTTAAAGCACACTTCAACGTTTTTATAGGAACTTGTAAACTTGTGCCATGCCTGGTTACCAAGCATGAGATCTCAAGGCGGAGTTGGGAGTGCACTTCTTAAACTTGGATTCCCACTTCATTAATTTCATCGAAGCAACCTCAGATATGCAGATGATACCACTCTAATGGCAGAAAGTGAAGAGGAGCTAATGAGCCTCTTGATGCGAGTGAAGGAGGAGAGGGCAAAAGTTGGCTTGAAATGCTGACATTAAGAAAACTAAGATCATGGCATCTGGTCCTCTTGATTCCTGGCAAAAAGATGGGGAAGAAATGGAGGAAGTGATATATTTTATTTTCCTGGGCTCCAAGATCACTGCAGATGGGGACTGCAGCCAAGAAATTAAAAGACTCTTACTCCTGAAGAGGAATGCCATGGCAAATCTAGGCAGCATACTAAAAAGCAGAGATATCACCCTGCCAACAAAAGTGCGTATAGTCAAGGCTATGGTTTTCCCAGTTGCAATGTATGGCTGTGAAAGTTGGACCATAAAAAAGGCTGAGCGCCCAAGAATGGAGGCCTTTGAACTATAGTGCTGGAGAAGACTCCTGCAATCCCTTGGACTGCAAGGCGATCAAACTGATCAGTCCTAGAGGAGATCAACCCTGATTGCTCTTAAGAAGGCCGGATCCTGAAGATGAAACTCAAATACTTTGGCCACCTAATGAGAAGGAAGGACTCCCCGGAGAAGAGCCTAATGCTGGGAAAGATTGAGAGCAAAAGAAGAAGAAGGGGACGACAGAGAATGAGGTGGCTGGATAGAGTCACCGAAGCAGTAGCTGTGAGCTTAAATGGACTCCAGAGGATGGTAGAGGATAGGAAGGCCTGGAGGAACATTGTCCATGGGTTTGCGATGATCGGACATGATTTCACAACTAACAACAACAACAATTTCATTGAAACACATGTGATCCATATGGCCATAAGCAAATAAAAATATATTGACCAAACCTTACAGAAAAATGAAACAAGAATCATGTACAGGTAGTTGGTAACTTACAGTAGTTTGTTCGAAATTACAACAGTGCTAAAAAAAGTGACTTATGACCGTTTTTCACACTTATGACCGTTACAGTATCATCACAGTCAAATGATCAAAATTAGGATGCTGATTCATACTTATGACAGTTGCAATGTCTGGGGGGAGGTGTCACATGATCAGTTTTTGCGTCCTTCTGACAAGCCAAATCAATGGCAAAACTAGATTCATTTAACAACCACGTTACTAACTTAACAACTGAAATGATTCACTTAACAACTATGGCAAGAATGGTTGTTAAATAGGGCAAAACCCACTTCACAAATGTCTCAGCAACATAAATTTAGGACTCAGTTGTGGGCGTAAGTTGAGGGCCACCTGTAGCGTGGGTGTGCATTTCTGTAATAGAAAAGGGAAAATGAGAAAGCCCAAGATATCAAACAAAAAACTTCCGTTGAAGTGAATCTGTACCCAATGCACAAAGCACTTAGTTTCCAAGGTAATAAGCAAAATGAATTAATTAATTTAAAAAGACAGCTTACATTACGTGGTCATGTTCATTCTTTTAATACAACCTTTCTCATCTTCGTACTCTCCAAAGGCTTACTTCAAATGGTATGGCGTGCACTCACATTTGCAAACCGGTAGGGAGGGTTAAGTGAATACCACTCCTGTGGATATATATGAAAATATATCTTAGAGTCCACCATTTGGGGGAAGATTGCTATAGTTTCTGCAGGTATTTCTTATTCTTATGTTTTGATTTTTTTTTTTTCCTGAAGAAGGGAGCAATTTTCTACTTTAAGGATTTATATTATACAATTGCAGTTGTTATTCCTTCCCTGCAACCCCCCCCCCCCCAAACAGTTTCTACTTGGCAATGTATGATCCTGACTAGCCTTCATAATAATTTGGGGCAGTGGTGGGTTGTAGGCTGTACACCCCGGTACGGGCGCACCGGAGCCTGCCCGGAGCACCAGGTAACGTTACAGTATGGTGCTCCGGAGGGTCCACCCACCTGCCCGAGCTCCTTACCTGTCCTTTAAGCCTTTGGTGCCTCTGCGTATGCGCATGCCACGTACGGCGCCTGCGCTCCGCTCCACTGAGCAGCTGGAGTGTCGCGGAGGCTTGCTGAGGTATTGCAGGCAGGTATAATGCATGCACGCACCAAGCGTGTGTGCGCAAGGACCGCACGCATCCATGTGGGTGACGCCGGGCCCATTCCAATTGCACTGGTTGGATCCGAACCCACCACTGATTTGGGGTCTTTTGAATTTGAACTGAAACGAAAGCAGAACTGGCAAACTCTTTGCAACACTGCAGTTCTGGGAAACTTCATGTTTTCTTTTCAGCAGGAATTTGTGGTTACCCACTACGTCTATGAGATAACGTGACATAATTTGATTATTATTTGACCTTCTGAAATTTCATTCATTTTATTAAATGTATGTCAAAAAAGAGTACAGATAGTCCTCGATTTGCAACAGTTCATTCAGTGACTGTTCAAAGTTACAACGGCACTGGGGGGAAAAGAGACTCATGACCGATTTTCAGAGTTACGATCTTTACAGCATCCCCATGATCATGGGATCAAAATTTAGATGCTTGGCAACTGGTTCATATTTATGACCTTTGCTGGGTCCCCGGATCATGTGATCCCCTTTTGCGACCTCCTGATAAGCAAAGTCAATGGGGAAGACAGATTCACTTAACAACTGGGTTACTAACTTATAACTGCAATGATTCACTTAACAACTGAGGCAAGAAAGGTCGTAAAATGGGGCAAAATTAACCAAATAACTCACTTAACAACAAAAAAATGTTGGGCTCAATTGTGATCGTTAGTTGAGGACTACCTGTACATATTCACAAATGATTTACTTCCCATCAATGGTAAGTTAGAAGGGATGTTTACTTGCTAGCCATTTATTTTATATTCTTTTTCCATTGTAATTTTTGCATTTGCTTGGCTAGATGAAAAGCAACTGGCTCTTGATGATTCTGATGTCTTACAACAGGAGTGTTTGATTGTAAGCCGCCCTGAGTCCCCTCAGGGAAAAGGGCGGCCTATAAATAAACAAATCAAATCAAATCAAACTCAATTTCATTGAGGGCCACATCAGGGTTATTATATGATCTCAAAGGGGGGGGGCTGGGGTGTGTGTGGCCAGCTCAACGTCCCTCTTCTCAGGGCATCTGTAGTGGCCCAAGTGCTCTGGCAGCAAAAGGGGGCTCCCGATCTCTGTTTTCAGCCACGACGGCCTCCTGGAACCCTCTGCCAGCAAAAACAGAGCTTGGGAGTCCTACCCACAGCCCTCGCGAGCTCAGTTTTCAGACGCAACAGTTTCCTGTAACCATCTGCCAGCTGAATGTCACTTGTGTCAGGGACGCCTATGGCAGCCCAAGTGCTCTGACAGTGAATACGGGCTCCCAAGGTACGTTTTCAGCCGCGATGACCTCCTGTAACCCTCTGCCAACAAAAACAGAGCTTGAGAGGGCCACCTGCAGCCTCGCGAACTCAGTTTTCAGCCGCAATGGCCTCCTGTAACCTTCTGCCAGTGAAAATGGAGCTCGGGAGGGCCGCACACAGCCCACGGCCCTCATGCGGCCCTCCCAAGCTCCATGCGGGCCGGTCCTTTGCTGTTTCTAGGGTGGCCCCGCAGGCCAGATCTAAGCCTCTAGTTTCACACCCCTGTCTTAGAAAGCTACCATCAATGAACGTGAAGATGACTGCCAATTGGATCTGAATTCCTTTGAAGAGATTTATGATGGCAACAGTGATGGTGTAGAACAGTGTTTCTCAACGTTGGCCCACCTGAAGATGCGTGGACTTCAACTCCCAGAATCCCCCAGCCAGCAGAGCAGAGCTGGCTGGGGAATTCTGGGAGTTGAAGTCCACGCATCTTCAGGTGGGCCAACGTTGAGAAACACTGGTGTAGAACTATCCTCAACATTTCTGCAGGATTTCTCTGTTTCAATTTTAAAAGGGGAAATCATCTTGAGAAGTCTATACAGGCAGCCCTCGACTTACAACCATTCATTTAGTGGCTGTTCGAAGTTACAATGGCACTGGAAAAATGCCATTTACGACATTCCCTCGTGATCCTCATGTGACCACAATGAGGACACTTGCTAACTGCCCTGTGTTTGCAATGGTTGGAGTGTCCTGAGGTCATCTGAACACTTTTTGTGAACTTCTGACAAAAAAAGTCAATGGGGAACCAGATTCACTTAATATCTGTCTAGCCTAAGAACTGCAGTGATTCACTTAACAACCATGGCAAGAAATGTCTTAAAATGGGGCAAAACTCAACTTAATAACTGTGTTGGCTTAGTAATGGAAATGTTGAACTCAGCTATGACTGTAAGTTGAAGGCTACCTGTACATTGTTCAGGGGTATTCTTAAAGCAGCAGATATATCTCTCATAAAGGGGGAAAACCCTATAATGATGGATTTCCTGCATAATAATCCACTAATACTTTTACTGAACGTTTAGATATGGTACTAATTAAAAGCGTTTAGCAAAAAAAAGCAAAATTGAGCACTTACGCATATTTAGAAAATGTGCATAAATATAGACCCTTGCCTGTGTTGTACATACAAAGCAATAATTGCTCATTTCGTTAACTAGGGATCCGTTAAGAAGTTCGCCTAAGACCTTTTTGTAGACTAAGGAAATTCTGACCAGTCATTTTCCACTACCTCTTCTCAACTTTTTCAAGCAATTTTTACTCCATGGCTACCCCCGACGTAACCATGGGAATATAAACCACAGTGCAATTGAAGTCCCATTTTTGTGAACCTTCTAGCATAGAAACTCTCTTCTTCAGCTTCTTCAGAAGAAACGGGGAAGAAACAAAAGTGTGGTGACTGTTGGGTTTGAATGATATGCAAAATGCTGTTTTGCAACATTTGTAGAGCAAGGTCTAAGAGGCAGAAGCCTTGAAGTCACAGTACAGGGTTGAATCTAGACATAATTACAAACTGTTGCAAGGAAACAAAAGGCAATTCCTTTACTTCTTAACAGAAAGACTTATGAGAGGTCCAAAAACTTCCAGATCCTTTTTCCTAATGGGAATCTCAATGCCAGGATTTGGTTTACCATTAATTTTGATCTCCAGTCATTAGGCTACAGTAGGAAGGGTTTGATGGACTAAGAGGCAAAACTTTGGAAAGTTCTGCCTTTGGTGAAGCGCAAAGGCTTCTCTGATGTACCTAATCCTTGAAGCAACTATCTTTCTTAGCAAAACTGTGTAGGAAGTTAGTACCCCCCCTCCTAAAAAAAAATGAAATCTCTTAGGAAATATTAAAAGGGCAGAATATTTCCCCTAAAGGGAAAGCAGAAACTCAACTCCCACCATCCTCAATAGCCCACAGCAGATGTCCTTATTTAAGAGGTAAAGAGATAGCTAGATCTATTCATAGGCAAATACCCTCACCCAAGATCCAACAAAGGTAGGATTAGCCCTCTACCCTTCTAGCAACTGATCTCACCACATGGCACCTGGGGAAATTACATCATCCAACAAGGCTCAACCAAGCCTTGGACACAAACACAGCCTACAGAGTTGCCCTTGCATGGCCCCATGGGAGTCTGACAACCAATCAGAATACAAGCTCAAATTCAAAAGCCCAGAGAGAGCATAACACTCAGGGACTCTCAGCATCTCTGCTCTTTTTTCTTCTTCTTCACCCAACATCTTCAAGGCATGTGGTCCTGTCCACCATTAAACCATCTTTCCAAACAGTCTCCATGTTTCCAGTAAATTTTTCCCCACTTGGAACTGAACCCAGAAGGACATTTCTCCCAACACTGGCCTTTGCTTGTTTAATAGGGAAAGAGTGTTAAAAACTATTTGAAGCACTTTCTAAGTGAAAACAGCTGAACCAGAGATAAACTATCTGCTGTTATAAATCAAGGAAACCAAACCATTAATTAGCTCATTATAGTGTCAATGCCCAGGACCTTGATTCAGCCAACCTATGCTCTTTGCCTCCTAAAAATACCAGGGGTTAATAGTTACCAACGTTTTCTACACCAGCAGGGAAATTTTGGAGTTTTTCTCCCTCTCACCGTAATTGAGGTTGGGGTCTTGCTCTGAACCATAAATGGGAACAATTCTTCATACAGCATGGAAGTTAGCACCCCTCTCCTAGGAAAATGATATATTTTAGGAAATATTAAAAGGGCAGAATATTTCTCCTAAAAGGGAGGCAGAAACTCATCCCCCCCCCCACTGTCAATGGGCCATTAAGGCCTGGGTCAGTCTATTCTACATAACAAAGATCTACTTCCTTCAGGCAAAGCCATAATAGGAATCCCAAAGCCCTTTCATTACATCATCACGCAGCAAGAGTCAACCGAGCTTGAGATTCAGGACAGCCTACAGAGTTACCCCTGCATGGCCTCATGGGAGTCTGACAACCAATCAGAATACAAGCTCAAATTCAAAGTCCAATAGAAGATATAAATTTCTCTCACACACACCCATGTGCCAGTGGTGGGCTTCAAAAATTGTTCGAACCTACTCTGTGGGTGTGGCCTCCTTTGTGGGAGTGGCTTGCCACCCCATGTGACCGGATAGGAATGGCTTGCCGCCCATGTGGCCGGATATGAAGATGCCGATGACACTTGTCAGAGCCACCTTAAATTACCTTATACACAGCACTGGCATGCATAAGAATAGGATGTAGACTTGTTTTTTAAAAGGCATCTTTGGTTTCCGTTAAAACAACTTCAACACACGCAATGTTCTGATTGCACCACAAACGCAGTAGTCATCCTCACCTTTCACAGAGGCACTGAGTTTTATAAATATGAGCTTGATAGTGTAGAATAATCATATCCAAGGACCAGTGGTGGGTTTCAAAAAATTTTTGGAACCTCTTCTGTAGGTGTGGCCTGCTTTCCGGGTCAACTGGTAGAAACTCTTCTAACCGGTTCGGTAGATTTGACGAACCGGTTCTACCGAATAGGTGCGAACTGGTAGGAACCCACCTCTGCCATGTGCCTTTTTGCCAGGATCTCAAACCATGTGGTCCTGTCCACCCTTAAAAAGCATCCTTCTAAGCAGTCACCATGAATCCAGTGTCTTTCTTCCCACTTGGAACTGAACCCAGATGGACATTTCTTCCAACAGTACCATGTATAGTTCAACGACAGAATACAATGCTGTCCAATTTATTGCTAGCCACACATTTACACAGTCTTTGTAGACAACCAGACAATGTTTTGACCATAGGGTGTGTTTTCATGGCTACTGCTCTTGATTGTTGCATTCTACCTGTGGCCACAAGCAATATACTTTAAGTGCCAGCTGCTAGGAAGGAACAATGGAAAAGAGCTCTTGTTTTCACACCCCATTTGTAAGCTTCCTGGATGCATCTGTCTGGACACTGTGAGATAGAACATCAGATTGGAGGGGCTGCTGGCCCGATCAAAGCATGTCTGTTTTATATCCTCATCCAATGCAGGCACAGGTCCCCGGTAGTTTTACATGAAAAAAGCAATTGGTTGAGCTAGACCCCATTAAACACACTTAAAGCCACCAAAAGACTGAAAGCGAATGATGGTTAGAGTGACCCCAGGAATCTGCCTTCTACCAGTTACCCAATTTAACAGTTGTCAGAGTAACTAAGACAGTGTTTCTCAACCTTGGCGATTTTAAGTCCTGTGGACTTCAACTCCCAGAATCCCCCAGCCAGCTCTGCTTCTGGGAGTTGAAGTCCACGGGACTTAAAGTCACCAAGGTTGAGAAACACTGAACTAAGATATAGGTTTGTTCAACAATTACATTGTAGACTTTTTTCCCATTTTTTATTGGTTGTTTCTTGACTTTTTAATTATATTCTGCAAGTTGACTAGTTACTTCCTAATTGAGGCTTATATATATACTTAGGATGGTAACTGAGTCCAGAATTACAATTGTAAATTGTGGCAGTCTTCAGGTGTGTCACCATTTAACTGTAGCCAATGTTATGACTTTTTTTGCAGTAGTTGTTAAGCAAACGGGGCACTTGTTAAACAAATACATTATACCCAGTGAGTGTTTTTTGCTGGGAACCGAAAGTATATTGGAAATTAACCAAAAATGCCACAAAGCGGTATATAAGTCTAAGTGCAATTGCTATTCTTTCTAAAGTTAGACAGCAGCCCTTTAAAATAATATTCAGTTCCCTTTGAGGTTATGTTTGCTACACTTAAAAAGTGATCTGCTTTTATTTTCATGATACCCACACCACACTTACGCTAAATAGTGTTTTTGTTTACAATCCTTATAGATATAAATTAATTGAGACTTTAAATAAAAACAATATATCAACGGTTTCATACTAGAGTCGTGTTAACAGTTTGAACTCTGAAATAAATCTGGTATCTATAGATTATATTCAAGCAAGTCTTAGCAGCTACACACAGTTGTCTTCAGCTTTAATTAGAAATGCTGCTCTAAAAATAGAACAGTTTCATATGTACAGCACTGTTCTTCACGCACAGGCTGATAGCCTCAGAGAAATAAATGCGCATTCTTCTTAACATGAGGTGGAGGGAAAACTACTATGAATTGCGCTGCTTGTTTTACAGCAGCTCACAACATGGAGATTTTTTTGGAAGGATAATTTTGTTGCTTTAGCCCTGCGTGTTTCAGGAAAACTCCAAAGCCTGGCTGGACATGCATGGGCAGATGGACAGGAAGCAGCTGGCAGAGCAAGATCAAAGCCACCCTTGGCCCCATCAGTGACATCCTTCTGAAGTACAAGAAACGTCTTGCCTGCAACAAAGTTGCACATAATATATATCTCACTGGGCATAAATCCTGACAATTCAATCTGGTACATATATAGATATATGGCTGTGTTTGTGTGTATGTTCCAGCATAACTTTGGAATGCAATCTGAGCAATTTCAATCAAACTAGGTACACAGATTATTTACCCTCTGGAAACAAATATTGTGGGGGTACGACATCCATAACCCCTTTCCAGGGGGGTGTTCTGCTAAGATACAGCCTGTTGTGCCTTACAATGGCTTCTACCATACTGCCGTAAAATGGCTTCTACTGTGCAGTGCAGTGGAGTCATCATGGTAATGGTTTCATATTACTCCAACATTAGAAATTAAGGTGGTATCACTTTTCTTGACACTTCTAGAGGCACAGGGAAAGCATTTCTAACTAATTTAATTGTCACCGAAATCAGGGCTTTTCCTATCTAATACAGGATTAGGATAAATAAATATCTGGGCAAAGCCTGGTTATCAGCAAGTAGAAAATAATGTTCACTTCATATTTTATAAGCAGCATTCTTTAGTTGGTCAATCTGTCTTGTCTGTCTATTTATCTATCATCCATCTATCATCTATTTATCATCTACATCTAGCTACAATATCTGTCTGTCTGCCATCTACATTGTCTATCTGTCTATGATCTCCATCCATCTGTCTGTCCGTCCGTCCATCTGTCCAGCTGCCCACCTCACAAGCAAATGACTCTGGTTTTTGTACAAGAATAAAACAATACTATTCTATCTATGAAGGATTCTCTGCCCAGTGCCCAGTGTACAGCAGCTCAATCAACCCATTGTGGTTCATATAGAGTCTAGACCAGTGGTTCCCAAACTTGGCAACTTTAAGACTTGTGGACTTCAACTCCCAGAATTCTCCAGCCAGCAATGCTGGCTGGAGAATTCTGGGAGTTGAAGTCCACAGGTCTTAAAGTTGCCAAGTTTGGGAACCACTGATATAGACAGCCTAAGATGTTTATTTGGAGGTCGTGCATTACTAAGTTTAGACGCAGGGCTTTCATCTACATGTGTTGACAATCTGTGTTTGGAATTATCCAGAATTTTCATTTGTATAAAAGCTGCTGCCAAGTTTCTCAATACTGCATTTTGATACCTTTATTATTTATTTATATAGTGCTAAATAGCAGCTACTGTACCTTTGTAATGCTCTCCTTTTTCACTCTTTGGGATTGTTTAGTTCTCCAGATGAACTGATTTATGGATTTCATATAAACTCATATCCTTATCTTAATACATAAGCAATGAAACTATTAGGCACTGAAGAGATTCTACATTAATCACTTCACATTTTAGTCAGACTTAAATATTTATGGAATGATGCAGTCCAGTTGTTTGTGTTTGTGTGTGTGTTTGTGTTTGTGTGTGTGTGTGTGTGAATGTGTGTGTGTGTGTGTGAATGTGTGTGTGTGTGTGTGTGTGTGTGTGTGTGTGTGTGTTTATAAATCCCTTCTTAGCCCTATGGGTGTTATGCAGAAGCCTGCGAATTTGAGGGTTCCGTGCAGGGGTGGGATTCTACCGGTTTGGACAGGTTCGGGTGAATCGGTAACTCTTGTGATCAGCTGGGAGCAAACTGGTTTGCTCCCACAATCAAGTGGGCCAGCCCGCCCCTGTGCTTTACTGACCTATATCTTCTCAGCTGAGTCGCGCAGTAGAGTGGATTTGCTGCGCCTCAGCTGTTTTCCTCCCCAGCAGTAATGCAGAAGGAAGGTTTTCTCAAAACTGCACAGGTATACACAGCGCGTGATCACCGAACCAGTTGTTAAACTGGTAGGAACTGCACAGAACTGCACTGGTTCTGTGCAGTAACCCTAACCTCCCAAGTACCAATAGTTCTTCATCTCCCTTGGCTGATTCCAAACCAAAATTCAGATGAGCACATTTCTGAGAGCGAAATGCCTCCCTCTGTAGCTAACCAGATTTCAATTCAGTCAATAACAAAATTGCATTGTGGTTGGTGCATATTGGTGACCAGAACTCTGTGCTTTACCTAGTTTGCTCATGCAATGAATTGTTTGGATTTGGGGGGCAGGAGGAGAGAAAGAGAGCAAACAGTGAAGTTCCATGTTCCTGGCATATGGAATTGCTTCCAATCACTAAGACAATTGTGTTTTCTTGGTTTTAGAGTCCTTTTTCTTAGATTTGTATCATATTGTCAACACAAAACAAAATCTGCTTTGGAGCAAAAGCCAGGTCAATTCAATCTAAAGAGGAAGTTGTTCCCACAAAGTACAAAAGTACAAAAGAAAGGGGAAGGGAAAAGGAACCCATTACTGCAAAACTGAAATGGCATTAAAGCCACCCACCAGAACACCATAGTAGTGAAGGGAGGGGGGATGCACAAAACATCTACATGCTAAATATTAACCAATTAATATCTGGCACATTGTTGTACACTAGAGTTAACGATTCTCAGTAGGCATTTCGCTTAGAGACAATCTTGCAGAAACATAGGGGGGAGTGGGACATAGCAAAATATTAATAAATAATGAACTCATTTCTAAATCATGAAGTGAAAAAAAAGTGCTAGCTAAATTCAAGACTTTAAGTATACTGATCTACTCAGTCAAATGCCCTTATCTGTTGACCCTGAATGCCATCCCACCTTTGGAGTAAAAATATTCAAGTAGTCCTTGACTTTTGACCACAATTGAGTCCAAAATGTCCACTGCTAAGCAAGGCAGTGGTTAAACAAGTTTTGCCCCATTTTATGAGCTTTTTTGCCACAGTTTTGAAGTGAATCATTGCAGCTGTTAAATCAATCACGCGGCCATTAAGCAAATCTGGCTTTCCTAATTGATTTGGATTCTAATAAGCCGGCTGGGAAGGTTACAAATGGTGATCATCTGACCCTGGGACAGGGCCACTGTCATAAACACATGATAGTGGCTGAATTTTGATCATGTGACCATGGGGATGCTACAAAGTCGTAAATATTAAAATCTCAGTGATGCTGTAACTTCAAATGGCCACTAAGTGAATCATCGTAAGTTGAGGATTTGTTGCATTTCATTAGCAGTATACTTATGTGGTATTTTCTGGACATTTTGAACTCAAATTAAACAAATGTTCACAAGCACAACTATGAGGCTTTATTCCGCACCAATAAGGTTTTGTTTGCCAAGAAATCGATGCAGCTATAAAGCTGGAATATTTATGCCACTGTGACTGATCTGCAGGAATGAGCTACCCAATTCACAATGAAAGCGAGTATTTTGAAAGGACTAATACATGCCTAGAGCAATATGTGTCTCTGTGTATAATCAATGCACTCAGACTACACATTTCTGATGGAAGTATGTCACCCAGCAACCCTTTCTTCTTATCTAATCTATTGTCTTGGAAGGTCTACATGCTCCAGGCTACCTTCAAGCCTGGTTATACAGTAGATGGCATATTAGGACTATCTCTAAGGGGTGTTTGAAAGAGAAGCAAAGGGACACATTAAAAGTACACAGAGTGAGACTAGTGGTTTAGATGAGATCAAACAGTTGCATCATTAATATATGGAGTTGGTTGCCATTATATGTGGGGGTAACCTTCAAAGGGCACTGTGAATGCCTGCTGGTGACACAGTAACAATGGAGGTTGGCCATTGTTCCCTTGTCAAGTTGGGAAGTTTCTGAATACAGCTGTTCGGTCACTAGGATACATACAGCGCTTGAATAGATGAGTCATTTACATGATCTAAAAGGATTCTTTTTTAATGTTCTTTACTGACTCTGCATATACAGTGTAATCTCAGTCAGGATCAGCATACTTTGGGTCCTATCAACTACATAACGTCATCTTATAGGACTCAAAATATGAGTCTTCTCTATCTGCAACTACCTTTAGGAGCAGTATTCTCCCAGGGTCTCTATGATTCTGGGCCTGCTGCCTTCAGGAAGGTCTTAAAAATCTGGATCTCCAAGCAGGCCCTGGACCAGGACAATTTGTGAACTCACTGGAATATGATATGATTGAAGTTTCTATCTTTGATGCTTGCGATGGTTTTCTTTTTTTGGTTTAGTCTTGTTATTAATGATGCATTTAAACCTCTGCATGCTACCACAGAAGCCAAATAAATAAAGAAATTGTCCAAAGTTTAATAAAATATTCTAAATCTGCTTCTAGGCAAGGTTCTTATGGGGCAATCATCCTGCTTGCTTCAAGGACTTTTCTGGAAGGATCGAGATGGATAAACATTGCTTTTTCCCAACACTTCTGTCATTTTCAATTAACCGCACAATGGCTTTCAGCTAAGAACATTAGAGAGTCTATCCATCTGGAAGCACCCAACAGTGAAAAATATTGTTATAACAGAATTAGACCATCATTTAGATCTGAAATGATCTTCACCCAGGGGTTTTAAGAATGATGACAAGTGCCCTCCTATCAGCATTCAGATTTCTTGTGATAGGTAGCCATCACGTTACAATTAAGTATGATTTCTTATGAGCCATTAGTAGAGGTTTCTGGTACAGAAACTCTTACAGCAAGAATAATTATTGCTAAACATGACTCGGACATTTCAAAACTGTTTACAAAATGTTGCAATAAGCCTATAGTTTTTGTCAAGTATGTAAAAGTTAAAATATGTATATGGAGACGCCAGCAAATTGGAAGGAGTTCACCTTTTAAATGTTTAAAAAGAAAACCAGAATTCTTTTGGCTTTAAAGTTGCTTACATTTATCAAATGTTTTTTATATTAATTGCAACTGCTCCACTTTCAGAATCCACTTTTATGTGGATTAGATGGTGATCCAATGATCAAATTAATTATTGCTACTGTATTTTTATGAAATTTTAGCAGATCATCTGAATGGCTCTAATGTCCCATAAAATAATTAATAAAGCAATACAATGAATGAATATTCATTTCCCCCCCAAGGTAAATCCCAATTAGCAAGACAGAAATTTGAAATCATCAACTTTTTTGACCACTGAAATGTACTGAATATATGAATTCTGCAGAACATCAAACCAACAGCAAGAAGAGTAACATATCACCAGTTTCTACCTCCCAACTCCAGAACCTCAGTTTTTGTCCCAGACTTCTCCTTTTCCCCTCCTTTTCCCCTTTAGGGGTTAATTATAGTTATAAACCGCTGAAATAACAACAGCAAACTTTCCAAAGCAATAACGTTCCAATGTGAACCTTAGAAATCTTAATTCTGCTTTTCAGCATATTTCTACACAAAAATGACCTGGCAAACTAAGGACAGGAAAATGTAGCCTGTAAAAACGTTTAATTATAAATCTGCATGAAATTATTCCTCCAGAAATGCAAATAACTGCATTTAAGAAACTGTGCATTGTTCCCAGAATATGCTATGCCTTTTGTTGACCATCTACTCCTTAACTATCCAATTTCAAAGTAGCAACCAAAAGAACAATCACTCAAAACAAAGACAATTACAGTTATCCAAATTAGTAACAAGCTAGAGTTACTTACAAGTATACCTGAGCATATTTCAACTTCATGCGCGCCTAGAAAGGTATCCAGCATTTCCAAGCTGTTTATCCTTTTCTTCACATAGTTCAACGTAGCTTTTTTTCTTTGCATGAGAATCGTTTGCTGCCGTTTCAAAAAAGGAAGTGCTGCTTTCATCATTGTTACCATGTGTGATTTGCGTCAGGAAACATGCAAGAATATAAAAAGTACCAGCTCCTTTTAGAAAAAGGAGAATGCTAGATATTTATTTAGAAAGAATAAAGGCTACAGCGTTTGTAAGGCACAATTCAGACAAATATTTCTAAAGCTGATTTTAGAATTGATTCAAACATATTATTTCACTTTTGGCTGAAAATCAAGGGCCTCATCTATTTAAATTCTGGTTATATTATGTCTAGATTGCACCTGTATTTCCTTAACCATAACATTTAATTCTACTATTTAGGTGAATCCTAAATAGGTATGTGTTCTGACCCCCTCCTCTGTCCAGTAATGAAAGCCGAGACAAGCTTAATTAGAATGTCCTTTAATAACAAGACTAGAATCTCGGTGGCTGAAAGCCAAGCAAACAAACAGATAAGGACATTGGCAGCAAGTCCGACAAACCTTGGCAGCAATTCAGACAAACCTTGGCAGCAATCCAGCCTGCCAAGTTAGTTACGTTCTCTTTAGTCAATGTGTTGACTTCTGCAAGAAGGGCGTGTCACAAGCAGTCTTTTTTATAGTCTGGAGAGGAGCCTAATGACCATCAGCTGAGCGCCATTACCTCCTGTAATTGCGTAATTGCTCCTGACATAGCTCTTCGATGGCATGCATCCAGGAACAACTCACTGCTGGCTTCTGGGTCACTCTTCCTTGTCTCCTCCCCACTGGTCCAAGGCTCAGGCACCACCTGGTGGCCAACCAGTCTCTCTACACCCTGCTCGGAGTCAGAACCCTGTCCAGGGTCCTCCACCTCCTCCAGAGCCGATTCAGAGGGCCCTTCACTGTCGGAGTCTGGTGGCAGCTCCAGCGGCACCTGCTGGGCCACAACAGGTATGTACCCTGCTTCCCTGAAAATAAGTCCTCCCTGGATAAGAAGCCTTCCCCGAAAATATTGCAACACAGCAGCAGCCATGAGGTTACCACACTCGCCTCCTCCTGCACCTTAAAAATAATAAGACCTCCCCCAAAATAAGGCCAAGCGCTTATTTCAGGGGTTAAGAGATACCGTGTGTCGGGGGAACACGGTATCTCTTATGTAATTGAGTTCTGCCTAGAACATGTCTATGTTGAGACCAGAATTACTGGTCTCAACAAAATATCTATTTTGAAACAAATAACAAATACTGTACAATATGTACAAACAAACAAAAATGAGTTAAAATGAAGCCAGACAGAGCAAGGAAAAGTTAAGATTAAAAGAGAAGAGAAACAGAGAGTGATTAGGATGAACGTAAAGATACACTCTGGAAGCAGGAGATAACAATGAAACACTTCCAGCAGAGTGAATGGAATTAAAAACGAAAGGGAAGAAATTATTTGGGATAATAGCAATTAAATGAAGCGGTGCTGATAGGAACAACTTGCAGATTTACAGGGGAACACTAGTGAAAGTGGAAATAAAATGAAGGCTATCAATTAGTGACTAAGAAAAAAAAACAATATCACTTAGACTTATATGCCGCTTTACAGTGCTTTACAGGACTCGCTAAGTGGTTTACAGAATCACCATATTACCCCTAACAATTTGAGTCCTCACATTTTACCCCTCTCAGAAGGATGGAAGGCTGAGTCAAACTTGAGCCTGGTGAGATTTGAACTGTCAAATTGCAGGCAGGCAGCAGGCAGCAGAAGTAACCTGCAGTACTGCAATCTAATCACTGTGCCACCGTCGCTCAGATGAAAGATGAAAAGAAATTCATAAATATCGTGGGAATCAGGAAAGCTGCAGATATATTTCAGGTCAGTTGAGAAATATTGAAATATCAGTGACATTTGCTGACATAGTGACCTTGCGACTAGTCAAGGATGCTATAAGAGGGTAACATTTGTGCTGATATCTGGAGGAAAAGTATTATGATCCCCCTGCATAACGGAACAATAAGGGTGTTCTGTTCTGTTCAAACAACAGAAATGTGGCTCGGAAGGCGTCCGGCAGAATCCTGACCAAAAAGGACAGAAGAGATGACAACTGCAAAATATTAAAAGTACAATGCATTTTTGTTGGGTACATGATGTACAGATCAGATTTTATTCTTCTGAAAATGTACGTTGACTTAGAAAAACAAAATAACAAAGTGAATCATGGAATGTTTTGCAGAAATCTGTAGTTAACAGTTGTTAAGAACAGTTCCGGTGGTCCTCGACTTACGACCACAATTAAGCGCAAAATTTATATTGCTAGGCGAGAAATTTTTTAAGTGAGTTTTGCCCCATTTTATGACTTTTCTTGCCACATTTGTTAAGTGAATCACTGTGGTTGTTAAATTAGTAGCATGGTTGTTAAGTGAATCGGGCTTCCCCATTGACTTTGCTTGTCAGAAGGTCACAAAAGGTCATCATATGACCCCAGGACACAGCAACCATCATAAATATGAGTCAGTTGCCAAGCGACTGAGTACGGAGATGCTGCAATGGTCATAAGTATGAAAAATGGTCATGTCGCTTTTTTCAGTGCTGTTGTAACTTTGAATGGTCATTAAATGAACTGTTTTAGGTTGAGGACTACCTATGTATGGTAGAGATAATGCATACAGTATATGAGAATGTAATGCTTAGCCACTGATTCGGGATCAATAAGGCAAGACAAAGATATATGAACATCTTTGATGTTTAAATGTATTTATGGATAGTCATACAAGAAATGGGGGGGTAACATTGGCAGTGTTTTCCTTGAGAACATAGATGAGGTTCTGTATTTGAGATGAGGCTATAGTATTGCCTGATAACCTGCTAAATCTACAGTAAATTGTATGATGCAACGAGAAGTATGGATCTGAAAACTACTCTATGAAAGATCCCAATTACTTAAGTTTGGAAGGAAAGTAGAATGAGTAATTGCAAGTTATACATAAATAGTTTGCTTTTAAGCTACAGCAAAGAGATGGATTTGTATAGTCAGATAGAATGCTTACTATAGCAGTTAGACTTATATACCGCTTCATAGGGCTTTCAGCCCCCTCTAAGCGGTTTACAGAGTCAGCATATCGCCCCCACAGTCTGGGTCCTCATTTCACCCACCTCGGAAGGATGGAAGGCTGAGTCGACCTTGCGCCGGTGAGATTAGAACCGCTGAACTGCAGATAACAGTCAGCTGAAGTGGCCTGCAGTACTGCACCCTAACCACTGCGCCACCTCGGCTCACTAATGCATGAAGATGTGCAAATATTGGTAGAGAAGTAGTGAATATATAAAAGAATTTTATAAAAGAAGCAAAAATGGCTGCTGCCTATGTTCTTTTATGGATATGAGAACTGAGTATGCCAGGAATAATATAGAAGTTGAATGCATTTGGTCTGGGAAATTTCACATGAAATTGTGCTCAATCAAGAAAAGATAGATTTAGGCACGAATGGGTACTGAAAAAGTGTGCCTTGAATACAAAAAATATGTCAGTAGTTACAAGAGATGTACATTGAAATGTTGTGATCTTGGAGATAGAATAATTGAGGATCAAATCACAAAACAAATCTATGAAGGAAAAATAAATGAACTGAAGAAGGACTGAGAATGTAATGACTAGATAGAATTGATGAGATCTTCAAAATGAAACAAATGGTGTTTTTTTTTAATTGCTAACTTCAAAACAGTATATCCACACAATTGAAACAAAAATAGAAGTATAGAAAGAAGCACAGTGAGATGCATTGGTATAAATTGGTTTTAGCTATATTTCTCATGCCTCTAATAATTTTGTTCACTGCTTATTACTCCTCTATATAATGTGCATAAGGCTGTTTACTCCCCAAAGGAGAATAATATGACAATGTATGAAATATTTAACACCTTGTTAACGTTTGTTCTCAGTAATGACATTTCAGGTATTAGAATGGCATGCCTGCATTTTAATTTTGTAATAGATGCAACAAGTCAAGTTCTACCTTTATAAATCTGGGGAAAAAATCATTTTATTAGACAGTTTGGAGAAATAATGGACATGGCAAGTGACAAGGATACCCACTGGCAGAAGTTAAACTCAATCCTTAAGATGCTCTCTAACTTCTCTGTGGAACTGTGCGGGATCCTAATGTATTCCTGCCACAAGCTGATACTAGAAACTAGCCTATTTAATGTTTAATATATTAAAATACGTTTTCAGAAGTAAGGTAGAATTCGACAGAGGAACATCTAGAACAGGAGTGTCAAACTCAAGGCCCGTGGGCCAGATCCGGCCCACAGGGTACTTAGATCTGGTCCATGGGGCCACCCTGGAAATAGTGATGGACTGGACCGCAGTGCCTTTGCCAGTGAAAACGGACCTCAATTTTGACAGGCAGAGGGCTGCAAGATGCTGAGCTGGCCACGCCCACTCAGCCCTCTGAGGTCAAACACAATCCTTAATTAATGAAATCACCTTTGACATGCCTAGTCTAGAAGCACAACAAAGCTCTTAAACACTGCACTGACTGTATCTGTTCTCAACATTTCAGCCACATCTGAATAATGGAAGAAAGAACAGATTAATATTCCAGAATAGTGGATATGTTTGTTACTTAATTGAATAATAATATTATTCAATATATATTACTTAAGGAGCCGAGGTGGCGCAGTGGTTAGGGTGCAGTACTGCAGGCCACTTCAGTTGACTGTGATCTGCAGTTCAGCGGTTCAAATCTCACCGGCTCAAGGTCGACTCAGCCTTCCATCCTTCCGAGGTGGGTGAAATGAGGACCCAGACTGTGGGGGCAAGTTGCTGACTCAATTTGCTAAAAAATTAGAGAGGGCTGAAAGCCCTATGAAGCGGTATATAAGTCTAATTAATAAATAATAAGTAAATATTTTACAAGATTTCAGTAAAATGAATTCACTTAAAAGAGGACATTTATTTGATGTATAAGTTGCTCTTCGTCAGTGGCTCTAATAACTCTTACTTACAATAATTGGGCCAATTAGTAACAGCCTAATCTTGAAGAAAGTCACATTAAGAAAAAAAATTGAAGGTATTTTTAAAAAAGCAAATGATATAATTTAAGTAAAGAAGTAAAAAGAAAGTAAATATTTTTAAAAAATCAAGCCTGGTGAACAGTCATTCCTCCTTGATATCTAAATTCAATATACTAGAGCGAAAAAAGAGTAGGAAAAGGCCTTTGCTGATGATGGCAATAAATACATTTCTTTATAAATATATTTCTCAGCACGTGGAAGTCTCTTTGTCTTTTATTTCATCTGAAACTTTTTTAAAATTATTGATTGGAATTGCATCACTTAAAACTTTAAGCAGGCACTATAGACGCTTCCTTTGTTTAGGTCCTGTAAAGTTGGTTGGAAAAACAAAAACATTTTACCTGTCACCTTGAATGTATATAATAACATTATATACGTAGGTATTGGACTTTATAATTTAAAATAAGAAACCTGTAAACTAGAAAGTTTGGTGTTTTATTCTATGTCTGCATACTGCTTAGCTATATACATAGTGTGTTGTGGCCCGCCAGCGGCCAGCGGAGTTGGCAGCAGAGTCGGACAATGAGGAGGTTGGGGAGGAACATGGACCTGGAGGATGGGGAAGGCTTGCGTCGAAGGCAGAGATGGGGCCAAGTCCGTCGGACAGTTCTCAGCTGCCTTCGGAGCTAGACTGCAGTGAGGCAGAGGAACAGTTGGAGCCTGTTCCCAATGTGCGCATGCGCAGAGCTGCCAGAATAACAGCTAAGAAATCAGGGTTGACTTGGGAGTAAAGCCACAGGTGGACAGTGAGTGGCCTTTCCCATAGGAAATAAAAGAGGAGCGAAAGGGGAGTGGGCTTTTGCAAGAAACAATTCTTTCGTTAGATTCATTCCAGGAGTGTGAAGATCTGTCAGTGAATCACAGAGGCTCTGTGCCAAGTCTTTTCTTGCACTGCGTTTGGAAAATATTTACATGGCAGCTTTCCAAGCTAGGTAAGGTCTGTGGCCATAAATTCACCTTTGAAAGACTGTTTGCCAGGCCTTTGCTGAATGTGAATGAGAGGAATTCACATTTGTTTAATAAAAGGGGTTTTGTCGGGACCAGGAATCTGCTTAGTGCTTTTTGGGGAAGTCTGGGTCAGAACATAGTACTAAAACTACTTCAGGTAGTCCTTAACTCGTAACAATTGTTTTGTCCCATTTTATGATCATTTTTGCCAGTTGTTAAGCAAGTCACTGCAGTTCTTAAGTGAATCGTGTGGTCATTAAGTGAATTTAGTTTACCCATTGACTTTGATGATCACATGATGCCAGGACAGTGCAACTATTATAAATACATGCCCGTTGCCAAGCATCCAAATTTTGTTCACATGACCATGATGCAATCAATGTTCATGTGTGTGAAAAATGATCATAAGTCATTTTTTCCCCATCCATTTGGCTACAGGTTTTGCGTGGTGTAGTGGCCTAGAGGTGAAGATCTCGCTCTTTAATCCTAGATAGAGGCAGTTATTTCTCTCTCAGGGCACAATGTATCTGCTGAATATAACTTCGCATTGGCGACAGGAAGGGCATCTGGCCATTAAAACACTCAGCTCCATTCAGTTGTAGACAATGATGATTTGGCTAAAGATTTGGGATGTTTATAAAATTCAGACAATGACTGGTTTATTTGTAGTGCCAAATAGGAACAGTATCTACTTAAAGCAAGTCCTGTCTACATGTAAACATTACAGCCTGTTGTAGCATGTGTGAACAGATAAACCAGATGAAGATGCACACGGGACTTATTCCAGCTCAGGCAAAATGATTATAAGCAGTAGCCATAGCAACTGAAAGCAAACCAAAGGAGTCCCTTTAAACAAATACTGGTGCCTATAAAGAAAACCAAGAGAAAAATCTGCAGAGACGGCCACAGGACTATCATCTCTTTATCATTTGTGATCCAATTAGCCAAAGACGTAGTTCACAGATTAATTTAAATGTGTGAATTTAGTCCATTATAGCTTATTGAGTAAATTGTGTTTGCTGGTTTAGCAGCAGTTTAGCATAAAAGCTAAGTACCCAGAAAGGTCTAAGCCCTGGTTGCACAGGGGTTCGAATGCAGTACTGCAGGCAAACTCTGCTCACAGCCAAGAGTTCAATCCTGACAAGTTGACTCAGCCTTCCATCCTTCTGAGGTCGGGAAAATGATTGTTGGAGGCAATGTGCTGACATTGTAAACTGCCCAGAGAGTGATGTAAAGCACTATGGGGCGATATATAAGTTTCAGTGCTATTGCAAAATATAGACAAGAGACAGAAACCAAAGTGATAACCTTAGGAGAGAAACTTTACTTTTCAAACTGTACTTTTCTGCAGTAGCCTAGGGCAGAATTCTCAGTCCCAGGAACTTTAAGAAGTGTGGACTATAACTCCCAGAATTCCACAGCTGGAGAACTCTGGGAATTAAAGTCCAACTTTTTAAAGTTGCTGAGATGAAGAAACACTGCCCCAAGGTCTTACAAGAATTTAAAGACTTTCTTTGAAGGTTAAAAGACAAGAAAATAGTTCAAACAACCAAGATCTATCTCCAGAGCTTTGCCTGGAGTGGTTTCAGTAGATCCGTCTACTTTTAATAACAGCTTTTGAAGCCTGAAAAAGTTTGAAAGCCCCCAGCCTAACCCCACAGCCCCCTCCCTATGTTTATAGCACCCTCCCTATGTTTAAATTCAGGAGAAATATCCTGACGGTTAGAACAATTAATCAGTGGAACAACTTGCCTCCAGAAGTTGTAAATGCTCCAACACTGGGAAGTTTTTCAGAAGAGATTGGATAACCCTATGTCTGAAACGGTATAGGGTTTCCTGTCTAAGCAGAGGGTTGGACTAGAAGACCTCCAAGGTCCCTTGCAACACTGTTAGTCTAGTCCATGGGTTGTCAACCTGGTCCATAGCGCCCACTAGTGGGCGTTTTGCGATTCCAGGTGGGCGGTAGGGACTTCGGAGGTTAAAACCTCCTTTTGAATGGACAAGTGCGAGCGCACACATCAATAAACCAACGTGTGCGTGCACGCAAACAAGCAAACATGTGGGAAGAGGAAGGGGAGGAGTGGAAACTGATAGCAGGGACAGGCAGATAAGTTTTGTTATCTTATAAAATAAAGAGGAGTAGAGCAGTTGCAAAATAGGAGAAAGAAAAGTTATAGGCAGGAGAGAATTGTTGTTGGCTAATAATAATAAGTGGGCTAACTAGCTCAGCCTTACTTTTGTACATTGCCCTAAGGAAGATAAAAAAAGGAGATAAAAAGGAAAAGATAAAAAAATAACAAAAAAGGGAAGAAAAATAGAGAAAAGGGGATAAAATAAAGGAGGAGAGTAAGCAGTGTTTAGTCTGGCTCATAAATTAAGTTTTGTTATCTTATAAAATAAAAGAAATAAGTAAAGGACGGAGAAGGAGAAAATAAAAAAGGGAAAAAGAGATCCTTGATATAGTGAAATACTATAAGAAAGGTAAAGAAGAAGGAGGCAGGAAAAGGAATTTTGTTTTGATGGTGACACTTAATAAAAATTGGCACCTAATGCAGCATTGTTTTTGGTGTTTTAATAAAAGGGAAAAGAGGAGTGGAAAAAGCACTGTGTGGAGTGCAGATTAAACGTAAAAGTAGTTGTTAAATTGTGAAACAAATTTAGAACCCAGGTCTGAAAAAAAGAAATATGCTCATGTTCCGCACTTGCGCAAAAACTGGTGGGCGAAGGAAATTTTTCCATCAAGAAAGATCCATTAGTGGGCGGTAAGTAGAAAAAGGTTGACTACCACTGGTCTGGTCTAATTTAGTCTCTATTTATACCACCAACTGAAATGTTCTCATCATCCCCAGAGCACACAACCAGGTCAAGTTATTACATCACTGGTAGATTATTATCATTATAGTTCATGGCACAGTCTCCCAGATTTTGACTGGATAATTTTCCACCTATCAGCTTCTTCCCAACAATCTGGAATAGGGAGATGAAGATGTTTGATGATGTTAAAAGTATCATCCTACCATGTAAGTCAGGAGTATCAAACTCAAAGCCTGGGGGCCAGATCTTCCCTGCAAGGTACTTACTGGCCCATGGGGCCGCCCTGGAAACAGTGAAGGACCTGGCTGTGGTACTTCTGCCAGTGAAAATGAGCTCCGTTTTCACTGGCAGCTCTGTTCTCACCACATCCAGCCCTCCCAAGCTTCGTTTTCAATGGCAGAGGGTTGCAGGAGGCTGTGACAGTCGAAATCGAAGCCCAGGAGTCTGTTTTCGCTGGCAAACCACTCGGGCCACCACAGGCACCTGACAGGAGTAATGTTGAGCTAGCCATGCCCACCTAGGCCATGCCCACACTGGCTCCCCGAGGTCAAACACAACCCTGATGCTGCCCTCAATGAAATTGAGTTTGACACCCCTGAGGTAAGTTGTTCCGAGTAAAACTGCCTTTTGTAATTGGCCATTGGTGACTTTGTAAATGCTGATGTTCAACTGGTGCTCCTGATGTTTTGGGATTGAACTCAAGGTGTCTCTTACTATTCATACTAGCATTGCTTGCTTTTGCCACAGTTGTTTTGTTTCTATTTGCTTCTTATTTTATTTTCTACAGTTCTTTCTCTTCCCCAGGTACTGCCATATCCACTATCCAGACCTTTTTTGTCTTTTATATCGACAATTGTTAAGTCTGCACTATTACGTGGCAGGTGCCTATCAGTTTGAATTCTAAAGTCCCAGAGTAAGCTAATTCCTCATTTTCTATTTCTCTATTTTATGGTCCACCAGTTCTTGTTTGCAGGCAAGTTTCGCTGTTGTATATCCTGTTATGTAATTTACTTCCAAGCAAAGGGGTTTTTTTTTGAAGTGCTTAATGTGCCCTTTAATGAAGGGCCTAAATGTAAGTTTTATTTCTTGAAGTAGCTGGAACATCCAAATCTTGAAGAAACTCAAGGATAGTCGCCAATATAATCACATATAATTCTCTAATAAATAAAAAGAGCCGAGGTGGCGCAGTGGTTAAATGCAGCACTGCAGGCTACTTCAGCTGACTGCAGTTCTGCAGTTTGGCTGTTCAAATCTCACCGGCTCAGGGTTGACTCAGCCTTCCATCCTTCCGAGGTGGGTAAAATGAGGACCCGGATTGTTCTTGGGGGCAATATGCTGACCCTGTAAACCGCTTAGAGAGGGCTGAAAGCCCTATGAAGCGGTATATAAGTCTAACTGCTATTGCTATTGCTATAATTCTCTCTCTCTCTCTCTTTTTTTTTTTTTTTAGAATTGTCAGAACCATACTTCACAATCTAAGTAAAAAGCAAATGTGGTATCACATATCTGTTCAAAGTAAGATATTTAAAACTCACCAGTGAAGCCAACATAAGGAGATTGGCTTAGAAAAATGTGAGTTCACGTTGTTGTATTAACCTCAATTTGTTTCCTTAGTTGGGTGAACTTCCTGCTTATATATTCAACCCCAGTATGCAGAGGACGGACAGAAGTTCTGTAGTGAAGGGCTAACCGTATCGCACTTCCTTTGTGGTTTTAAAGGTTCAAGAGAAATTAGCAGCGACGTTAGCAATGGGAAAACCTGAGCATGGGGCTTGTTGGAGTCCGAGAATTAAGTAATGTTCCCAGGCTCCCTTTGAGTCAAAACTATGAGCTGTCCAGCTATTATGTGCCGTTGTCATCTGCCCTTACAGCCCTGTGAAACAAATGCAGTCTGAGGTCCACAGTGTGTATTAGACTGAAGTTCCCACACTTCTACACAGACCAATCCAATTTATGGCCTTTCAAAGTTAAAATGAAACTCCCCAGGACTAATTACGACCCAGAGTCGAAGTTCTGATGGTCACCAACCCCTCTCCCACATAGTCACATGGTTATATTTGGGGCACTTGGCAACTGACCCCTCCACACACACACTTATGGTCGTTTCTAGTATCCTGTGGTCATGTGACTGCAAGTTACCATGTTATTTTTCAGGAAACTGGAATTTACTTCAGGTTTCTAAGAAAAATGCCCATTGAGGATAATAGATTCACTTAACTATTCATTACCATTAGGTTTTAGACCTGGAAAAAAAAAATCCGAAACTTTGATGTTATATACGCTGACGGCAGCAAGACTAATTTATGCACAGAAATGAAAGGTCACTTTGATCCCCACAATGGATGAATGGCTGCAAAAACTGATGGAGTTAGCAAAGATGGCTAAATTGACTGTTTCGATCAAGGGGAAAAACACAAATACTTTCATTTCTACTTGGAAACCGCTTCTGGACTTTGTGCTTGAGGTGGAATAAAAATGAAACTTTGATTTTGGGTTCTACAGATTAGATAAATTTGTTGTTATATAGAAATGGCTAGTTAATACGATTATGTAAAAGTAAAAAGTTGAGGTTTGATGTTAATGCCTTATTCTATTGCACCAAAGGGAGTCGGAAGTCAATGCCTTTTTATTTTCATTTTCTCTTTTTCTTTCCTTCACTTTCCCTTTTCCCTTCCTTATTTTCCCAATTTACTTTTATATTTTCTTTGTATACTATATTATAAACTAATAAAAACTATTAACACCAAAAAACCCATACCACTGCAAAAAAAAGTTGTAAAATTGGGCAGTCACGTGGTTATCCGTCTAAAAGCCAGCATTATTTAAGACTGTAATTTCAGCCTCAATTAGAGTTGTAAGTTGAGGACCCCCTATATGTGCCTCATCTCAAATGAAGTGCTTGTAATATGAAACTGCCTCCATTGGAATATCAGGAGTGGTCATTCAAGTACTCTAATCTCATCAGAACATGTATGAATGTCTGGTAATTTTCTGGGGCAGTATTTAATGCATTGTTTCTCAACCTTGGCAACTTTAAGATGTGTGGACTTCAACACAAAGCATCATCCAAACTTGCATGCGTGAAATGGTAATCTACATAAATTTAATAAATAAATAATAAACACCCCAAAATTGGGAAGGAGGTTGGGAATTCTGGTAGTTGAAATGATGTAGCCAGCTGAAGCTCAATAGTTTGGTCACTTCAGCAGAAAACAGACAGCCAATCAAATGGCAAAGCGAGATATTTCTTATATTGAACTGTTCAACTTCTTTGTGTAGTGAAGTCAAAGAGACACCAACCATCTCTGCCAAACCTTTAAAGCAGGATATGATGCAAGGGCTTCCTATTTACGGTCACATAACTTACAAGCTCAATTGTGCAATTCTTCCCCATCTTGGAAAAGGAAGGAAAACAATGATAACAATATTCCCTTCATATTTATCTATCTTTATCTCTATTCATAGGTGCTGCAATATTCATGGGGGGGGGAATCAGAAATGTACTTAGGCAAAGCAACAAGTATGTTCTCCTCCTTTCTAAACTCTCCTTTTTTCTAAAATTAATGTGCTTTTTCCAGTGTCCCATTATTACATCTGATGCAACATCAATGCTAATCACAGAGCAGTATGTTATCGGTATAAATATTATCCACCTGTGGGAATGATGTCACAATGCACGTCAGAGCTCCTTCAGAAATTACATGTAAACTTATAGTGGGATAATTCAGCTACAAAGCTGTGTTTATAGCAAACTTCTGCATTCAATCCCTTGGAGCAGGTATCGAAAGCCGCAGAAGTTGCCAATCTGCAATCAAGCAGGAATACAATCAACAAAACCTGCAAGGACTGGAAGAAGAAATAATTATTAAGTTGTAGAATATATATATATCCACAGTCTGGAGCCAAAACAAGAAGTTTCTGTTATATCGGGTTCATTTTTCACACTTAACTCAAACGGGCAGAATAATTGTATATTGGCATCTCCAACTACTAGATGTTGCTATTGTCAAATGCAAGTAGGTACTAAGAAGAAAGAAAAGTATGAGTTTTTTTAAAAAAAATATTATTATTGGAGCAATTGCACAAGGTAAAAAATAAAACGGGCAATAAGGAACTTCCTTAGCATTTCCTCCAGTGACCTCTATTGGGTGAAATGGTATAATGCAAGGGTTTTGGTTTTAAAAAAAGAAGAAAACATCTTCCTACACCAGTGGTTCCCAAACTTGGCAACTTTAAGACTTGTGGACTTCAACTCCCAGAATTCTGCTGGCTGGAGAATTCTGGGAGTTGAAGTCCACAAGTCTTAAAGTTGCCAAGTTTGGGAACCACTGTCCTACACTGTTCAAACATGGCAAAAAGTACTGTAAACATTTATCTTAACATCCAGCTTGTTTCTTCTTGTACTTTTTTCTAATAAAAAAGAAAGAGGGTTTTTACAACCTGTTTTAACAGTTTCCAGGAGCTTTGTCTGTCCATTTGTGTAGCCCACACAAATATTTTTAGTGCACCATAAAGATACTGTGTAGAGCAGTGATGACTAACCTTTTTGTTGTTGCATGCCGGAAGCGCCTCATTTTGGGCCTGGTAGGCCTCCCTGCAGCCTCCTGGGACCAAATATGGGCCACTGGGGGGGCGCCACACTTCCCTGTGCTCCCCCTGCCCCCTCTATGGACGCATGACCCCCTACACCCCATGCATCTCCCGCATGCACCTCATCCCCTGTGCATGCGTGGCAGAGACCAGAAAATCAGCTGGACAGTGGGAGGCGTGCACGCATGTGCAGTGGAGCTGAGCTGGGGCAACGGCTTGCGTGCCTGCAGAGCACAGAGCACAGATGCCACAGGTTTGCCATCACAGATCTAGAGTAATATATTCCTGGTTTCATATTATTCTGTGGAATACAATGGACTGTAACCAGAAAAGCTTCAGTTGGAGTGGGCACTGGTTGGGTTCTGGGAATCAGGTTGCGCATTTACCATTTCCTTGGTGTCAGCCAGGGTTCCTAACCCAATAGACTAGGTCTGTCAAACTGGCGATCTGCGGGTCAGATGCTCCGCGTGCAAGCCACGCCCACCCTGGCTCCACAAAGACAAACAACGTTGCAATACATCACAAGATACGATCGAGTTTGACAACTGTGCAATAGACAATTAAATAGAAGCTGCCTCTTATAAATTCAAGTTCCAGCTTCAGTGTCATCTTTACTTCCATAAAGCAATAGCCATAGCATTTATACTTACATGCCACCCCATGGAGCTTTACAGCACTCTCTGGGTGGTTTACATAGAGCCCCCAACAATTTGGGCTCTCATTTTACCAACCTCAGAAGGATGAAAAGCTGAGTCAAATCTTGAGCCAGTCAAGATCGAACTCCAGACTGGGGGCAGAGTTAGCATGCAATAATGATTTCTAACCACTGGTTAGCCTAGACCTGCCACCAGGTCTCATTCAATGGCTTAATAAAAATAAAAATATAGATGCTATATTTTTTTACAGTATATTTTGATAAGGCCTTTGAATGAGCCCTGGTGGCACAGTGGTTAGGATCAGTGGTGGGCTACTACCGGTTCGGACAACCTGGTAGTGGTTTGGCAGCCGTGGCGCTGGAACCGGCAGCGATCCAGGCCTGCCACGTCCCCGAACTGGTTCTCCTGTTTTTTGCTTCTGCACATGCGCAGAACAATTTTTTTTGTTCGCACGCCCATGAGCGAACTAGCAGTAGTGGCTGCCGGAACCCACCCCTGGTTAAGATGCAGTACTGTAGGCTAACTCTATGAAACACCATTGTCAATGTGAAATACCACAATTATTTTAAGGAGCTTATTATTAAGAAATTTAGAGCTCATTCAGAGCTAATCTGCTTGTTTTTCATTCTTCTTTTGCTGAACAAAGAAGGGGGTGGCTGTTTACCTAGCTGCAAAACTGTAAAAAAAAATCCAGACTTCCAGTTGCCATTCAAGAATCATGTACCACCCAGTCAAGATCAAGTTTTCACAACCATAGCAGAGCCATAAAGCCATGCATGGCACCATGCCTTGATAGAAACCTTGTAATTTGTGGGGGGTTTCTGCACAGAACTTAGCACTGGCTACAGTGGAAATGGGCCGACCTTTGGGCATCTCTGTTGTCATAATTAAAAGAGCTCCTGGAAGCTTGTAAAAGGTGTATTATCTTCCTTATTATGTATTCTTTTGATGGCATGCTTTTAAATCTGTTTGCTGCCGTTAATAATAAAACTTAACATCTCTTTGTTTACAGGTGTGCTTATTGTTTCTTGAAACTAAAGAACCAATCGCCTGGGCATCTGATCACTACCCCTGACGCTTGGCAAAGCAGGCACATGCACACCAAACACAGGTAAGATGAAGTGATAGGAAGCATCCTTAATGGCTCCTTGAAATAACAATGGTCTTCCACATTGACATCACAATACCCATACTTTTATTAGCCCTTGAAATGAGCCCTGGTGGCACAGTGTTTAAAGCACAGTATTGCAGACAAAAACTCTGCCCACAGCCAAGAATTCAATCCTGACATGGGCTCAAGAGTGACTCAGCCTTCCATCCTTCTGAGGTCGGTAAAATGAGGACCTGGGGTAGTTGGCACTGTTCTGAAAAGCATTGTTTCCTAGGGCCACTGAAGTTCCCCCAAGATCCTCTCAAGGCTTCCCATCACCCTCAAAGAAATAAAAAAATATATATTTTCTAGGTATTAAAGGTATTTGCAAAATTTTAAAACAATGCCACTCTTCTCATATTTTTATTTGTTAAAAATATAGGGCCTTTACATTAAAATATTTCATTTATGTTAAGATCCAACAGGGTAATATTGTTATTTGTACATAATTCAATAGTTTTAAGAATGAGTTTTAATTTGTAACACGGTCAATATTGATACCTATATCAATAGCTCTTTTAAGGTCCTCTATAACTTTTAAAAGTTGAAAAGGGTTCTGAGAGAAACATATTTAAGAAATACTGCTGTAAAGTATCATAGCCTATCATGACACAATGCAGTTTAAGCTGAGACAAAACTAACAAGCTAAAGAGAGTGTGATAAAGTTTTGATAAAAAAAATATAACCAAACTTACCAACAAGTCAGTGCCTGCTGAGGTTTGAAAACAATGTTGCATAACAGGACTTCTTACAAATCCAAAGGCGTGCAATTACATTTTCCAGTCCTTTTATTTACATTATGCTCACAGCTGAGGATGTTTTAACTATTTAAACAAAATAAACCTATCTTTTCTAACATTTTTTTTAAAGTGTTACTATCACACCTTCTAGGGCAGGGGTCTCCAACCTTGGCAAATTTAAGATGTGCGGACTTCAACTTCCATAATTCCTCAGCCAGCTGGCTGAGGAATTCTGGGAGTTGAAGTCCACACATCTTAAAGTTGCCAAGGTTGGAGACCTCTGTTCTAGGGTTCAGCTCTCAAACTAAGTGTTCAGACTGACGCTTTGGGACCAACCTAGAGTTTTGGTTTTCTGACTGCATTAGACAAATCTTAATGCAAAAACTTTCAAGATCCACAAGGTTACTAAGACAAAGTAGGATAGTACAAGCTACATATAAGTATCTATTGTAAGATTTGGACCATATACATATACAGTACATATACAGGTAGTCCTTGCCTTACAACCACAATTGAGCCAAATTTTTCTGTTCCTAAGCAGGAGAGTTGTTAAGGGAGTTTTCTTCTATTTTATGACCTTTCTTGCCACACTTGTTAAGTAAATCACTGCAGATGTTAAGTTTGTAACACAGTTAAGTGTTGAAGGTTGCAACACATGACCCCAGGAGACTGCAACCATCATAAATATTAGTCAGATGCCAAGCATCTGAATTTTGATCATGTGAGCATGGGGATACTGCAATGGTTCTTTGAAAAACGGTCATAAGTCACCTTTTTCAGAGTTGTAGTAACACTAAATGACTGTTGTAAGTTGAGGACCATCTTTATTAAAAACAAAATGCCTGCTCTGTTGTGGAGACATCAAGATGATCTTACCTGCAGTTTAGTATCTTTCTGCCTACTTAGATGATATTTAGTTTAAAACAGTTTTAATTGTATATTCAAGAGCTGCTCTCCCCACACTATCTGTTCTTCACAGGTACGTGTTGTTCAGACCTTGGCTTCCCAAGAGCACGAAACAAACTCCTGGTCCCGACAAAAACCCCTTTTATTAATTTATGTGCTCACTCACATCCAGCAAAGTCTTTCAAGGGAGGATTTACAGTCACAAAGCTTATCTGGCTTGGAGAGCTGACAGGCTGATGTCTGCAAAACTTGCCAAGGCGTCTCAGAGAGTCACAAACCAATTAAGCGAACTAATTGTCTCCTGCAAACTCCACTCCCCTTTCGCTCCTCTTTTATTTCCTCTGGGAGGGGCCATTCCTCATCAACTTGTGGCCTTACTCCCAAGTCGACCTCTGTTCTTTAACTGTTCCCTTCGTCTGGCAACTCTGTGTATGCGCATACTGGGAACAGGCCCCAGCTGTTCGTCTGCCCCACTGATGTCTGACTCTGAAGGCAGTTAATAACTGACATAGGGCTCTGGCCCCCACTCTGCCTCCGACACAGAGGTCTCATCAGAGCCTTCCCCAGATTCCAGGACTGGCCCATGTTCCTCCCCAACCTCCTCACTGTCCGAATCTGCTGCCAGCTCTGCTGGCCGTTGGCGGGCCACAACATATGTCTCCAAGGTAACTTCCAGGCAGAGGCAATAATAGGAATTGCAAGGGAGGATTAAAATTGTGCCTAAAACGTCATGGGATTTACTTAAACATACAAAGTTACAAAACTGATAACCTGGTTAAGAAAAATCTGTAACACAGTTTTATCTCCTATTAAGGCATCAGAGCATTCAAGTACTGAACAAACTGTTATTACAGACAGTCCTCATTAAGTGACCAGTTACGACTGGAAATACAATTGTTAAGCAAAGCCGTCACTAAGTGAACCTCAAGTGTGCTTGCAATCTTGTTTCATCCTTCCTTAGCTTTACAAGCCTCTGAAATGATCGGTCGCAAAGTAACTTTTGACTTGCTTTTTGCTAAGCAAGAAATGTCTGGGTTTCACTGTACATCAATTCTCATGTTACAGATAATGACTCAAATCTAACTCAACATAAAGCATAAATAGAAACTGCAATAATTGGATCACAGCATCTAATTAAAATAAAAGCATCTACAGAATTGGAGCCAAAGAGGCACTTTGGATTTTAACACCTTTCATTATATAAAAGATTTCTGTCTGCAGAATTACTAAAACATTGGAAAAATTACCAGTTCTGCATATATATTTTTTTGTTTTGGAAGAAACACTAAGATAGTAAAATCTACAGCCTCTATCAATCTCAGGATAAAATAGAGATTACTGCAAATTAAATAAAGATCAGATGTCAGCACTATTTAATCCTCTTTTTTCAATCTGAAAACTAAACACTATCAGATTGTCAAATCTTTTGGCCTCAAAGGTGAAGAAATCTGACACCCTATTGAATATTCTACCAAAATTATTTGAAGTTATAGAATTATTGCTATATTTGAGAACTGGACGCTCCTATTCCTGAAATTACCGGTGTAGAAAATGTGGCTTGATGCACAATTCTACACGCAGGACTGTAGGATTTTCCAAACAGACCTCACTTTTACCTGACCTGGAGCAAGCCAAGACAGGTACTTCTGTTTCAAGGTGAAATGTAATCTGCTATCAGTTGAACCTAAATTCAATAAAAGTGAAATGTGCACATAGAAACAAGTCTTGTGATCCTTTAATCTGTCTGGTTAACTGGGTTGTGCAGAAGGGAGGTTTGATAATCTGCAATTAATACGGTAAATAATAAAAGGTCTTTTAGCAAAAAAAAAACTGTTTAGGAAAGAATAATAAAAGAAAAAGCATAGGGAACTTCTGGGACATTTTTGAGTTTGCATCTATAGATTTTATGATATGACTCATAGGCTTTTAACTCTTTAAAAGGTGCAGTGGCGCAGTGGTTAGAATGCAGTACTACAGGCTACTTCTACTGACTGCTGACTGCCTGCAATTTGGCAGTTCAAATCTCACCAGGCTCAAAGTTGACTCAGCCTTCCACCCTTCTGACATGAGTAAAATGAGGACCCAGACTGTTGGGGGCAATATGCTGACATAGTAAACTGCTTAGAGAGGACTGCAAAGCAGTATATAAGTCTAAGTGCTGTTGCTATTTAAAAATATCCTTCAGTTATAAATGTCATTACCTATGGTTTAAATTTAGACAGCATGTGCATTGAATAACTTACTACCTTTATTTTCATAGAGGTTATAGCAGACAGTCTTACATAACAATGTTAAAGACTGAAAATATCTACTACATCAATTCTCGAAACTGAAATCCTTGGAAGCAAAAAATACCATGCAGAGACTAGGATGAGGAGCATAGATGGCTGAAATAAATGAACTGTCTTGCTGTGTTTTCTTTTAAATAGAACTTAAAAGTTCATTTGGGAGCTAGGAAGTTGAGTTAAAAGTGCATGTGTATTTTAAGCCCTCAACCCAGTGATGGGTTCCAGGTGGTACGGCCGGGTTAGGGCGTACAGGTGGTAGCTGGGAGCAGCAGCCACCATACCAGAACGGTGGCTCGTTTGGCCCACCCGCCTGCCCGCGTTCCTTACCAGTTTTTGATGCAAACAGGCCAATTGTGCATGTGCACACAGCGTCCGCCAAACAGCTGGGTGTCGCAGGGCAGTGGCATGTGCATGGGTGCGCAGTGCATGTGCCCGACGAGGACGCCATGGCCCTGTACTCAGTGTACTGGCTGCGACGGGATCTGGAACCCATTGCTGCCTCAACCCCACATGTAATGGACATCTATATATGGAAACTGTCATCAGTAGATACCAGACTTATCTTGAGTCTCCCATCAAAGAATTCAAAAAAGGGCTATAATAATTATATACACATTTCTCATGCCAGAGTGGATTTAAGGAAATAGCTTTAAATATG
This sequence comes from Thamnophis elegans, assembly GCF_009769535.1. Taxonomy (NCBI): domain Eukaryota; kingdom Metazoa; phylum Chordata; class Lepidosauria; order Squamata; family Natricidae; genus Thamnophis; species Thamnophis elegans. Next base: position 18,844,410 of record NC_045547.1, on the reverse strand, counting down.
CCAAGAAAGGGAACTGTCATGGCTGGCCAAAACAAGCACAGACTGTTTCTCATGACAGCTTAAAGCCACCCAGGAATGTGGATCAAGGTCACCAATCAAAGCTCTTAAGCTTTAGCACCAGTGCCCCTGGGAGCAACTCACTTCCTACAGCAGCCTTCCAAACCTGGTATTCTTCAAATATATTGGGTCCACATCATCCATAAAATCTTAGTAAGCCTTCTCTTTTAACTGGGAGCCCTAACACTGCAGTACCAAAGGATGTGGAGGATGTCCAAGAGGAATTAGGCAGAACAACATCAAAAAGCATTGGTTCTTTCACCTGCTGATATAGAGAGGCTAAGGAGTAAAGGGAAAAACACCGGTAATTTTCCACACCTTGTCCTTGAGCCTAACCCATTTCTTTATCCCCCCCAACTACATGTTAACCAATAGGAAAAGTTGCTGCTTTAAAGACAGAATCTAATGTGGTTTTGTTTCACGTAGAATTTCCCCCCCCCCTGCTTTACCCAAATTCAAAAGCAACTTTTAATAGTGTGAATTTAAATCCATTCGTATGCATTTAGAAGAAAGAGGAGAGTATCGTGCTATTCTTCACACTCTTCTCCACTGTGAAGCCATCTTTGAAAAAAGTACAGTAGTTATTCACTGACATATATAAGAGTTTATTTTATTTAAACTGCTGGTTTATTGTAAATGAATCATTGCATTAAAAAGAATAAGAACTTTGTTGTCCAAGTGGTTTAGTGGGTAAGCCAAGTGGCATATGTTGTGGCACAGTGAAGATGTCTGCACCAGTTTGGGGTCCCACAGGAAGCTTGATGAAGGAGAATGCAAAGGTAGCTGGAAACAAGAGGAGGAGAGGAGGAGAATAGAGAGAAATATGGCAGAGGACAGGTGCATGCCATTAGAGGGGAAGAGATTGTTATAAATTTGCAGCTACTCATCTTTATCAAACTCAACACAAATAAATATACCGTCATTTAGATTTAGTCCTGGACAAGAGAACAGAAAAAAAGCACTAGGGGTGACATGGTAGCAGTGCTCCAATTTCTCAGGGGTTGCCACAAAGAAGAGGGAGTCAAACTATTCTCCAAAGCACCTGAGGGTCGGACAAGAAGCAATGGGTGGAAACGAATCAAGGAGAGAAGCAACTTAGAACCGAGGAGAAATTTCCTGACAGTTTGAACAATTAATCAGTGGAACAACTTGCCTCCAAAAGTTGTGAATGCCCCAACACTGTAGGTTTTTAAGATGATGTTGGATAACCATCTGTCTGAAGTGGTATATGGTTTCCTGCCTGAGCAGGGGGTTGGACTAGAAGACCTCCAAGGTCTCTTCCAACTCTGTTATTCTATTCTAACAGCCCTGGCTTCTATTACCAAGACCAGGCTGGATGGTAGGATTCAGTCATGACTCTAAGATGAGGAAGGTAGAGGTGACAAATTGCTTGCCAGGAAGCCCTGTGGGTTCTAGGAATCACCCTCCCCAAGATGTAAGGCTTTATTTGGGAGATCAGATTTAGAAAAATAAAATTGGGATTTTGCAGCTGTATGGCCCACTCAATTGCACAGCCTGTCACCGTTGCTTGAGCCATTGCTGTAGTTGTGAAGGTCCACCCAGGCTGCTCTGGGTGACTTTAGACTCTTTTCCTTGGATAAAGAAAAAAGTCAGGATTTCATGGCCACCAAGACAACTACAGCTTATCACAGGTGCCAACAGAAGAGAATATTTGTAGCTCAGGGTTGAAATAAGCAAACAGTCCAATTAAAAACCAAACGAAAGAACCACCAACACTGAAAAGGACAAGCCACTAAAATATAAAATAAGAGCAAACTCCACTCCCTACTGGCACTGATGATGTTACTAGTTTGGGTAATGAAATGTCTGCAAAAAAACAAGTTTAGAAAGAACCAAGGACCCTTTTATCTCAATTGTCATAGCCAATCCACATTTGAAGTTACAAATTAAATTTGATGTTCACCTCTGAATGAATCAGAAAATGGGCATTTCTCAGTTCCTTGTTGGGTTTAAGCATGAGTTTAATTTTATTGTACTCATACATTTGACTGCTAAATATAGTCACTTCTTTCTGCTGCTTGTTCTATCAGCAAGGGTTACCCTATATTTTATATACAAAGGCACATCACCAGAAAAGAATTATTAATTCAGCCTAATGTATAAGCAAAATTATTAATCAACTTTCAGTTAATAATATTGAAGAAGGAAGAAGCTGAGTTCAACGCAGAGATGTTTTTAGAGTGTTTAGAGTGTTTATTATAATTTATAGGCCGCCCTTTTCCCTGAGGGGACTCAGGGCGGCTTACAAAACACGGGGAGGGGGGTACAAAGACAAAAGACATAAGACAGTACATAATATTAAAAATAAAACACAACATTCATTCATCATTCGGGAGGGGACAAACTAAGATTTTTATCCCCAGGTCTGACGGGATAGCCAGATCTTAAGGGCCGTGCGGAAGGCCTGGGCGGTGGTGAGGGTGCGAATCTCCATGGGGAGATTGTTCCATAGCGTCGGAGCTGCAACTGAGAAGGCTCTCCTCCGCGTAGTCGCCAGTCGGCACTGACTGGCGGATGGAATTCGGAGGAGGCCTACCCTGTGCGATCTGATGGGACGCAGGGAGGTAATTGGCAGAAGGCGGTCTCTCAAATAGCCAGATCCACTACCATGGAGCGCTTTGTGAGTGGTAAGTAGGACCTTGAAGTGCACCCGGAGATCAACAGGTAGCCAGCGCAGCTCACGGAGGATTGGTGTTATGTGGGCGAACCGTGGTGCGCCCACGATCACTCGCGCGGCCGCATTCTGGACTAGCTGAAGTCGCCGGATGCTCTTCAAGGGCAGCCCCATGTTATTGACTTCTTTTTTTATTTCCTTTGTTTTAATATATTTTAGACTGTGTTTGTTAAAAATCTATACCATGTACGGGCTCTGGGAAGTCGGGGGGGGGAAGGGAGGTGGGGTCTTAGGGGGGAGGGGGAGGGGGATATATAGTATGTGTTAGATTTCAAAATAACGTGATTGCACTTGTATACTGTTGCTCTTTAATTCCAGTGTAAAAATAGGACGAGCTGAATATATTAATAGATAGTAGAAATACACCGAAGGGAGGAGTAGAGGGATAGAAGAAAGAGGGGTAGAGAGGGTGGGAGAGAGGATTGGAGGGAGGGTGAGAAGGAAGGGAGGGAGTGTATCGGGAGAGAGGAGTGGTAGAGGGGGAGGGGAAGTAGGGTAGAGGGGAATGATGGAGGGAAGATGGAAAGTTGGAGGGGGGCGAAAGAAAGGGTGTATGGAGGGTCGAAGAGGTACATTGGGTTTCTATTTTGGGGGGTATTATTGACAAGAGGAATGGCTGTGCTTATTGTTTAATGTTATATGGCCCCAGTTGTGCACAGTATATATGTGACTGTACGAAAATGAAAATGGAAAATAAAAACACACACACACAAAAAAAACTAAGAATATTGAAGAGATGGTATTTCTTCCCAACCGAACAACTTACACCGAAAGTTTTTTATTCCATTCAATATATAGAAGAAACTATTCAGTCACAGTATCATTTACTGAGTCCAGAAGACTTTTCAATTAACGTGTAATGAAGCACCCTGTACTGTACCATTGAAGACAGCATTTTGTCCCCCAAATCACTGCAGGATTCAGAAAGAATAATATAATAATAAAGGATACAGAAAGAATAATATAACCATAAAGCAAACCAGGGCTACCCATGGTAGCAAAAGAAGAAACAGCTTTTGGTGTAACATTTCTATGTTTCAGGCTACACTAGTCGCTTTCTATTTCCTGAGTAGCTGTAATAAGTAGAAAGTAATGTATAGAGAATTCATTTCAGGTAAGACAAATGGGTCAACAGATAGCAGGGAAATTAATTTCACATAGCTAGGAGCCTCTCTGAAACTCTCAAAAACCCAGAACACTTTGGCTGAAATCCCTACTCACTCATAAAGCAAATTAGTTGACTGCCTTCAGTCTTAAAAGACTGAAGCAATGGAAAATTAAGGAAAGGAGAACAACATACATTGAATCTTCTGCTTCCTGGAATAAAACCAGAGTATATATAAATGGTATAAATTTTTTAAAAAGCGATTTTAAACTTACTACATTAAATAAAAGTTCTGATCTTCGTGAACAGAAGATTGTACTTTGAAACTGTTCTATTCTATGCAGCTAATTAGTTAGTGATTAACTAAACTGCCCTGACCTCTATTTCCAGTTGGTTTTCACCTAACGTGGCATGTGGATTTTAGTGGCTGGGCGTAGCTGGAAGTCTGCTGGTGCGAAGCCGCAAACGGAATGAGAACTTTGAGAAAAAGCTCAATTTTGGCCGTGACTAAGGTTGATAAAGCTGACTTGACTCTCAGCCAGGGCTGTTGTGGAGCAATGCAGACACAGCAATCCAAATGTCCAGCCTATACCGTATTTTTCAGAGTATAAGATGCACCTTTCCCCCCCAAAAAAGAGGGTGAAAATCTGGGTGCATCTTATACACTGAATACAGCAATAGCAATAGCAGTTAGACTTATATACCGCTTCATAGGGCTTTCAGCCCTCTCTAAGCGGTTTACAGAGTCAGCATATTGCCCCCAACAATCCAGGTCCTCATTTTACCCACCTCGGAAGGATGGAAGGCTGAGTCAACCCTGAGCTGGTGAGATTTGAACAGCCGAACTGCAGAACTGCAGTCAGCTGAAGTAGCTTGCAGTGCTGCATTTAACCACTGCGCCACCTCGGCTCTGCATTTTTGGCCTCCCAAAACCCCACCCCCTTCACAAAAATGGATGTGCTGAGGGTTTGGGAGGCCTGCAAAGGGCTCCTGGGGGCTGGGGAGGGCAAAAATGAGTGAAAAATGGGCATGTTTGTGCCCCTTTTTTGCCCCCTCCCACCCCCAGGAGCACTCTACACGCCTCCCAAAGTCTATGCATGCCCTGTTTTTGCAAAAAGGCCATTTTTGCAAAAAAAAACCAGGCCATTTTTGCCTGTTTTTGCCCCCCCCCAGCCCCCCAGCCCTAGGAGCACTTTGCAGGCCTCTCAAACTCTCTGCATATCCTGTTTTTAACAAAAAAAAAACAACAACAGGGAGTGCACAGGGTTTGAGAGGCTTGCAGAGTGCAAAAAGTTTTTTTTTAAATTTACCTCTTCAAAATCTTGGTGCATCTTATACTCCGGTGCATCTTATAGTCAAAAAAAATTACGGTAGGTGTTGGGGACTGAGGGGACAGAGCGAGGGTCAAACAATTCCTTAGTGACTGGGGGATAGGCTGATGGACTGCCCAAAGTTGGAAAATAAGAGAGAGGAGGAGAGGAGAGAGGGAGAGGGCAGAAAAAGGTGCAAAACAGAGTGGCTGGAGAGGGAAAAATTGGAGATTGAATTTATGCAAGCATGCAGATCAGTTGACCATTCTTGGTCAGGGAGGGAAAAGTGGAGTTCATCCATGGTTTCCCTGGAAGAAAAAGGATCAAAACCCGGACAGAGGACATCTCCATGCCAGGAGGAGGAGGAGAGCACCTTGAGAGAGGTTCTTTCCACAACGGAGAAGCTGTAGGTGCTTGCTGATCAGGTCCAGAAGAAAGTGTGCTGAGCACAGTAAATCCAGCCCGGTCTTTTCTTTTCACTCTTGATAACCCTAGAAAGGGGGAGGAAGCAGGAGAGCTAGAAGGAGATTTTTCTCTGGAAAGGAAATCGGGGGAAACCTGACTTCAGGTGAAGATTAGTATTGTGTTGTATGCACCTATTGTAAATAACTTCTGTAATAACTTTATTCTAAATAGTAAAAAAGCAGGTTTTCTATGTCAATTGCCAACCTTGCAAAGCAAAATACACCTCACCAGTTCAAAAAGAACCTGATCACATGTGACGCCTAAGACAAAACTCCCTTTTTCTTGTGCCTTCCTGGAAAAGCAAAAAAAAAAAAGGGGGGGGGAAATTGGTTGGAAGATATTTGTATTTTTTTTTTTTTGTATTTTATTAGAATTTATAGGCCGCCCTTTTCCCTGAGGGGACTCAGGGCGGCTTACAATCATAGGGAAGGGGGTGAAATGCAAAAACAAACAATATGTGAATAAAATAAAATGATAAAAACACAACTTGCATTCAACACTCAACACTCGGGCAGGGTGAAATTGGAAACCTATCCCCAGGCCTGTTGGGATAGCCATGTCTTGAGGGCTGTGCGGAAGGCCTGGACGGTGGTGAGGGTGCGTATCTCGACGGGGAGGTCGTTCCACAGGGTCGGAGCTGCAACAGAAAAGGCTCTCCTCCGTGTAGTCGCCAGTCGGCATTGACTGGCGGATGGAATTCGGAGGAGGCCCAGTCTGTGCGATCTAATCGGTCGAAGGGAGGTAATCGGCAGAAGGCGGTCTCTCAAGTACTCAGATCCACTACCATGGAGTGCTTTGAAGGTGGTCATCAACACCCTGAAGTGCACCCGGAGATCAACAGGTAGCCAGTGCAGCTCGTGGAGGATGGGTGTTATGTGGGCGAACCGCGGTGCGCCCACTATCACTCGCGCGGCCGCATTCTGAACTAACTGCAGTCGCCGGATGCACTTCATGGGCAGCCCCATGTAGAGCACATTGCAGTATTCCAGCCTAGAGATCACAAGGGCTCGAGTGACTGTTGCGAGAGCCTCCCGTTCCAGGTAGGGTCGCAACTGGCGGACCAGGCGAACCTGGGCAAAAGCCCCCCTGGTCACAGCCGACAAATGATGGTCAAAAGTCAGCTGTGGATCCAGGAGGACTCCTAAGTTACGAACCCTATCTGAGGGGTATAGAATTTGACCCCCCAGCCTGAGTGATGGTATATTAGCCAAATTGTTGGGAGGGAAACACAACAGCCACTCGGTCTTGTCTGGGTTGAGTACTGGTTCCTATTCAGGGATACATTCGTCTCTATCTATTTATATTCTCTCTTGGATCCTGAACTGGTTTAGAAAATAGTTAAAGACAGGTATATTACCTGTATAAGAAATAATCCTATATTACTTTTAAAAAATGTGTGTAAAATATAATAAATCCCCAGACACCATGGCAATCATGCTGGAAATCTTGCTCCAAGATAGGTATTTCCAGAGCTTATTTATGAAGATATAATTATTATTTTTTCTGGAGCCCACCCACTTCCTGTTTATGATAACATTGCTTTATACTGTGGGAGTATGTTAGAATTCTTCCTAACATTTTCAACAGTGTCAAGAAGGCTTCCATACTTCTTTTCGTTGCAATGAAAAGAGTCACAATCAACCACATGCTATAAAAATGTGCTGAATTTTTTTAAAAAAACTACAGATCAACTCGAATGTATGTTTAATAAGGAAGAAGAAGAATGGCTATCTATCCAGTTATGCTGCAGTTGTAAAAATTCTCTCCCTACAGCCATAACTCAAATAGCTAGCATATTTCCAAACGCCTTACATGATTTATATGCAGCAAGTGAACAAGCACAACGGGAGAAGCAGTGAAATTGGGAGACATTCCCAAGGTCTTGTTCACCTTTCCCAAATGAAAAAGAGCATGTACAATACTCAGAAATAGTCAGGCCTAAAGAACCAAGAACCACACATGAAGTTACTTCTGAGTAGTTGTTCGCCTACAAAACAGAAATCTTGCCAGACTAAAGCAATTTATCTGCATAACTATTAGATATATCTTTGAATTGCTAGGGAGAGGCAACCCACTTTTAGCCCTCTTTCTCACAACCAGACTGTAGGAGATAACCAGGCTGAACACGAGGTAGGGGTCCAACATGTCATCAGTATATGAGTCCCTATGTGTCCACAATAACTATAAGTCCAGCCCACCTTGAATTCCTTTCTTAACTTCTGCTAATTTCCCTTGACCTTTAGCTCAGATTCTTGTAGCGAGCTTAAGCTTGCAATAAATCTTCATGCTCATTTGAACTGCCTGAATCTCTAGATTTCCCCAGTGCTTGACATAAACCTTCCAAATTCCACTGTCTCTTTGCCCTCTTGGAAAGAGCCCCTCCCTCCTGCAATTCCAGATTTTCCTCCAGAGGTGGGATGTTACCAGTTCGCACCGATTCAAGCAAACTAGTAGTGGAAATGATGACTGGTTGCTGAACCAGTAGGGACGGCAGGCTCACCACGCCCCTGAACTGGTTCCCCGATCACCGTGGCACGTTTTTATGACATTTTTAATGTTCTATGCATGTGCAGATCTATTCAAAGGCAGCTACGCATGTGAGCGGAGCACACGCAAATCGTGCGCACACCGAACCAGCAGTATCTCTGGCAGAAACCCACCCGTTTCCCTCACATCAATAATTTGCGCTCACTAGGACACAAACTTAATTGATACTGTTTTTTGTTTTTAACCTTTTACACATCACATGTTCACATGCCACAATCAGCGCTTAGCTTATTGAACAACTCACGGTTGGCTGGCTTCATACAAAATGCTGATCCATAAGGTGTTATTTCTAAACCACGATTACTGAATTACTAAAATCACACAACATGCTAAACTCAAAGCAACTGCAATGATGGCTAAAAGTGTTGCATGAAGCACTTAGAATATTTCTGGTAGCCAATGTTCCTATGGCTAATCAACTAGATTTAGTCAACTCCTGAATTATTCTCCCAAAGGAAAATATACTGCAGAAAAATGCACTATAGTTGAACTGGGAATGCTGTTGCTAAGCAACATGGTTGTAAAAGCAAAAAAAAAAAAATCACGTGCAAATCAATGCTGCTCATTAAGGGCAATGTCACATGACTACAACTTGCAACTTTTTATTGACTTTTTTGACTTTGCTTGGTAGAAGCCAGCAATGAAGGTTGCAAAGGCAATTGTCATAATTGGAACTGTGGGCCAGTTGGCAAGCATCCAAATCACAATCATGTCACCCCAAGGATGCTGCAACAACTGTAATTTTGAGAACCAGCAATAAGTTTCCTTGTTCAGAGGCATCACAACTTTGGTTGCCGAACAAGCAGTCACAAAGAAAGAACTACTTGTAACTCTCTGAGGAAGCTATAATTTCCAATAATCGTTTGTAAATCAGTGAGATAACAATCCTTACCATTTTTTTAAGTTCTTATTAATTAAAATACAATATTTTCTGATCTTTCCATGGATCCTAAAGTATAATAAATACCATAAATATCAGTTCTACCATGACTATATCTCCTTTTGCTACCTGATATATATTTTATCTCTATGGGTACGCAGAATCTTTAATATTCATACACTGGGTTAATAATAAAAGGCTCACATCTACTAGCACATACTAAAATTCTAAAGTGTGCATTTCTTTTTTAAAAAATCAATTTCTCTTTCAACGTGATAAAATTGATAAAATGCATTTTTTTTCTTATAAGCATCTTTCTTGATTTATTAGAAATCAGCAGTTTGTCAAAATATCCCCTAATTCAGTCATATTAATTGCAAATTCCACAGTATTTTCCTGTTTGGTCAGGGATGGTTTAGTTTAAGATGTATGTAAATTCTCCCACTGAGCTTACAGTTCTGCACAAGCTAAATAAACTATTATGATTTGTTCAACAAATCAAGATTTGTACAAACTGCACAAACGTCATCCAATATAACCCACTAACCATACGAGCAATAACTACAGACTAAAACTGATGTTTAACAATTACTAAGAAGAGATTTTAGGGAAGCACTTTCTAGCACAATGAAATTCAGCAATTCTATAAAGTGCCTTCAAAAGAAAATTATTTTTCCAACATCTAAAAATAGATATTTTTGTTCTACATTTTTGTTCTACATATAATTCTACAATCTTATTTTACAATTACTTCCCACCCATATTAGCTAGGAGTTTTTCATAACAGTTATAAATCAACTGAAGCATAGCTGGTTAGTCTTAATTTCCATTGCCTCAATTTTTTACAGGTAGTCCTCAACTTACAACCACAATTGAGTCCAAAATTTCTGTTGCTAAGACAGTTATTTAAGTGAGTCTTGTCCCATTTTACAACCTTCCTTGCCGTAATTAAATGAACAACTGCAGTTGTTAAGTTAGTAACACGTTTGTTAAATGAACCTGGCTTTCCCATTGACCCATTGTCAGGAGGTTGCAAAAGGTAAACACACATGGTCCCTGCACTGCAGCCCCTCATAAACATATACCAGTTGCCAAACATCTGAACTTTGGTCACAGGACTATGGGATGCTGCAATGGTCATAAGTGTCAAAAACGGTCATAAGTCCCTTTTTTCATTCCACTGCAACTTCAAATGGTCACTAAACAAATGGTTATAAATCGAGGACTACCTGTATAAGGTTGTCCTATTCTCTGTGATAAATGTGATAAACATTTTGGGTAAATGTTGGGAACTTTGAACCAACCTAAGCAGTTTCCAACTTTCAGCTTTCTTGCATAGATTCACTCTCTGCAGGTTTGATGGCACACACCTGTTAAAGTTGGCACAGAAATTAAATCCCTATTTCTTTAAGAACAACTGAGACCAGGGAGATGGATGGGTGGGTTATGCATCCTTATTTTCAATTGGCCCAGATCAGTGCTATTTAAATTAGGAGTAAGTTGGGGAAAGCCTGAAGGTAATGGAGCAATTTGCTTGCTTGTAATTTCTATCTGCTCATTTGTGAGTTGATGATCCAGTTTGGGACTGCTGTTGCTCCTAAAACACCTGTGTAAAACAACAGAGGCTGGTTTTTGGTTTGTGGGGGTATTATTCCAGATCAGGAAAAAGGATAATCAGGTCAAGTAATTTAAGGAACATTGGTTTAGGTTACCATTAGTTTGATCACCAAAGTGTAGGAGGAAGTTTTTAAAAACAGCATTCCTTACTAAGAAAGGTAAATCCCACAGAGTCAGAGAAAAATGTTTTTGAGATGACAAGTGTAGGAAGAATCTCATATAACAGATCGCACCAGAGAGCCATTTTAACCTATGATTATAATAAAATGTGGTGAAATACTAATCCTATCCATATAACTTTCAAAGGTCCCAATCCATTTTGTCAAAAGTACACACTGATCAGGGGTGGGATTCAGCCAGTTCGCACCTATTGGGGAGAACTGGTTGGTAACTTTCTAAGCAGTTCGGAGAACCGGTTGTTGAAAGAAACCTCATTTTGTTTTTTCTACTTTACAGGGCTAATCCTGTAAGGAAGGCAGGAAGGAAACATTCTGGTGTTGTTTCTAGCCTAATCTGTATTGCCCTGCTTACAGAAACTGCCTCTCTGGTTAACCCTTGTTACATTGTAATAGCTAAGGCGAAGTGCCCATTGTTGTGAGTGATGTTGAGTTGGCCATGCCCACCCAGTAACATGACCACCAAGCCCCACCTACCCTGCTGGTCATTAGGGCAGAGAACCGATTGTTAAATTATTTGAATCCCACCACTGAAACTGATCCAGAGAGATGATTCTGTGTTCTATATACTCCTAGGTCTTATTAAGCAGAGAGAAAGGCGGACAACAGGTGCCAAAACAAATCTCACAGTAATATTAAAAAAAATAATACTGAGCCATGAGGAAGTCTTAAGAAAGAATATTTTTGTTGTTTAAACTACATTACTTGCTGAGATTGTCATCTTTCAAAAAGCCTCTCCCACTGATGCCAGCCAGCAGGTTGATCCAAATGGGACAGATCAAGGGAAGGAAGCAGCAGCCTGGCAATTAGTACCCTTCGTTTTATTGCTTGAAGTATAGCAAAACACACACACACATTTAAACAAGTTTGTCGGTCACCTTTTGCTACGACTGCAGCAAAACGCACCTGTTGCCTAACCCGAAGTGCAAACAAATCCCTGCGTGTTCTTCGGTGCAGCTCCTTTAACGCCTCTTATGTAAGCGCCCCCATTCCATCCCTACTAACAATACTTCGCTTGGCCTTTAAAACTACGGCGAAACTTATCCCCGGAGTTGTTACAAGGAGGCTCTCGCTCCGACTGTTTGCTCAAAAGGGAGAGGGGGATGAAAAGAGGAAGAAAGGAACTTCGTTGGCACTTCGCCCCGGGCGCTTTTTCCTCTTCAGCGACTTTTTTTGTTTCTTATCGCAAAGCGATCTTAAACCCCGCCAAGTGCGGGGCAGAGCTCCAAGGGAGCGAAGGGGAAAAGGGAAGACCTGGCGGAGAGCCAGCGGGAAAGCCTGGGAAGGTACCTGCTGCTGCTGCCGTCGCCGCCTGTCCCGCTTCCCTCGAGGGCGCCGCGGGGGACTGAAGGCGCGAAGCGGCAGCGGGGCTCTGGAAGACGAAGGCCGAGCTGTGCAAGCTGGGGCTGGATTTCCTGCGGATGGCCATCCGCCTGAAATTGATGCTTTCGGGCCCGTTCATCTTGCCTTCTCTCCCCGACGAAGCCCACGCAGAAACTCCCCTTTGCTCAGCGCCTACTCGGACCGCATCCTACCGGCGCCCAGCAACGCGCGCTTGGCCGGCTGACTGAGCTCGATTTAACCTCCCACCACCCACCTCCGCCTCCCAGCGCTCGCAGACGGCTCTTTGCCCCGCCCGGCGTCGGTCAGCCGCGAAGTCTCCTTGCGCCGAGCGACTCTGCCCAAGAGAGCGAAAGAGACCCCGCCCTCCTCGCCGAGGCGGAGGCCTCGGAGTTCCCACCTGTGCCAAAGGTAGGCGCGTACCTGGCTGGGTTTACCTGCGCGCATGCTCTGAGCCTTCCGGAGAGTTGTTCCCTCAGGCGCTTTTTCAGGAGGCAAATGGACTTTCTTTTATTTTTACTTTTGAAGACGTTTCGCTTCTCACCCAAGAAGCTTCTCCAGCTCTGACAGGATAATGGGGAATGGGAGGATTTCTTGTTCTTTTTGAAGTTTTTCTTTTTTTATTGCTTTTTTTTAACATATATTTATGATCAAAGTGTTGTCCGGATCTTTTCTTGTACATCCTCTCATATACATAATCCATTTTACATCTTATCTCTGTTTCCAATTTCAGCCATATTATTCCCTTTCCATATTTTTTTAATCTTAAAACTTATTTTCTTCTTAAAACATAAACAATACCATTAATTGACCTTAATTTCTAATCTATAATAACATCAACTCCATCACTAAATATGTTTCTCAAATTCCCCACTGCACCCTTTAATATTTCATCTTCATCTCTTAATTTAAATTGTCTTCAAAGTTAAACCAAATTGCCGTTTCACATTTCATCTGTTGGTCTGTTTTGCTGTAAGCAACAAACATCATCAAATCCAATTTTTACATTAAAAAACATTTGACTTACTTAATTAACCACAATTAATAATATTGGTCTAATTCCCTTACATCTTAATTAACTATCCACTATTAATAATATTAATACAATTCCCTTTAATCCACTAATATATACCTTATTTCCCTGGAAAGGAAGGATTTCTATTGACTGAGAATCTCATTTCATTTCATTTTGATTTCTTTAGTTTGTCAAACATGTAAAAGATAACAGGTATAAGTATAAACATAAATATGAACACAGTAAATTGGTACAAATGAATGGAGACAGTAGGATAGGAACGGTAGGCACGCTGATGTGCTTATACACTCCTCTTGCTTATACACTCCTCTTACAGACCTTTTAGTCACTATACAATTTGGGATGAACACCCATTGAATGGTTTGGGAGTAGGAATGGATTTGTAGGGAGGAAAGTTGCAGACTACAAGAACCATTAGCACTACTCAGGTGACCCTGAGGACACAGATAAGCCTCCAAGTACTTCAAGGACCCTCTAAAAGGATGCAAATGACCAGCTGTCTGTAAGGAGTATAAATCCTTCCATTCCCTATTATCTTGTCAGAGCTGAAGAAGCTTCTAAGATGAGAAGTGAAACGTCTTCAAAAGAAAAAAACAGAAAGTCCAGTTGCCTCTTGAAAAAGCACCTTTGGGACAACCATGACCTGGATGACTGAGAATCTCTACAGACTTCTTAAGGGGGTCTCAGTTTGGCATGGGAGAGGTGGGTCGAAGCTGGCCCTGCTGCTTCCCTGCCTCAATTTAGGAAAGTTTTGCTCGGCTTTGGTCCCCTCCACCTGTTGATTTGCACAGAGTTTATTGCTTTGACAGGTGACCACAATTGAGTCCCAATTTTTTGTTGCTGAATTAAATGAATTTTGCCCCATTTAAAGACCTTTCTGGTCAGAGTTGTTAAGTGAAGCACTGCAATGGTTAAGTTAATACAGTGGGTTAAGGGAATATGGATTTCCCATTGGCTTTGCTTATCACAAGGTTGCAAAAGGGGATCATGTGCCCCCCCCCAAGATCCTGCAACCGTCATAAATATGAACCAGTTGCCAAGCACCTGAATTTTAATCATGGGACCAGGATGCTGCAATGGTCATAAGTGTGAAAAATGGTCATAAGTCAGTTTTTTCAGGGCTGTTATACCTTTGAATAGTCTCTAAATGAATTGTTGTAAGTATAGTATAGCCTTTATTGTCATTGTACATCATGTATACAAGAAATTGGTTTTAGCCTCACTGGTACAATCCGTGACAAAAAATACAAACAACATAAATAGTATAAAGAATGATTCCCTATGAAAGTAATGGGGAGGGGGAGGGCTACCTGTACGTTAGCTGAATGTGTCATTGGAAAACAGCTTTTAAATTCAATAGAAGTCATCAGCTCTAAGAAAGACTGACCTTTATTGGGAAGTTGTGCAAGAAGATTACTGGTTAAGTATTTAATATGGTTAGGTATTTACTTTATCCTGTTTGAGGGAGGAGCAGTATAAACGTACTGACAGGGATTTTCTGCCTGGGTTCACACTTGGCCCTATTTTTTTTTAAAAAAGTGTAATGGGGCAGAGTTGCACAGATAGGAATTAAGGAGTTAATTTGTAGTCTTAAACCCACTTTCAGTTTAGGCAAAGCCACAGATAGTTCCTGAATTGGCAAAAGCTGTGCACTTTTATGTTAAGCCATGATAGTTTAATGTTGGTTTATCAACTTATCTACAATTAGCTGTGCTGATAAAATGTACCAAACTGTAAGTTACAGAAGCCCTGGCATTTTCTTGGCAAGGTTTTTCCAACAGTGGTTTGCCATTGCTTCCTAACTAGGGCTGAGAGAAAGAGACTGGACCAAGGACACCCAAATGGCTTTGTATCTAAGGTAGGACTAGAACTCACAAATCTCCCGGTTTCTAGCCTGATGCTTTTCACAAAACTGGCTCTCTCGCTTTCTTCTAGACCAGGGATGTCAAACTCATTTTCATTGAAGGCCGCATCAGGGTTGTGTTTGACTTTGGAGGGCTGTGGTGGGCGTGGCTAGGGTGGGTGTGGCCAGCTCGATATCACTCATGTCAGCGGCGCCTGTAGCAGCCCGAGCACTCTGCCAGTGAAAATGGGCTCACGAGTTCCGTTTTCTCCTGTGACGGCCTCCTGCAACCCTCTGCCAAAGAAAATGGAGCTGGGGGTGGGAGGCATGTGCGGCCCTTGTGAGCTCTGTTTCCGGCTGTGACGGCCTCCTGCAACTCTCTGACAGTGAAAATGGACCTTCCCGAACTCCATTTTCACTGGCAGAAGCACCGCAGCCCGGTCCTTCACTGTTTCCAAGCTGGCCCTGGGGGCCAGATCTAAGCACCCTGTGGGCCGGATCTGGCCCCCGGGCCTTGAGTTTGACAACCCTGTTCTAGACCCCACAGTAGTATATCTTTTCCACCTTTTCCTTCAACCCTTCCCAGCCCGAACCTGTCCAAGTGTCACAAAGGCCCAGAGAAAGGAAGGCCTGATTAATGTAAAGCCCAAGTCATGTAAAGACTTGCTGTGTTGCTCAAATCCACCAGCTGAGGCAAAGCAAAAAAGTGAGGAAAAGATAAATCATAATGATCATATAGATCAGTGTTTCCCAACCTTAGCAACTTTAAGACTTCAACTACCAGAATTCCCCACTAAGTATGTATCAAGGTTATTTTAAAGTTGCTGAAGTTGAGAAACACTGATTCAGATGGTGGGAATTCTAGCCAAAACAATTAGTATAATGCACTTTGGTTGGTTGGTTTTCTTGTGCAAAGCACACAATTTCATAAGTCAAGTCAGTGGCGGGTTGCAGGTGGTACGCACCGCTATGGGCGTACCGGATCCTGCCGGGAGCACCGGGTACCATTGCGGTATGATGCTCCGGAGAGCCCACCCGCCTACCCGAGCTCCTTACCTGTGCTTTAAGCCTTTGGCGCTTCCACACATGTGTATGACGCGTACAGCATCTGCGCGATGCTCCGCCAAGCAGTTGGAGTGTCACAGAGGCTTGCAGAAGCGATGTAGGCAAGTATGACACATGTGCACACCGCAAGCGTCCATGTGGGAGACGCCGGGGCTGTTCCAACCGTACCAGTTGGAACAGAATCCGGAACCCACCACTGAGTCAAGTATAACTCAGTATATTTCATGAGTAGCAGGGAAAACTTAGAATCAAATTTGTTTTCCATGCATGTTTTGTTCTATAGATAGGGAGATTTTACCCATACCTGTATAAATATTGCCAAAATTATGGTAGGGATATTTAGGGGTCTTATGAAAATGACTTAAGTTCTAATTTTTCAACAGCAATACAGTATTATTTGTACTCAGAAATTAATAAATGTGTCATTGAAAACATTTTTATCATCTGTCCTTAGAATGATGAATATTACTTCTTTAGAATTAATCTCTATGGACAATCATAACTATGGAAAATATTTTGGAATGTCACATTAATATCAGTTTAATTTCATCTATTCCTTCAGCCTAATTATTATAGCTTAGATTAGCTAATTATATTCAGTAAGCCATGGTTAAAGTAAGCCACAGCTTAGCACAGTATGTAAACCCAGCAACTTGTTTTCTTTCTGTCTGAATTGGAAGATGTAACTAATAAGGAATGCAGTTTCAAAAAGATTTCAAATATCAAGGTAGTCCTCAACTTACAACAATTCATTTAACGACCCTTCAATGTTACAACGGCACTGAAAAAAGTGACTTTTGATCGATTTTCACACTATGACTGTTGCAGCATCTCCATGTTCAAATTATCAAAAGTCAGATGCTTGGCAACTGATTCATATTTATGATGGTTGCCGTATCCCAGACATGTGATTCCCCCTTTAAAGCCTTTTGACAAGCTAAGTCAATGGGAAAACCAAATTCATTTAACAACCGTGTTACTAATGTAGCAACTGTAACATCTCATTTAACAACTGTGGCAAGAAAGATTGTAAAATGAAGTGAGCAAAGCTCACTTAACAAATGTTTCACTTAGCAACAGAAGTGTTGGGCTCAAGTATGGTCGTAAGATAGGGACTACCTTTATTAGCAGAGCTACACTTCTATCTGTGTCATTGCCAAGAAGAAATCTTTTAATGGAACAGAAATATTGAGATAAAGAATCAATGTCATAAAAGTTTTGTAAACGTTAGTTATAAAACAGTAAACCAAAATTAAATCTGTAAATCAGTAAACCAAATTTATTCAATCTGGCACTGGCCAAAACAGGAAAACTACATGACAATTACATATGCATCCTAGGATAAATTCTCGCCCTAGTAGAACTGCTATTGCATGATACCTATAAATATATTTTTGCTGAATTTGTGGTGTGTCTCATTGATTTTTCCATTCTAGGGCTGTCTTTGATTTCCTACTCTGGAAGTGACATTTCAAAAGCCAAAATGGTAATTAAGCAAAATTCCTAGACTGTTGGTCTTTATGCTTTCGAACAGTCTTTGAGTCTTTAATTCTAATTAGCAGAATATTTTGTTTACTGAATTTATACCCTGCTTTTCTATCATTGTGATTCCAAAGTCGCTTACAACAATGAAAATATGCAATTAAAAATATGCAGATATGTTTAATAAACATAATATGCACACAGTCAATACTCCAAAGCAGTGACAGCCAGGCCTTGAATGAGTGGTGGGCCTGCATGCATACAGCTCGACTTGTGTGAATGGCGGGCCAGCGCATGCGCACCAAGTGCCCATTGGCCCACCGCTCAGGCAAATTGTGCTGTGTGCACACACGTGCTCCAGCCAGCCCAACTGCACAGCCCAATTCCGAACAGGCCTCGGCCCGGTAGTGGGCCGCAGTCTGGGAGTTGTGGATCCATGTTCTACACAGCATGGAATTTTTACTGAGTTTATAAATGCATTGAAGAGATAATGAAGATAATGTCCGTTAGTAGAATTTCAGAAGTTGCCTGATAAATTGGAGAAATCAATTGGAGAGTCCTAATTTTACCGTCTTCTGAAAGATGGAAGGCTGAGTTAATTTTGCACTTCCTCAGGATTGAAGCGGAGTTTACCTGAAATGTGCACTTAATGACTGCGTCACCAGGATTATTGCTAACATTCTAATATTGCTAGTAGTAACCTTGAGTTATCAACCTGTTAAAACTTTTGTGGGACATACCCTAATAAGGAATAATAATTCATTTTCCCTATCCTGGTCTCACAGCTTTCCCCCACCCCACTCTCACCCCCCATTATTGGTCCTCTTCTTATTTTAAACATAGATGATCAGACTTAGCGGGATTCTGTATTCACAAATTCTTGTTTAGAACTTGTTCCTTGCCTGAAATAGTTGGTATAATACTAATACTTATTATATGAGATTCATAATATTTATACCTGAACAATTCTTGGAGAGTTTCCTGCCTTCCAGAGTAGATAGAAACATGAGCGTGACATAATTTCATCTACATCAACTGAAACAATAAGTATAGTTACATGTCTTTATGATAGTGGAAGATTCATTAGAGGTGAGTTAAGTTGTTTATGGAATGAGGCTACTGAATCATAAACTAACAAAAGAGCAGGCTTCATACAATATGTTAAACTCCATAAAAGCTATTCAAAGTTAACACAAGCTTAGCATATTGTGTGAATGCATTGGCTGTGGCTTTATTTGGTTTTAAATTACATTGAACACAGTGGTGAAATTCAATTTTTTTTATTACTGGTTCTGTGGGCGTGATTTGGTGGGCGTGGCAGGGGAAGGATACTGCAAAATCCCCATTCCCTCCCCACTCCTGGGGAAGGATATTGCAAAATCCCCATTCCCTCCCCACTCTGGGGCCAGCCAGAGGTGGTATTTGCTGGTTCTCCGAACTACTCAAAATTTCTGCTACCGGTTCTCCAGAACCTGTCAGAACCTGCTGAATTTCACCCCTGATTGAATACAATTTGTTCTACTCAAATAATTCGGTTTTCTGGAATCCATGATACACCGATCCATAGCTAACCTAATATATTATCTGGGCTGAGCCATCACTATTTTATTTTTCTGTTTCCATCCCATTCTGCTCCTTTTAAATGCAAATCTACAATCTTGTGGCATAAAATAAGCCATATACTCAGTAATCTGAAATATTTTGAATTAAAGTACTCATCAAAGTACTTTTTTATTTGTAAGGTTCTAAATGGCCTTATGAATGGCAAGTATCCATCACCATCACCTCTCATATAATGTTACCAGCAGGCAGGGTCCCAGAAATATTTACCTTGGAAGATCCTTCTCAGTTTTTGCAGATTCAGCAGGAATTCTCTGCCCTTGGAGGTGTGACCTGCCTTGTCAGCAGTTCACCAATTACTGATGATATAGTCAGTTTTTCACTCCAACCCTTTTGATACATACGGTGTCACTGATTTTGAATGGGTGCAATTTAACATTTTAATGTCTTGCTTTATATGTCCATATTTTTTAATCTTCGTTGATTGCTCTGTAATTCACCAATAAAGAATATTGGAGCAGTATGCTGACTCTGTAAACCGTGTACCGTGTTTCCCCCCGAAAATGACAGGGTCTTATTTTCTTTTGACACCCGAAATAAGCACTGGGCCTTATTTTCAGGGAAGTCTTATTATTTTTGAGGTGCAGGAGGCAAGCATGGTCACCTCATGGCTACTGCTACGTTGTAATATTTTTGGGGAGGGTTTATTTTAGTGCATGTGCTCAAAAGCCCGATTAGGCTTATTATCCGGGGAGGTCTTATTTTTGGGGAAACAGGGCAGAAAGGGCTGTGAAGTGGTATATAAGTCTGAGTGCTATTGCTATAGCGACAGCAATAAAATGGGGTTAGAGCTGGAATCTGCCAATTGCTCTTTCCAACTGACCAGATTAAGAAGAGATTAAAATTCAACGGCTCTGCTGAAGTCTTGCCTTTCTGTGGAAAACAATACTTCTCCCCCCCCCCCCGGAGTTTTCTCCTACACAAGAAAAAGGAGATTCCTTGCAAGAGGAACCTGTATTACATGAGCTCAGGAGAAGATGAGATGAGATGTTTGTCCAAACAACATTCAGGCTATGTTTAATCTGGCTACAACAGGATTAAGGATTAACTGTGTTATTTTGATTGTGGCTTGATCTGGACGGTCTATCAACTGAAAAATCCATATATATGCCATATATTTTTCTCGTTACATATCTGAAGCCTTAGTAAAATAGAATAAATGAGATTTGCAAATATTAGCTGGTGACATATCGCAAATATATTGTGAATTCTAATGTTGCATGGATTTTTGCATGGTTGTTCCTTTCCTTTCTTCGTCGGCAGAGAGCTAGTTCATGAATATGTAGAAACTCATTAAAGCAGGTATAGCACAGTTCAGTGAACAAAAGATGGCCCATTTATTTAGTGGGATAATTATGCATTACATCATAATTTTAATTGGACATAATGATGTAAGTAAGAATCATATATAAGATCCTAATTTAATTTATTCTGTTCTGGAGTGTCTTAATTTCCAACCGTTCAAGCTGAATTATATCAAACATGTACAAGCATATGACTGCCTCTCAGAACAATTCATCTAGGATTGTCTAGAGATACAAAGACTAGAATGGAAGAGGGTTTAACATGATAATTATTTCAGAGGTTTCATAAGCACATGGTTCTGGAATTGAGAATTAATCAATATACTTTCCTTAAAACCAGTGGTTGCAACACAATAATTCCTAACATTCAGTCTTTAAATCATTGAGCACATCTATTGTCTTCACCATCTAGAAATAATCATTCAACCTCAAAATTTTATAACAGTTTCAGTTCCATTTAGAAATAGCCAACCTTTACAGCAGGCAGATGTAAGTATACAATCATGTTTAACACAAACTTCACCAGCATTTCAAAACCATTTGGAATATAACACAATACATTTTTTTTGTGGTTGATTAGTTAAGGAAACATTCATGCAAAGGGAAACGTTCAGAGATTACAAAAGTCACAAAACATCAGGATTTAAAGTATTTTGAACAAAGGATCAGATGAATTAATCCTTTAACAGTCAAACCAAAAGGTTTGAAACGCAAGATCCAAAACTAGTGAGGTGCACTTGTATTTATTCAGAGATATGGTACACAAAGCCGTACCCATGAATAAAATTTTAAAAGCTAGATTATTTTTATTTCTCCCCCTCACCAAACTCACATAGCTGGTTAGCAGAATTATTCCACTTGTATCAAACACTTGTGACAAATTTCAAAACAGTTTTAATAATGAAGTCAAAAGTTTCAACAAAACAAATTATTTATGCTGCAAAATATAAAAATTGCCACTGCTGTTTTTTGTTTTTTTTTAGTGCATAATAATGGAAAGGAAAGGAGTCCCTGCGGACTTTACTCCGTTAGTCATAACTGACCACAGGGGTTGAGACTCATCTCCATTTCAAGGGTTGTTGACCCAGTGCTGTCCAAAAACATTTCTATGGTCATATGGCCAGCATGATGTTGCAGAGCATTATTTCCTCCCCACCAAAGTGGTACCTATTTACCTACTCACATTTGCATGTTTTCGAACTGCTAGGTAGGCAGGAGCTAGGCGAAGATGGGAGCTCACCCCATCGCACGATGCTCACATCTTGAACTTGGGCTGGTGGCTTTCCAGCTGACAAGCCCAGTGTCCTAACTGCTGAGTCATCGCACCGCCCATAATAATGAGCAGCAGATATATTTTCAGTTAAAGATGCTCTCTGAAAAACAAGGCCCCTATACATCCAGAGTCTTATAGCAAATTAACATAACAATCACAATTATATACATCTCCCCCCCCCCCCTTCTATGTTGTCAGTTATCACCATGTTGCCTTCAAATTTGATAGAGAGGATTTTCAAGAGCAGTAGAAGGGAAATTAAAATAGATGGAAGGTAATATGGCTCTTGACGAAGTTATACTGGCCTTGCATTTCCAATATGAAGGAACAGGGAAAGAGGAATCTTCATGAAATAAAAATCATCTAGCTTTATTATAGATGATTGAAAAGGGGTACATGAAATTATGTCATGCAGGCTTTTTATTATATTGCATATTCAGATGCATTTTGCCCTGAGGCCAATGCAATTAATTGCTTTTTAAATTTTATACACAGGATTATTTTAAAAAATGCCAGAAATTTTCTGAATACTCTGTCTCATGTAGCTTTAACAGATAGAAAACTGGAGAAAAAGCTGAAGAACAAAATGTAATTTTTAAGAAAAGATATAAGGAGGGAAATCACTGTGCTTTTAATGTAGCATCTCAGCACTTGGAACATTAAAACAAATATTTCATAAAGAAGAAAAAATAATTTAAAATGGAACAGTTGTACAAATCATGAAATAAAAGAACCAATTTCAGAATCATATGTACCTTTGTTAGAGATTAGATAACAACTTGAGGCTTTATTGGCTTTACTGATAAAAGGATGATATTAGATCCTAACAATTAAATATTCACTCTTCTCCAGTTGTGCAGTTAGGCTTAGTCCTATGTTATTAATTCTAGTAAAATTTAATTAAGCAAAAAAAGGTTGGGTAGACTATAATCGTGTTTGGAAAATATTCCATTTTGGACTTTTTCATTGCTAAAAGGTTCCTTCCAAAGAATGAATAACTATGATTTATTTATTTTTTTACTAAAAGGTCTTCTGAATACCATTATTTTCCTTGTAATATTCTGTTATTTTTCTCATTTAGTTTGAGGAATTTTTAGATCTTGAGTTTTGAGCAATTCATCACTTGACATAATAATAACAATCTGGATGTTTCTTTTTTTAATACACAAATTCACCACTGCTACAGACAGGAAAAAAAAGTGAAGCTGTACAAAAATCCACATCTTACTCGTGATGATTGATGTTGAATGTTTCGTGTCCAGCTAAGCCAATTTAAATGTTTGCACATATGTGCAAAATACATAACAGACTCTCTTCCCCTCATCACTCTTCGTATTGTGAATGTACTGTGTATTTCTTTCTCATCTGTTTTTAGATTTAAATGGGGAAATGCATGCTTATCTGTGCCTGGACTAGACCCATACTGATATTCAAATGTTTAAAATTATCCACCAAAATTTAAAAAAGAAAGGCTTGGGAGACATGGCTGACTATACTGTATATTCCAATATTTTGAATACTCTGGACATTTCATGAAGATAATAAATGTTGTTTCCAGCTATGAAGTATAACCTATATTTTAAAAAAGAACCTGAAATTTTAGCACAGTTACTCAGGTATGAGTCCACAATCTGTACAGCGGTAAGTGAAATTTATGTCCAAGCAATTCCTTTTTTTTTTTTTTTAACTTTTCAGCACAACTTTTCCCGAAGTCAGCATTCATAGGACTACAGCCTGAAATTACTTAATTATTGGTTTTTTTGCAAAATTAGTACCAAAAATGGCAAGAATGAGATTTGCCACTGTAGCATAGCATATGTTGTAAAACCTATATAGTCTCAGCGCAGTTACACAGACAGTTTGATCTAACAGATATTCTGAGGTATACATTAGGTCAGTTGAAACCATTTGTCAGTAGAATACAAATCAAGGTGAAGGTATGATCCAATCATTTCTAAGCACTTTTAAGGCCTTTTGATTTCACTGGCTAAGAAATCATGTGCTTCTCTCTTGCAAAACAATATGCATACATTAATTTGCATTATCCACAAGCAAAACCACTGTGAAACTCTCCCTAGGACTCTCTTCATTGTACACCAATATTAGCTGCAAGTTCTGTTCCTGGATGGAGATCCCACCAGTTCAAAAACAACATTGCTGAGTTTAGGATAATTGTTAAAGTGAGATGAATGGTTGAAGTTCCTGGAATTCTTGAGGAACACTCAATTCAACCAGAAACATTTGCGTGATGGCTAACGGTCAATGTAACCCAATGTAAAGTTGGCAACAGTAACACTAGGAGCTGCTGAAATATCCCCTTGCTAGATATGAATATGAAGTGAAGCATTGAAATGTTCAGTATAGCACAAGATAAGCAACGTGGAGACACATTAAACGAAGCCATTAGCTCCAACGTTCTAGCAACAGTGCTATATATAATTTGGACTGTCACATAGAGGTCATTTAAACTCAATGTATTTCCATCTAGTCAATTCCCTACCATACTAATTGTCACTAGGACATGGTGTCTGCTTTCAAGTTTGTGGATTTCATTGGTAACTGAAACCACTGTCTCTTGGAAAAACGTCAACTGCTCCACATTACACCAATTGCTGATTAGGCTTGTCCTGTTTTTAGCACCTTGTTTTTCAATGATATTTATTATTAGGCACAAAGATGATCACTTAAACTTCATGATTTCCTTGGCTGAGGATTCCCCCCTTACTTCTTTCCTCTTTTTTTGGTATTTATTCTAAGTAGGAGCATTTTCTTTCATATTGGGGGGGGGGGGAGGATGATGTCAAGTTATTCCAGCTGATCTGATATCTTTCAGAATGGATAATTTCCCCAGACACTTTACTTATTTCTGTCTTGTAATTCATATAATCACTGCAGAGATGGAACCAAGGGACCTGGATCTACTCAGCTCTTCCTTATTATAATGTATTAAGGCTATCTGACTCAGAATAAGAATTCCACTAACAGGAGAAATTGGTTAGCAATATAACTGAGAGAGCCAGCAGAAAGCCCAAAATAATAACTTGAAATCTTGCAAGTAAGCCATCTTGCTTCTGAGCATTGTGCAAAGTAATGTAATTATCCTTCATTTTCTTTCATACCCAGCATTTCTCAAATTTAATGGGAAAATTCTTGAACGAAGAATGCCAAGCAATGCAGGAACAACCTGTGCACCCTGACCTGAGTTATTTGTTATGGAATGGGCTAGAATAAAAACTGCTGACAGTTCAGACAATCTCTTAAAGCAAGAATCTAAACCTATGTTCTTCAATCCAAGATACCAATCCCACTTCCTTTGCTTAATATTCCCCACCAAATGCGCCAATTTTGATCATCTGTTACCCCACCACCACTTGGTTTTTATCAAAGGAAGGCCCTAGTCTGATAATACTGGATTTGGGAGTAAAGTGAAAGGTATCCTGCATTTATTTCAATTATCATAAAATACATTATGTTTACTTCAAGTTCATTTGAATTTTTTTTTGTCTGGATACCAAACAATAAAACTGAAAAAAGCACCGAGTCATTAGTTTGCCCAGAAAAAAAAGGAAAAGATCCTTAAAACAAAATGATACCCTGAAACACAAAAATAAGCACAAGGAAACAATTATGCATATATTATTCAAGAAAACCCTTTTTCAGGCTTAATCAGTTTGAAGGTATAAAGGAACCAGCAGCTAATACAGTATTGTATAAAACAACTGTGTAAACAATACCAGTGCAGCAGACTTCTGTAGTACCAGTCAAAAGACACAGTTCAGAGAAAATGAGGCATGCCAGAATTATCTTGAAATCAATGCAATGTAAGTGCTTCATTGTGTGCCTATTTATTTTGATGCAATTTTGGCACACCCAACTTCCTCTGCAATTCCCCCCCCCAATACACATTCATTTCAATGTATCTTCTACAATGTTGTGCAATAAAACAAACAAAACACCAGGCTGTATTTTGCCCAAGGCGAGCTATCTCCAAATAAAATATGTATACATTTTAAAATTAAAATAAAAACAAATCCTAACTGAACAAAAAAAACAAAACAAATCTCAATGTAAATTATTTTTTAAAAAAGTTTAAAAAACTCATCCACACGTCATTTCTAATAACCATACTTTTTGGTGCAAATATGTCAGGGAAAATATATATATATATAAAATGCCATATGGAGTTAGTAGCTTGAGCTGAATGGGCAAAATAAGACTGGTAGCATATTTTCTTTGCTTTTATTCGGTAGGAGTCTAGGTTCCCGGCACATTAGTAGTCCTAGCCAAACAATTGGAAGGAACAAGTCTGACTTCCTTTGGGTAGTTTTGATCAGATGATGCACACAAAGGAACCTTGAAGATTTTTCAGCAGTCTGGGCACTGTGCTTTAAAGCGTTTCCACATGCCTTCCTTTGTTAAGACTCTAGATGGTGTCTGGACTCAGCAGCAGCAACAAGGCAGTCATGCTTGATACAAACTGTTCCTTTGCTGTAAGAACTCCAGTTCAGTCCATGTGGTGAGATTTCCCCAAAAAATCTTAGGTTGCATATGAAGCACGATGTTAAGGAGGAGGCTTAAGTAGACAGCTGACAGGAGGGGTATATTGAGAGCTGGAATGTGGCTGTTCTTCTGGAAGAGCTACATCAGGACTGGAATGAGAAAGTAGCTATTTAAAATACATGTCAAAGTAAGAAAAGTGCAAAGAAGAAAACTTTTCATGGAGACAGGTGATGCTCTGCACTTTCTGGTATTTTAATTATTCTGCATATATCTATAATTCTTAAATTATATGTAACCATATGTGCACATAGAAGACAAATCAGTGCCATATTTACAATGAAACCAGAAAAACATATGTTGTAAACTTAATTTAAACCATCTTGAGATAGATGGGAGGGTTGACTTAACTCAGGGGTGTCAAACTGGGGCCCGCGGCCAGATGCGTTATCTGCAGACCACGCCCACCCCAGCTCCACGAATGGGGGAAACATCGCAAAACATTGCATGACGGCAACGTGATAGAGCAAGTTTGACAACACTTAGCCCAAACATTCAAAATTACTTGTTTGTAAATAAGCTTTTTTTTATTACTCTTGCTGTTCTAAGAATTCCAAGGAGCATCAAGAATTTTGAAATCTGTTATCAATATATGGCAACCAAGAATCATTTGCCAAAAATTATGAAGTGACAATAGCTTTATTTGAAACACCTGTTGACATATAGATTTTGGCCAGCAATCTTCAGATCCTGCTCTACCCTAAAAGGCTTAACGTGTTCTTCAGCAAAAAATAAAGCTGTAACATTTTCATTTTTAGAGGCAATTAAAACATTTTAAATTGGTTCAAAGATGCATGGAAATGAAATGTCTGCTTCAGATCTGTATGTTATACTTCTATGCATTTTAAATTATTTGCATTATTTTGGATTTATTGGGCACAGCTTTTCAGAAAGACATTTATAGGTGCAGTGATATCTTCTGGAAGCAATTAAGTCACACATTAATTTTGTTCTGCAAAACTCACTGATTTCTAAGACTAATTTTATAATTCTGAACTGTGTATCAATAGATTAGGAACTAGCAGGATTGCAGAAATAGATAATTTATTACTACAAAACTGTCTTCACTACAAATGTAACAAATTCTCAATTATTAATCCAGTGATCTGACAAACTCTTTTTTATATTTCAACAAGCATTTTGCCACTAGGGCTTCTATTTAGAGCATTTTTGGACTTAATTTCTTTTTTTCTATTACAGAAAAACATAAAAACGTTAATATATCTGAAATATTATATAGTATACTTTTGTGGACTATTTTCTCCCTCCTTTGTCTTTCCTTTTGTTTTCTTTCTTGCTTAGTAAAACATAGTAAAAACAATACAAATACATAGATCTATTGCAGCAAAACTTGCTTCAAGGAAATCTAACCATTTGAAAGACCAATTGACATCATGGATCGCACCATTTTAAGACTCAGGTGAAAAAACCACAGGCTGCATGTGACCCTTATTTCTTCCCAAGGCGAGACCCCTGCCCATTCTTTTTCTATGATTAGCCCATCACTGGAGGATGGGAATAGATTGCTGCTTTTGAGTAGCTAATATCAATAGGGAACTAGCAGTCTGGAGCAAGCTCCCACTGACTTAATATTTTTAAAGCACAAACATAACAATTAGCAGAGCTAAAATTATCATGCCATAAAGTTGCAAGCTAAAAGGAATAAAGAAAAAATTAAAAATGCATTAGTGTAACACAGTTTGCTTTTGTGCAAATGATGAAAGGACGATCTAATGGCACTTTTAAAATCAACTGGATAAAAATAAAAAATTAGGACAGTTATCAAGAACAACATAACCAATTAACAATTTTACAGTGTAAAATAAAACTCTTTTCAAAATGCATCTTCCAATTTTTTTTCCCCAGCGTTCATTTTTGTCCCATAACAACCACATGATGTGCAGAAATATGGTTTTCTCAAATACAGATATACAGTGTTAAAGGATGGAATTACAGTGATGAAATGTCTGCCAATATTTAATATTTTAGCTGAGGCTTCCTGGGTGAGTGACTCCAGAGCAATTAGCCATCTTGCCCAACAACTGAAAGAGGCTCTGCCCACTCCTTATTGAAGCAAAAGTTCTTTTTGAAGGAACAATCTTCTTTCAGTAGGTCATATCATATCCAAGATAGGCCAAAGAATCTATTTTGTAGTTCCTTACAATATTTTGAACAAATATTTTGAAATAATAAACATAACAGCTAAAAAGCCACATACAACCAGGCACCATACAATGTGTAGAACAGCCCATTGTATACATTCTGGAGAGAGAAATTTCCTGAGGTTGGGCTCCATCATGAGTCTAAAAACTTGGAAGAATAAATCTTTGGTCTGGTGACTGACTCAGATTGGATCCTATATAGCAGCTAAGATTCTGGAAGTTTAATTATGAAATGCAATCATATAGCTCCGTGATGGGGAACCTATGGCACGCGTGCCACAGGTGGTAGGCGGAGCCATATCTGAGGGCATGCGAGGCATTGCCCTATGTCAGCTCCAGAACACATGCACATGCTGGCCAGCTGATTTTCAGCCTTCCAGAGGGTGGTGGGAGGAAAACCTCTGGAGCCTGTGGATGCGCTGGGGGAGGGCATTGCATTACGGGTGTGGGCATGCATGCACACATGCATGCGCACGGGCCCTTTTGGCACCCAAGTAGAAAAACGTTCGCCATCACTGATATTGCTATTGTGCAGATAAAAATATAAAACACATGCCAATCAATACGATGTTTTACAATCTTACTGTTTTGAAATTCTCAAATGAGACTGCAATTCAGTGTCATGCCTGGAGATCTATCAGTTAGATAAAGGGCCATGTACATTTGTTTGATAAATTAGTACATTTTTGAAGCAGCAATATTGTCCAGGTTTGGAGCAATAAACTTCCCTGAGCATTCATGCAAAATTTCAGGAAATAGCTCATGCTAAAAAGTCACATTTCAAAGCAAAATAATCCTTTGACGTATTCTAGAATTTTACATGGGGGGGGGGTCAGGTTAAGGACAGATGATAATGGAGGAAATCAAATTACATGGTCTTCAAGAGTCAACAACAACTTAATGGACTATAATCAATCAATTCCATGGTATATAAGCATGTAAACAGAGTCAATATCCTTAAAGTATCTCCTATCCCATCGTTAAACAAGAACATTGCACAAAACAATCTGACTCATTATAAAAGAAAAGAAAAGGAATACATTAGTCCAATTCCCTTCAAGGATTATGATGGAACCCTCTTTATCTTGGAAAAGAATCAAGTATTTCTAAAGATTTCCAACTCATTAAGTAGAGCGCGTTCACAAAATATATCATTTTCACTGCATCTTTGAAAACAAGTTCTTTAAAGTGAGCAAGCAACAAAATGTTTAACTAGTACTGTACCCTGAAGTTGCACCTAATTGTATCATTCATTTACAAAGTTAGAAGAAAAATAAACTCTGGCCAGAGAAAGAACACTAAAAGATACATCTTATAGTATTTCTCAACCAATGCATTCTGGATGTTTTGAATTTCAACTTCCATAATTTCTAGGTAAAAATTAGTATGGGGTTAAGAAATAAATACAAGAGAGTGGATAACAATAGATTGAAGATTACCATGTAGCTCATCTAAACAACATATTCTCATTTTTACTTTTAATATTTGAATTAATAAATAAGAATAAAGATAATAACTGAATTTTTAGATTACAAAATTTGTGGCTTTTTTGATTGGCTGATCAGGTAGCTGGATATAGAAAAGAGCAATACTAATTTCTCATTCTAACATAATGATTTTTTTATTTTAATCCTGTTCTGAAATACTATCCCGGATGACTTTTCCAGCTTCAGCTTGAATTTATCTAGTGAAGAGGAACCCACAACCTTTCTGTCACTGGTTCCATATTATTAGGATTCCGCCCCCCCCCCCTTAATTTTCAGCTAGAATCCATTTTTCTATAATACCACAGTTCCATGTTTGAATATGTGTGCAATTATGCTTAATGTTGTGGCATGAAGCAAGCAGCTCTGGTTTGGTATTCATTTCCTTGGGTACCATTGTAATTCTCCTAGCAAGCTCTGCCAAACAAAATGAGTTTGTTGTGACTGCAGTGTTTGTTTGTGTGTGAGAGAGAGGGAAAGAGGGAAGGAGGGAGGGAGGGGGAGAGAGAGAGAGAGAGAGGGAGAAAGAAAGAAAGAAAGAAAGAAAAAGAAAGAATTTTTTATGATTTGTTAGCAGAATGTTTAACAAATTAATTATTTTTCCTTATAGAAGTAAATATTTATGCCTCAGGGTTGATCTGGGGTATCTTTGGTGCTCTCTGAGTTTGAGGGTTTTCTTGGAGACATTTCACTACCAAACTAGGTAATATCATCAGTGCATTATTTTTAATTTAATTATTATAAATATATATAAAGCAGTGAATGTTATGGGTCACTAAGGACAGTGTCTCTTGTCTCATGTTCCTGCATGATCTAAAATAAAGATTGGAGATGTATGTATGTATGTATGTATGTATGTATGTATGTATGTATGTATATATATATATATTTTCTGGCATGAGGTTATTTCTTAAGATTAATGATGGATGGAAACTAATGGACTGGTCTTTAACTTCCTTGCCTTTTGGTCTGTTGTCAACAGGAACAGATCATTCTAACTTCTGTTATTATACTAGGACTGCATATGATCCCAGTGGTCAAGATTGGTGAACCTTGATCTAACACTGAGAAAGGTTGGTGCATCCCTGATCCTTTCAAGGCAACCATTCCAATTACGTATGTTTGGGAGGAAAGTTACAGAACTCTCTGTGAATTTTAACAAGTTCTGTCTCGTGCATCTATTAGGTGAAAGGACAATATATTACCCCAAAATTATTCAGCCCAGACATTATTTCAGATGTAGGCTGAATGTGAATTCATTACACCAGAGAGTAGCTAAATCAAGGGTGTCCAAACTTGGCAACTTTTAAGGCTTGTGGATTTCAACTCCCAGAATTCCTCAGCCACAAGTCTTAAAGTACACAAGTTTAAAAGTACACAAGTCTTAAAAATTGCCAAGTTCTGAGACCCCTGAACTAAATAGACAGGGCCTGATAGTACAGGTGGCTAGAGGCACAATTAATTGCTTATTATAGAGACACAATACACTAGGTCCGTGACGGCGAACCTATGGCATGCGTGCCACAGGTAGCATGCGGAGCCATATCTGCGAGCATGCAAGCTGTCAGCTCCAGTTGATTTTCAGCCTTCCAGAGGGCTGGGGGAGACCATTTTCGCCCTCCCCAGGCTTCAGGAAAGCCTCCGGAGCCTGGGGAGGCCCGTTGGGCCCATTTTTCACCCACCTCAGGCTCTGGAGGCTTTCCCCCGGAGGAAATGCCAAGCGCAGATTGGAGGTGAGCAGTGCAGCGTGCGTGGGGGGGGGATTGTGCCCGCATGCGCATGTGGGGGTGGTGCTTTGCATTATGGGTGCCAGCATGCATGTGCACTATTGCACGCATGCACTTCCACATTTGGCACCCAGCAACAACAAGGTTAGCCATCACTGTACTAGGTGATACAAAATAATGGGATTGCAGCTTGTATGTAGATGGGGCTTGGATTTTAAGGCTTTGCGGGGTTCAGGTTTTCTTTAAATAAAATAAACGTTAATCCCATTTTAAGCTTAATTTGTGGTTTGCCAGTCTTTCTTATTTCAGAACCGACTCAACTGAATTTCAGTGGTGCACCATTCTGAAGCTTTAGGAAGCACAAAAAAGGGGCCTTCATCTTCCACTTCAGTTCTAGTGATAGAGCAATACAGGTAATCCTCAACTTATGACGACCACAATTGAGCCCAAAATTTCCTGTTGTTAAGTGAGACATTTGTTAAGTGAGTTTTGCCCCTTTTTATGTGCTTTCCTGCCAAAGTGGTTAAGTGAATCATTGCAGTTGATAAGTTAGTACCCCAGTTTTAAGTGAATCTGGCTTCCCCATTGACTTTGTTTGTCAGAAGGTCACAAAAGGTGATCATATGACCTTGGGACACAGCAACGGTCATAACTACGAACAGGTTGCCAAGCATCTGAATTTTGATCACATGATTATGGGGAGGCTACAAAAATTGTAACTTTGAAAAATGGTCATAATTCACATTTTTCAGTGCCCTTGTAACTTTGAACAGTCACTAAATGAACTGTTGTAAGGAGCTGAGGTGGCGCAGTGGTTAGGGTGCAGTACTGCAGGCCACTTCAGCTGACTGTTATCTGCAGTTCTGCGGTTCAAATCTCACCAGCTCAAGGTTGACTCAGCCTTCCATCCTTCCGAGGTGGGTGAAGTAAGGACCCAGACTGTGTGGGCAATATGCTGACTCAATTTGCTAAAAATCTGTAAACTGCTTAGAGGGGGCTGAAAGCTCTATGAAGCGGTATATAAGTTTAATAAATAAATAAATAAATAAATAAATAAATAAATAAATAAATAAATAATGAATGAATGAATGAATGAATGAATGAATGAATGAATGAATGAATGAATGAATAAATAATAAATACCTGTAGTACATATAAATGTCAGATCTCAGATTTAGGTGTGCCTACCAATTTAAAGCAGTCACAAGGAGTCCAGTTCCAGTTAAAATTATAGCCCAGAGGGGACAGAACAGTGGTGGGTTCCGGATCCCGTTGCAACCGGTACAGTGCAATGGGGCCCGGAGGCCACCACATGAATGTGCGCAGCACATGCGCACTTGCACACAGTGCACACATGCATCCTTACCTCCTGCGATGCCTCCGCAATGCTCCAGCTGCTTGGCGGAGCATCGTGCAGGTACCGTATGCTGTGCGTGCGTGCGCAGATGGCCCATTTCTTTCAAATACAGGTAAGGAATGAGGGCGGGCGGGCGGGCCCTCCGGAGCACCGTACTGGAACGTTACCCATTGCTCCCGGCATGCACCAGTACGCCTGTACTGGGGCGTACCACCTGCAACCCACCACTGGGACAGAAGCAATTTGTTAGATACTTGTTCTAACTATAGTGGTTTCCACCAAGGTCCTCTGTTCCAGCGGGAACAGAGGTTTAATCCTATTGGTCGAAGGGTCTGACAACTCCCTATAAAAGGGCTGCTGTCAGACTCAACCTTCGCTGGATTGTTCTTACTTGTTGTACTTAATAAAGAGCAGATGTTACCGTTAAGCCTGTGTGTGCCTATCCATTACCCAATCTAACACTGGCGACAAAGGTGGGATTGGAAGGCAACTAGGCGAACCAAAAAGAGTATAGCAATCCAGCAAGTACAGCGCGGCTTCAAGCAACCATTTTTGAGTGGCAAACTCAAAACGCCCTCTGGACACAAAATGGCCATGCAAGCCCCACCGACTCCGTATGATCCAGTCACCGAGCACTGGGACTCGTACATGATATGATTTGACTGCTTCCTCGAGGCAAAAGACCTCATGGGCCTTTCTGAAGGCCGCAAGAACAACATGTTCCTCAGATACTGTGGCCGGGAAGTGTTTGAGACAGTGAAAGACCTCTCGGAGCCGACACCGCTTCAATCAGTCACCTGGTCCGTGCTCCAGCAAACGCTGAGGACTCATTATGCCCCCAAGCCATCCAAGCACTTTCGCCGGCATGAGTTTAACATCAGGAACCAGAAAGAGGGCGAGTCGATTAATGAGTACGTTGCAGCGCTTCGCAAGGCTTCAGCGTACTGCGAATTCTGAGACCTGGATAAGCTGATTCTGGACCGCATAATTTGCGGCATGCGGGACATCACCCTACAGAGGAGATTATTCGCTAAATCTAACCTCACTCTGCAGATCACCTTGGACGAGGCCAGGGAGTCCAAATCAGCCATCAAATCTACCGAGACTCTGCAGCGCCAAAGCATTCCACAAGACACATGAAAGAATACACACGTACACGCGAGGCTGCAGAGGCCGAGAGCTCAGAAGGCAAGAAAGATGACAGCTGCCGTATGCGCAGTAGCCGCGCCCAGCCAGCGCACAAATTTAAACCGCATCTCCCACCTTGCGCTAGCTGTAGAGGAGACCATGCCAGATCGGCTTGCCATTTCCATGACGCAACCTGCCAGCACTGCGAGCGAAAGGGACACATCACCAAGGTGTGCTGGAGCAAATTCCCTGCCACTACCTGGCAGCCTAGAAGTGCACCAAGCTGCCAACAGAGGTCCAAACAAGGGGCCTGGCAGAAGCCACCACGGCACTCAGAGGGCGACAACAGAGTCACCTACCATACGTCAATCGTCCAAGTCCGCACCAGATGGCCAAAAAAGCTGAAGGTTACAGTCCTCATCGAGGACTCTCCATGTGAAATGGAGATCGACACCGGGTCATCCCTGACCATCATACCATGGTCTACCCTAAAGCAGGCTATTCCTAGCCTAAAGAAGCAGCATCTACGTAACCCTGACATCTGCCTACGAGATTACCAGGGAAACCGGGTTCCCATCATGGGCCAAGGCACCTTCCAGGTGAAGTTCAAGCAGAGCCTCCTAGGGCTAGATTGGTTCCAATCCCTGGGCCTAGAAGTAACCGGTATCAACGCCTTAAAAGGTGACAGTGCTGAAGCCATCTGTAAGGAGTTCAAGGACATCTTCAGCACCGGTCTGGGTAAGTATGTGGGGACTCCAATTTCCTTTAGTTTGGATCCCAACATAGCCCCAATTAGGCTAAAACCCAGGAGAGTACCTTTTGTTCTCCGCCCAAAAATTGACAGAGAAATTGGCAAGCTCGTAGGCCAGGAAATCAGGCATGCCCTGGTCACACCATTCCATCCGGCCTCCAATGGTCAGGCGGAGAGAATGGTGAGATCTGCAAAATAGGCCCTCTCTAGGATGGGCCCGGAAGATTGGCAAACACGGGTTGACCACTATTTGCTAATTCAGCACATCATATCCAGTGCCACTACAGGAAGAAGCCCCTCCGAGCTTCTCATGGGTCACTGGCTAAGGTTTCACTTAGACCGGCTATATCCCAATTATTCTGCCTCATCGCCCCCAGACTCCACAAGCAAGATTCGGACATTTAGCATCGGGGATTTGGTATACGCCCACAACTACGCCGGGGGAACTCTGTGGATTCCTGCCACAGTGATAGGCATTACCGGCCCTCGCTCGAGGACAGTAGGAATTGGAGAAGGCACATTGACCAACTCCGTGGCCGCCTCTCCAACTCCACTCTTAGACAACCAGAGGTAACTCCTGCACGAGTTAGCCAAAGCCCTACCCAAACGGAGCAAACACTCACTCCTTCCACAGCCAGCTCAAACCCGAGGGTACCGGGAAACTTATCTGGTTATGTTGCAGGCCCGCAGCGAGCGAAGCAGCTCTAGAAGTTCCAGCTGCAGCCTGTGGGAGGTTCCAGGAGCTTCCACCAAGCGGAGCTGCGGCGCAAACAGGTCCGTCCGACCTGTCCAAGGAAACCCCTCCTACTGAACTGTGCAAGTCTGGCAGAGCTACCCAAAAGCCCGCCTACCTGCGTGACAACGTCACAAGTAGGATTGTTCCATCCAAGAGGGGAGGGGTGTTCTAGATACTTGTTCTAACTACAGTGGTTTCCACCAAGGTCCTCTGTTCCAGCGGGAACAGAGGTTTAATCCTATTGGTCGAAAGGTCTGACAGCTCCCTATAAAAGGGCTGCTGCCAGACTCAACCTTCGCTGGATTGTTCTCACTTGTTGTACTTAATAAAGAGCTGTTGTTACCATTAAGCCTGTGTGTGCCTATCCATTACCCAATCTAACACAATTGGATTAATCTTTTCATCCCATGTTGTTTAAGAACAAACAAACCCTTGATAATTTTTATCAGTTCTTTATTTTGGCCAGGGCAACTGGAAAAGACAACATCCTTTCTCATGGTGCAATCCCTACCTGATTCTTTCCACATTTGCCTTGTGTTATGCAAATAGGAATCTGCCTAATACCAACCCCAAACTGGTCCATCTAATGTAAACCATACCTGTTCAGACTCTCAATAGTTTTTCACAATTTCACTGGCTCAGCTCTATTGGAAAAGATTAAGCCTAGAACTTACAGCAAGGGGGTCAAACTCAAGGCCTGCAGGTTGGCTTGGAAATAGCAAAGGACTGGCCCACGGTGCCTCTAGCAACCAAATTGGGGTATGTGGGGGCTTTTGCCCCTTTTGCCCCGTTTTGTGGCCTGGACGGCCTCTTGCAGCACTCTGCCGGCCAAAATGGGCCATGTTCAAATCTGTGGACTTCAACTCCCAAAATTCTCCAGGCAGCCTTGCTGTGGAATTCTGGAAGTTGAAGTCCACACATCTGAAAATGGTAAAGGTTGAGAAATATGGATCTAATCCCCGTAGATTCCTATTTGCTTACTTAGCAGTGCTTGTTTCTTAAAAAAAAAAAGCACACACACACACACTTTTGCCTAGGCTTTACAGGTAGTCCTCAACTTACAACCATTCATCTAGCGACTGTTCAAAGTTACAAAGGCACTGAAAAAAAGTGGCTGAACACTGGTCTTCGCATTTATGACCGCTGCAACATCCCCACGATCATGTGATCAAAATTAAGTTGCTTGGCAACCTGCATGTATTTACAACAGTTGCAGCATTCCAGGGTCATGTGATCACCATTTGAGACCTTCCCAGTTGGCTACCGATAAGCAAAGTCCCTGTGGGAATCCAGATTCATTTAAAGACCACACGATTCATTTAACAACTGCGGTGATTCGTTTAACAACAATGACAAAAAAACCTCATTAAATAGGGTGCAACTCATTTAACAACGCTTAGCAACAAGAAATTCTGGTCCCACTTTGGTCATAAGTTGAAGACTATCTATAATTTGTTTGCTACCCACACATTTGTAGGCTTAATATTTTTGGATTTGATAGTCTCCATGAGATTGTTGTAGTGTGGGAGGCAAAACTACAGAAGAAATGGCTTAAGTTTTGCAATTTTATCTATTATCCAGTGGTCCTTTCTTCTCCAGATATGACATATTAATATATATTGTTGCATCATTCCTGCAGTCATGCAGGCACGATTAACTGCTTGGTCATGGTAGCACAGGTAATCTTTCCACATCAATTACAAAAGTTTACATTTGATTCGATTTAAATTTTGTTTGTTTGTTTGTTTTAAAGGCAGATAAGGGTCTGCCAGACACAGCAGCCAGTTGGAAGACAGAGTAGAAATTAGGGTTCGAGGATGACAGATGCAAAGGAAGTGGGGTGATGAGAATCCGACTATAGCATGCAAAGAAAGCCAAAAGGTGAAGAAAGGAGATTTAGCAGAACCATTACCTGACAGTCTGACAGCGTTGCCTCCTGGTTAGTTGTGAGCCGTGTGGCGGTAGTGAGGCAGCAGGCTGCTGACAATCTACAAGAGACTGATAAATTAGGCATATATACAAAGAGATGACACACACAAAAGGTTAGTAAGTAATAAACACACAAGGCAGGTGGTGGAAGAGATTTAGTGAGGAATGCCTGCTCTAAGTCAAGAGGGTTAAACGGTTGAAGCATTGATAAATGCTGACAGAAACACTCAAATGTTTCAAAGTCTCATTTTAAAGGGATCCCTGACTTGCTCTGAGTTAACAGCCTAAAACCATTGAGTAGGTTCACAGTGTATTCTCAAAGATCACTTGCTAATCTAAGTGGTGTCTACTATTGCCTTGCTAAATTGTCATTTTTTAGGGTCCTCAAATAGGTATGGGATACAGAAGGGAAAGAAGATTGCTCCTTGATTACGATCATTTGGGTAGTGACTTCAGTTTAGAAACTGGTTTTGCTCCTCTCATTGCAAAATCTAGTTAAAATCTTGCCGTTAAGTATATCTGAACATTGTCATATTCTGTAAAGATCTATACTGCCCTCCAATGGTATATACGTGGTATGCCTGTTAAAGCAAATTGTGAAGGTAAAATAGGATGCAGTGGAGTTTTAAATGACCTTGAGGAAAAATGTGAATAATTCTCTTGAGAAAAGTCATTTAAGATTTGCAACTGTATTTATAATTATATAATGAATGCCTGGGGGGAAAAACATGGTTCATTTAAAATGATTAAATGTTTCATTATCTGAATTCAGTACTCAGTAAAGAACTTGGAAATGGGAGAGTTTCCCTCAGAAAAAAAATCTTGTTGATTACTTTAAAAAATGTAATTTGCATTCAAGAATTTAGATGGATGTGTTCAACCATCTTTATCTCAGTAAGTTCTAGAGTAGGGGAGAATATCCTACATACAAGTACAAAAGGCAATTCATTTATTATTCTTATTTCTACTTCTTTTTTTAAGGAGCATTTAAAAGCAAGCTCCAATGTTGTAGAAAAAATAAATAAATAGTGGCATTTTATATATATTAGGGGACTATCAGTGATGTGGGAAGGTTTTTAGAAAGGATTTCATGATTTTATAATTTGCTGGAAGATTATTTGAATTTGTAAACTGATATATAGGATGGATTTATATATGAATATACATATACATATATAATCCTTATTCATCTAATATATCAATACATATTAAAGACAAAGCAGTGGAATTCTTACATTCTCATAATGCCAGGGATTATTTCTAAAGTTATGGGTTGTTTTTTTCAATGGAGTTAAAGTTATTTTGAAACCTATGAATAAGCATCAACCTGCCTCTTAGAACCTAGATCCCAGCTGTCAAATAAGAAAAAATCCCCACCCTCTGGAATGTTCTCCTGTCAGAGATGAGATCTACCCCATCTGGAACAGCCTAAAATTTTGCTCTGCTGCTTGGCTTAGGGCCCCAAGAGAGATGTGCTACATTTGAGGGCGGCTGATAGGTGAAGATGCTCACCTCCAGGCTGCCGATCTTGGTTCTTCACTTTTAATTTTTTCATTTGTTTTTTAGGATTGTTAACTTTTTATTATCTTGTAAGCGACCCAGAGTTGCTTTACTAGTGAGATAAGTGGCCTAGAAATTTAATAATTAAAATATGGACCTCTTCTTCTAAGTACCTATCACTTATAAACTTCTTTGAAGTTCCCTGTTTCTTTAACTTTGGTTTAGTATAATTTGAATCCATTTCCACCTTCCCACAAACATAGGAATGTATACATACAAAAGGCATTAAAACTTGCCAGATTATAGCTCATTGCCTGAAAGATGGGTGTGTCTTTATTTCTGCTGTCAAAAAAAGCTAAAGTTTTACATTCTGGGTAATTTTCTAGCTACTTCATACTAGCCCAATTTGTTGAATCGAAATATAATGAATTGGACTATGTACTTGTGTTTAATAAATGTGTATGCGTGTTTACAATTTAATGTATGCAATTTAAATATATGTGTATATAATTTATGTGTGTGTGTCTTTGTGATAGGTGTGTAATTTGTATGTGTGTGCGTGTGTGTAATTTAAAGATGTTCCTAATTTTCCCAGCACCGTCATCAAATTCAGCCTTTCACTTTTGTAGATTGACATACTGGACAAAATAATACGTGTTGTATTTGGTTTTGGCTTATTGTGATAGGTTC
The DNA here is from genome assembly GCF_009769535.1 of Thamnophis elegans. Lineage (NCBI taxonomy): Eukaryota > Metazoa > Chordata > Lepidosauria > Squamata > Natricidae > Thamnophis > Thamnophis elegans. Next base: position 18,804,573 of record NC_045547.1, on the reverse strand, counting down.
TAAACTAAGTCTTAGTACAATATATGAACCCAGTGAGTATGTGCATGGTTTTAGAAACTGGGTTCACACACATATGTGATACTGTACTTTAATCAAGGATTAAACCCATAATTGGCAGGCTCACACAACGTGCAAAACTAAAGTCAGACAAACCATATTACAGTGTGTTGTGTAAACCTTAAATCTTAAGTCTTATACCTGATATTTCATCTACATCAGGGTCTCAAGGTTGCTCTGGGGATTACCAAGGAATTACTCCATACCTATGTTGACAGATAGCTCCATAGTACATCAAGTACCTTGGATCACCTTTTGACTTCAGCCTGACATGCATTTGTTAAGTAGCAAGTGCTTTTAGGAGGAGTTTATCTTCACTGCCCAGTTTCTCACATGAAAGTGTGAATCTGAAGAAATTTAAATGAGCCATATCTATTTGCTGAAGATGTATTTGTTCAGTCTAATCAGCATGGCAGCAACCTTCCTTAACTTTAACAGTAAGGATTAGGGAGTAGTAGCCCACTCCATGTTCCATTGTGGCAGCACTAAGAGACCATTGTTCAGGATTCCATTTTCTTTCCGTTTACCCCCATATTTGCCATGTATCATTTTTCCCAATAATTCTACATCTTCATGAGAACGGATGGAAATGCCGCTATGTTCTTCTTGGTGAAAGACAGGTGACTAGGTTTGTCTGCTTCTTCATTAAATCTTGTATCTTGAATAATTAAAACCCTCTCAAACAAAGCATCCCAACAGATGCTACTTATGTCTCCAAACCACAGCAAATATTGGCACTAACAATGAATAACATGCTGGGATCACAGCAGAAGAAAAATGACCGAGATGAGGAGGTGCAAAATCTTTTCTCGGAACAAGTCAGAGTTCCTTTCTGCATTATTCCTATTTTCTTTTACATAGGTAAGAGTCAAACTATGATGCCTCAATCATAGTGATCAATGATAGCTCAATTATGCTGGAAGTCATTACATGACTTAATAATGCTATTCAAAGAAAATATGTTGAAGCACATTCTGTAAAATATTGTATGCTTTTACACTTGCTTCATTTCCATTCCTAACCCACAGACTACTCTCCTATATAGTTGGATATCAAGACCAGGTTGCATGACTAAGTCATAATGCATTAAGGCCACATGTGATGTACAAACACAACAAACATTTCATGTTTACAACAAAAGGTTGCACTGTGTCCTCTTCGTCTTATCATCTAACTAGTTTGCTCATAGTCAGTCTTCTCTTGACCTGGAAGGATAAGCAGGATAGTCTACTTATCTTTCTATTTTTGTTTGTTTGTTACAGCTAAGATCTTAACCTTCTATAACTTCGCTGATGATGCAAATTTTAATGTTTTACGATCAGTTGATACTTATCCTCCTGTTTCTTGCTAGACCTAGCAATGATCACCTTCGTTTATTGCTTAAAATATCAAGTCATATTAAACCAAAAATCCATCTAATACAACACCTTCAGTTGCGCTGTGAGATGAACAGTTTCTAAATTTAATAAAGGAACAAAGAAACAAACAAATAAATAAATACATTTCTGACTAGTAGCCAACTCTGCAAAACTCCATTAACAGCAGTTAACATAATAGTAGCAGGGCATGAAGTTTATCTTTTATAATTTATCACTAATATCTGGCATATATTTTCTATATTCATCCTCCTGTGTACATTAGGTTCTGCTTAGGAATGAAAGCTAGTAGGTAATGAAACTTTTGTCCTACATAAACTTGTAATTAATGAACCATCAAGATAGTGATTATCAATATATCCTACCTATGCAGATCCAAAGTCTCTGAAGTAAACAAAATTATCTTATGCTTAGATATAGTTCTCATCATAGTGCCTGGTTTTATCCTACTTTTCTGTTACTAATAAATATCTAACAATAAGTAACAATACAACAATAATACTGGAGATGGCAGCAGAATCAAACTTATTGTTTGGCTAGTTGAAGTTGAGGAAAGTTGAATCTGTAGCACACTGAGTCAGAGTCATACTGTTTGGAGCAGCAAATAAGGTTTAATAATAAATAAAATTATTTAAATGTAATGACTAAGAAAACTAATTAGAGTATTTTCCCACCTGGACATGTACAGATTAGCAAAATGGAGCCAGGAAGACTGATTTGGCAAAGGTATTACCATTCTACTGTGTGCTAGTCAAAAAAAGTTATTTCTCCAGTGACTACACACCAATCTGTTGAAAACTGTGATGCAAATCAAAATTTTCTAAGGTGATCTTGAGGTATCAGTAGCGTTCACAACAGAACTGGTTCTCAAATTTCATTTGCTATCAACATAAATTACACTCTTCTTGTTCCATGTCTATAAGTAAATAATGTATATATAACAAACAAAGTATCTTTTGAAGTTGTCTGTATCTCTGTTTTGCCATAAATGTGGAGATTTGAACTATGGAGATTGTGTTAAAATTTGTTTAATAGATTTTAAAGAATATTCTCTTGTGGAACAAATATCAGAGTAAGACTACAGCATATTATTTGTGCGTCTATCAATTTGCTTTCAGATCTCAACAATTTCATAAGGAATATATCTCTCTGTATTTACTCCATTTTAGCTGTTGCTCCATGGGGGCAAAGCAACCACCTAATCTTCATTTTTAAATAACAGCAAAAAGTGAGATCACATTCTGCCAATGCTTGTTATAATAATACAGATGTGCTTATTATTAACATTTTAGAATACGGTTTGAGTTAGCTATCTCAAGCAAAATAGTTTTTCATATACTGGTATATATATATCAGGCCTCAAGGTGTGGAAATTTTAATTGACTTATCTAACTTTTAAAAGGGTATTAAACACATCATGTGATGTTTAAATAGAATTTCCATATTCAAAGACATTATATCATTGAATTAAGCCCTAGAATTTAAAGAATGAAGAAGAGTTTTTGCCTTCCCATCCTACCATGGACTTCTTGGAGATCTTTGTCTCTGTTTTACCATTGTAGGAAAAGGGGTTCTTAATTTTAACCAACACACTTTTCTGAATCATAGATTTTGCACTATAAATTCTAGTAAAATTGGAAGGCATCTGTTGGGAAGCTGTAGTGTTTGTGTAACTCCCCTACAGAACAACTGGCATTCTGGCTTGCTCAGAAGCGAGAAAACAAGCATTCAATTCTTACATTTAATATATGGAAATGTTCTTGTGTTACAATTAAACAATATCATAGACCAGTGTTTCTCAATCTTGCCTACTTCAAGATATGTGGGTTTCAATTCCCATGCTGGCTGAAGAATTCTGGGAGTTGAGGTTGTTATTATTGAGAAACACTGTAATAGACTAAACAACGCATATGTTGACACTGAACGCAGATTACAACCATGGGATTCTAGACTTTTAAAAAAAATATTCAATGAGATATTCTGCAGAAATACTTTAGTCATTCCTCACTAAATCAACTGAAAGATTAGCCAGAAGGTTAGTGAAGTAGCAGACACGGAAAGACAGAAATAGGAACATCTTTTCCCTTTCTTTCTTTCAGTCATACAGTACATAGAAATAATGGGCAACACTTAAATGAGTGTACTGTACCTATTCATTTAAATACATAGCATGTAAATTTAAGATTCAACAGGGGAAAAAACTGCGAAGGTATCATTTTGCAGAACATAACTCTGAAGAAAGAGATGGCTTGCTGCTCTTGTTTACTATATTTCTACAATGTCTAAGGACCAAAATTTAAAGACAACTCCAAAATTGTTCCCTTAATAAATTCAGGTGGGAATATAGGTGTGGGTAACCTTTAGATGATGGAAATAAGGATAATCATGCCAAGAGGATGCTCCAGAAGGGAGCATTTTGAGGGGAGCTTGTCTCTGACTTTTTTGAGCTACATTCACCATACCTCAAGGCTTACCCTGCAGCTTTTGAATATTTCTCAAAATGGCAGGACGTTCTGCAAAATTACAGTAGTTGTGAACACAATCCGACTAAGTGAGACAGTAACACTTTACAACAACAACAAAATCTAGATAGTTAAAAAGCGTGTACGTTCATTGTGCATGTGACAGTTGTTTCTTTGTAGCTCTCGCTGCAACTGGGCATGTGCCAAACGGATCACCATTCAGATGTGAGCACAATTTCAGAAATGAATGTGAATCTGCTCAAGGCAGACGAAGCGCTTTCTATCAAATTGCAATTTGTTTTAATGAAACTTTTCAAGCTACATGGTGCAGAAACCTGACATTTCATGGCAAGGTAGAGAGGTTCTGCAAGGAAGATGGGAATCAGTATGTTACAGCTGCAATGTTGCAGTGCATTCCCACAAAATGTCAGGGAATGATTAGGGCTTCTCCTAGAGTCTAGGAGATGGTCTAGGATCTAAATAATCCTTCCTCTTCATTTCATTCTTCTTTTCTCACTCACAGCCTCCAATTAAAACGGGAATTGGCAACTATGGCTCCTTTGTGACCTATGGACTTCAACTCCCAGAATTCCTGAGCCAGCCATGTGGGTTCATGAATTCTGGGAGTTGAAGACTACTGGTTGTAAAAGAGCCATAGCTACCGAGTACTGAACTAATACCTAACTGCTGTATTCATGCTCATTGGTCTATAATTGACCAAATATAGGGTCTCTCCACAGATTTCCTCCAAGTTTACATTTACATTTACACCAATTTCTGGATTTCACCGGCCCTGTTTTAGCACTATAGCTACTAGCAGATATATAGCAATTTATATACGTAGCAGTTATACCAATTTTCTAGATTTGAGAAAAAATAAGCACAGCTCTTGAAAGCTTTTTATCTGTCATTTTTTATCTTCCCATACAATTTTTTTTAAAAAAAAATGTATGGTTATTTTCTACCTGTAAAGATGGGTACAACTATCTATTTGACTATTTTTTATTTGCAAATGCCACATTTTTATTATTCTAGGATGAAAAAGAGAGCAACCTCATGTGAAACTGTTTTTCTGATAGATATATAGATATCTAGATCCACCAATAAATAACTCAATAAGATCTGCTCAAATGGCGTTAAGAAACAACAGGCTACACACAAAGCTCTTAGCCTTTCAGAAAAAAGTTTGTAAATATATGCATTGATATCTTTGAAAAATTGTTCTTGTTAAAGAATGTATATATGTTTTTCTTTTTGTCATGGTTTCACACACTTTGTTTTTTATTCTTCGATCAGGTCAACTGTTTAATTTGTTGGTCTGTGACCATAACGTGTATATCATCATGTAATGTTCATTTCTGGAATTTCTAAAAGATTTCAATAAATGTTTAAAAAATTGTGGATACAGTGCAACAGTATTTTTATGCAGAATGCTTTATGAATCAACGGCTTCTTTTTTCTGTTGAAATCACCACAATTAGGAACATCATGCACTTTGCCACATGCAAGATAAAAAGATTTGAAGAAAATACGTGAAAAAATAACTTGTAGTATCACAAATGCTTACAACATATTTCTTAGTAGGGAATATAAATTCTCAGACTTGACTAAAGGACACAGAAATATAACCAGACCTTAGTAAACAGCTCAAAGCAGTGGCACCAAGAGGTAAAGTGTGATTAATTAGTTAGTTTGTTAAATAGATTAAATCAAATAATATCCTTGAATTCCTTTCCCTTCCCTTGAGGGGAAATTATTTCCAGATTTGGAATAGGATTCACATAAAATTGTACTGCCTCTGGAATGATTCTGTGCATATACAATGCTCACGGAATTAGTTCAGGGCATATTGTCCAAACGTAGTTAATCTAAAATAATGATGAAACAGACACAGGAAAAGACAGGATATATTAAACTGAAAACAAGGAATCATGGACACAAAGGAATACTTTAAGGAAATGGAAATAGGTTTGATAAGGAATACTGTTTTTCATTTCCCAGAGAATTAATTGCCTAAAAACAGAATGTAGACATATCTAGTTTTCCTACCCATCCACTTTGGTGAATTCCACGTGCAAATAAGGTTCCCTATTTTTATCTGATGCCTCACTCATTTCAAGTTTCTTTTCTATATGCTGTAATGAATGGGGCATACATAAGCCGTAAATCACATTCCTGTTAGTTTTCAAATATCAACCAGGACACTTTTATAATGTATGCTTGTTTGAAGTACATAGTTCAATCAAATTCAGCCTTTCTTAGCCATAGTTATGACTGCCAGAACATTATTATTATTATGATAAACAGGGGCAGCTGCAACAAGAAAATGGAGGGGTGTGTGCATTCTTAAGATTGTGATTAAATGCAAGCTGTGAAATTTTCACTCCCTTGAATAATCAAGCTCAGTTAAAACAATTATCCAGCTATACATATCTACAAGCTGCATGTGAAAATACTGAACATATGGCAGGTCTGTGTTGGCTGACTTTTTGTTGTTTTCCATGGCCAGAGCAGGAGTTATGAAAACTGCAAAGCCAATGAAAGGACCTTAATTGTCCCGTCCTCTCATTAACTAGAATAACAATTATTTTACTACATAGCTTCAGAATTACTGTAGAACAGGGTTGGGAACTACTCCCCTTTTATGACCTGTGGGCTTCAACTCCCAGAATTCTTCAGCCAGCATGACTGGTTCACAAATTCTGGGAGTTGAAATCCACAAGTCCTGAAGGGGGCGCAGTTGCTCTCTGCTGTAGATCTTTGCCTGTGTGCGAGGTGTGTTGCGAACAGGCCTGCCACAAAATGATATTCAGATTGTGCACCATACAAGAGTATCACATGACAGGTGGCACCATTTGCATTTTTAAAAAGAGAAATACCAAAAGCTAAATGGCACAGTTACGGTACATAAATAGCAATAGCAATAGCAGTTAGACTTATAGACCGCTTCATAGGGCTTTCAGCCCTCTCTAAGCAGTTTACAGAGTCAGCATATCGCCCCCACAGTCTGGGTCCTCATTTCACCCACCTCAGAAGGATGGAAGGCTGAGTCAACCTTGAGCCGGTGAGATTAGAACCGCTGAACTGCAGATAACAGTCAGCTGAAGTGGCCTGCAGTACTGCACCCTAACCACTGCGCTACCTTGGCTCTTAAAAAAGAGAAGAAGGACTTGCAAGGGGACTTTTTTTTTACTTTTTTTATTGTTGATATTTTATAACTTGGAGTGGGACCATGGGAGAGGACACAAAGGGAAATTCTGCGCAAGAGTGCCTTCTTTGTCCGCAGCGGGCCTGGGTAAGGATATGAAGAAGGTACATCTGTGTCACATATAAATGATGTATTAGATGCTTTCTTGATCATATACTGTATATTTAGCATATATATGGGTCCACCTTTATCATTCCTGCCATAAGTTTCCTCACTATGGCTTTGTGAAGAGGTTGGTAATTAGGGATACCTTGAAGATGCATTTGGTGCTTCCTAAAATACCAGTTGAAAATGTTAGGTTAGTAATGACCATTTGGCTAAAACCGTTAAATTCAAAGGGTTAATAATAAGGAGTTTAGCTTAGCAATGGTCATTCAGGGGTCATAAAAAGGGGGGACACTTCAAACCATAGAATTAAAGCCTTCAGAAACATGGATTATTTCTGAATAAATAATAAAGGGAATGGGTCCATCATCTTGTGATGGAAGGTGGAATTCAAAGAAGGGAAAAAAGGAAGAGATAGGAAGAATTCAGGAGAAGATGGAAGAACCCTGTAGCAGCCTTCTAAGTTTCTAGCCCACCCTTTGCTTCCTCTTTCTTCTTTTGTAAAGGTTCCCCTCACACACGTGTTAGTCATTCCAGATTCTAGGGCCCGGTGCTCATCTGTTTCAAAGCCGAAGAGCCAGCGCTGTGACCGGCATGATTAAACAGCATGGAATGCTGTTACCTTCCCACTAAAGGTGGTCCCTATTTTTATGTGCTTTCAAACTGCTAGGTTGGCAGAAGCTGGGACAAGTAACGGGAGCTCACCTCATTACGTGGCACTAGGGATTCGAACCACCGAACTGCCAACCTTTCGATCGACAAACTCAGTGTCTTAGCCAGTGAGCTACTGCATCCCCTAGAGCCACTGCGTCCCCTTTTTGATGTGAAAATGAGTTAATTCTTTCAACAATTTGTTCTAGACACTGGGTGGGAGTTTAACCCAACCATTTGTAGGCAACTTCAAACAATGTTTGGATGGAAGTGATAGGAGTAAGTGAAATTCAAAATTTAAAATTGTAAGAGGAAGTAGCTGTAAGATGAAGTAGATGCAATAGGAAATAGCTAGTTTAAAGGCAAAGCAAAATGAACTGAAAAATAGGCAAAACAAAACTAAACAAAACGAGTAACAGGAAAGAACCTATTATTCTAAGAATCCATAAAATAACTAAGAACTCGAAAACAAGCTAAAAGAGCATGCTCAATATAATATTGAATATTAACTGACACAGCGTGCATATATTATCTGCTCATTTAAAGGCACATGCAATGTATGATTTTGTATGATTGGGGAGAGTAGCAGAAAATATGTAGAAGGTGGTCGGAGAGAATGTAACCTCATAGTACCTCCACCAATGGGGAATGAGGACAGATGTGTAGCCAGTGCAGGGAATATATAAAGATGTTAATTTGAGATGATGAACTTTGGAGAGAACCAAGTTTTGAAAGCTTCTCCATTTATTGCAATAAATGAAACAAAAGATCTTCACTGTGTCTAGGCTGGTTATTGGTCAGGCAAGTTTGCCACTGGTTGCAAAGGAAAGTAGCCAGGCACACATAAACATAAGGAAACCTGTCCCATAGTTCCTAAAGTTGACAGGTTTTAATCCCAGGGTAGGCCTCATACTTCTTTGCAGGACATGTGTAGTATTATATGCTTACGGCTCTCACATATTCTATTCCCTGGTAAATCAGAGTAATTCATTGCAATGCTATGGCAATGACAATCAGTTTGAGATGTGTCTGTGGAGAGTCATTAAAGATGCTATCAAGGAGCTTCATTTGATAGACAGGATCAATGAAGAGAACAAGTATAGAAATTCTATTCTGGAATGCTTGTCAAATGTAGTATTGAAATGAAAGGGCAATTTTTGAGTTTCTTTCCAGATTCGCTGGAAATTGTTACAAAACTTATTCTAATTCCTTCCCCCTTAATGTGTATGTAATATTTGTTTAAATATCAAAGAAACTACTGGCAATTTTCTAATAATTTTTTGCTTTGTGTTTTCATCTTTGGAACATCTCTTCATCTCCATTATGAACACCCATGGAAAAAAAGAGCTTAGTTTATCTCAAGTAAGCATAAAGTGATCAAATGCATATTTTATTTCCAAAAGTAATTTTGAAAAGCTTTTCAAACACTATGTAATTTAACCCTGATGTAATTTCATCCAATTAAAACCTTTAGGAATAGCCCTTTCAGATGAAATATTTAAAGGCATTAGAGAAAACAAAATACCAGGTGGCATTACCTTCATCCATCTTTATCAACAGGTTGATGGATTTGTTTTGAAATTCATCCATAAAGCTCTAATTTGCTGGCTGATAAAAACCATAATGTGGTATGATCACATCAAATGATCAGAAAATGATGACAATACTACTCGTAATTTTAATCATAATAAAATATTTGCTGAAAACATTCCTCTAAATCAGTCAGACATGATTAATGGTTGCAGATGGCAGACATAAAAGTGATTATAGTCAGAAAACAAATTAGTTAGCAAGATAAGATGTACATTTCATATCCCAGGTACCAAAAGAATGATATGAATTTTAGCACATCTAAGCAAGTTAGCCATTTTTAGTAATGGCACTATTTTCCCCATTGCATTTCATTTTCCTTCAGTTCTTTGTAAGAACTACATGGCCCTGTCTTTTAAGCAGACTGGCCTATTTCCATCTGCTCCTTGTTTCTACAGTGGTCAGATTTACTCATATCTGGTTTTATTTTTATTACTGGCAGTATGAAAATTGATTCTCACAGGTCAGAGAGGAGCAAGGAAGGACTGTAATTCCCAAGGAGGAACAATCAAATACACTCCCGACAATTTCTGTTGTCTGAAATTGACGCATGAACATGGATGAACACTTGGGCAATGCTCCTCACTCTGTTCCTTCAATTATGTCATATACCTGTGATGGCGAACCTATGGCACGCCTACCACAGGTGGCATGCAGAACCCTCTGTGCGGGCACACCAGCCATCACCCCAGCCCAGCTCCCACATGCATGTGTGTGCGCCTCCCGCCGGCTAGATAGTCTTTGGATCTCTGCCACACATGTGCAGGGGTGGGGTGGGGCACATGCGGGGGACGCATGCAGGCATAAAAGGGGGTGGAGGTGCATGTGTGGGGAGCCGCTTGCATTTTGCGGCCTCACGTAGCGCCCACCCCACCCCATTTTGGCTTCCAGGTTGGTGCAGGAGGCCTTCCAGGCCCAAAATTGGGGAGGGGAGCGGGGGGGGGGGTCATGCGTGCATTGCATTATGGGTGTGGGCACGTGCTTTTGGCACACAGTATCAAAAAGGTTAGCCATCACTGCCATATACACTTATTTATTCGGTATTTCATGCTTTCAGTCACTCAGTGTGCTTTCCCCATATAGTCCTCCAAAAGATATAGTTCATGTGACCATGCAACTCCAAGGCTCATCATGTTGGATAGGGAATTCTGGGAGTTGAAGTCCACATATCTTAAAGTTGCCAAGATTGAGAACCAATTTAGTAGCTGCATCAACCCTTCTGTGCCCTTGGCCAATTATATTAGCTTGTTCTAAGAGTTCCTTTAATACATTGCTTTCCTTTCACAGCACATGAAACAAAATGAAAACTTGTATTTATTTAATAAAGTACAAAGCAATTTAAATGTTCTTGTAAAGATGTCCAATTGCATTTTAAAAATGCATTTAACACTTCCTGCTTAAGAAAATGATAACTGCATTAAATACAGTAAGCCTGTGTGGTTTATTTACATTCTATGAAGCTATATATACTGTATATTTAAAATACTGCTCTATAGTCATAAATGGGAAAAGACACCTGCACACAAACCTAATCCATTCATTTATTAGCAGTGCAAATAACATTCCAAACAACATTGTCTAACCTGCCTACAATCTTCCTTCATTTTATACAGATCTGAACAATCACAAATATCCTTGCTACAAATTCTGCAGATCTCCTGCAACAATTACACACAAGTGAAGTTACACACAAGTGGGGGTATGCATCCACTAGGGAATGTTGTTGTTTTTTCTGCTGACATTTACAAGGCACTTAGTTCGGAATGCTAAAAGTCATCCCTTCATCCAGTCCTACCTGGTCTTACTTTGTATGAGCACTTATACAAATGCTGTTTTCCCCCCCTCACACTCTCAACTCTTAAAACTTTTTGCAGTAAATGCTTTACTTGTTGCAAATATGTATGCCTCGCTTTTTAAAATGATATTTATAACCCAATTTTTGGAGCTCATTTGCTTTGCGATGCCTTTTGCATTGTTTGTTTTATCCTACCTTTATTACTTTATAAATAACTCATGGTGGGGGAGAATAGTAAAGTGTTTTTTGCATCAATGATGTCTGACACCCTTTAGGAATATGTAAATAGCCAAGAGAAGTTAAAAGAACAAAGATTAAGCAACAGGAAACACCTGTAGCCCTAAGAGCGGGTGGTTTAACCACATTAGCTTGTAGGAAAGCACACATAGTAAAGATAATATTTGCTTATCTTATCTTCATCTGTTTATGCTAACAAATAATAGGAAACAGACCCTGGGTTTTTTGCCAAGCTTCATACTCTCACTGCTAATAAGAAACTAACCTAAAAAGGGCAAAAGCAAATAAGGGAAGGGGTACAGAATAAAGGGTGAGGGGAGATTCACATGGGGTAATTAGGCATTTCGGATATGATGTAAACCTTGTGGTCCTTGACAAATGGGATTACAAGGAAGGCAGATAAACTCAGGGCTAGGGAATAAAATGTTGCTGAAATTTATTATTGGATGTGCCTACTTGTTGGTCATTCATTCTTGCAAGAACGTATTTTAAAATAAACTGCTGCTTCACTTTATGATTCTGTCAAATCTCTGAGTGGAGAGTGCATTTGTCACAATTGGGGGATCGTCCGGGATTTAAAATCATTGGGATTGTAGAAATTGGCTGGGTGGAAGATCAAAACTATGGAGGATCTCCTCAGAGAAGCTTAAAAAGTATACTCCAAATGAGAAGAGGAGAGAGACAAGAGAAAAGTCAAAATGATGGTTCAGTGAGGATGGGATCAATGTGCCATCTGTAAAGAATGAAAGCACTGGAAAAATGAGTGCCCTGGGAGGAAGGAGGGGGAAGAACTAGCTAAATTGATGAATTTTGAGGATTAGGGGTGTCTGAACAAGCTTGTTTTCTGGTCCAGCTTTTCAAGAACCCCCAGTAAACCTTAAAGTTGGACCCCTGGAGGAGGAAACAGTATTTCTGGTGGCTTCCCTACAGAAGTGGGATTCATTTGCCTTCCCTATCGGTTTGCAAATGTGAGCATGCATGCGATCACTTCGCTCGCACGCACCTTGTCTGCGAGCTTAATTTGATTGGCCTTAGTGTGACAGCTCATTTTAACATATTCATGTTTTTTATTCATGTATTGATAAATCATGTTTAATTCATGTATTGCTTATTATTTGTTACATAACTGTAGCTGTGGCATTTTGTGTCTATTCCACTGGTTTACCTGCTTGTTAGGCATATATGATGGCACTAGAGGGAAACCAGACCACCTGTCTTTGTAAATAGGAATGCCTGCTTGTGAAGATGATAGATAACACCCTAGACCCAGTTACCTAGGAATGTTTCTTAGTAAAGGAATGTTATTGTAAGATAAAAGCCTTAGTATACTTTCAACCTTTAGTTGACCTACATTACTATGATTGCTGAGAACTATAAATGAAGTTGGTTTTCATGATTGATTTATAGTTTATGTACACTGTTCAAAATTGCATAAAAATGGTTCATTCCAAGAAGGGATGTGTGCTCACTTTGAAACTATCTTCTGGGAAAACTTCTATTTTCAAATAAAATCTTAATCCTTTCCACCTATGTGATATGGTTTATTTGGGCTTTGAGGGGCACCTGACATGGATTTTGTAACTTGCTAACCAACACCAGTTACTTTGCCTTTTAATTTGATTTATTTTCTCTCTTTTAAAATGGTGTTCAGGTTGATTAGCTTTGAACTGATAAACAAGCTGGAGACTAGCTCCAGATAGGAAAAAAAATGTTAGTATAAATTGGGGTCTGGCTTATCTTTTTTGTGAACTCCAAACAACCTTTTTCCTTACAATTTACGCCCCTTATAACCTCAGACCTCATTTTAATGAACATGTGGGATATTATGGGATGCAAATAGGTAACATGTTTGGCTACATGTGACTGATTTCCTATGCAAAGGGGAGGCTACTTTTATCCTGTCCAATAAATTTTTCTCTTGCATTTTCTTTATTGTGTTAACTATAAAAAGGAGTGAAACATGGGGCTCGAGTTTCTCTGTCTCCTATTTCATAGAGCGATCCCACTTTTTCAGGGTGCCTTAATAAACTGCTTTTAAATGATCTTCCAACTCAGTTGTTTATTAGGAAGGTAAACTGAGGCAGAACCTACGGCCAGATTTGGCTATCAGCCTGGGCACAGGGTGAAGAACCTGAGCTTTCTGGATAACAGCCTCAATAAAGAGATGGGCACACTGGAATAATTCAGGAGTTCATGTGTAAGACTTTGCTGCAAACATATACACTGAGTGTATTCAGCATCATAGTCTTGTATAGGGTGTATAAGGTCATCTTAAAGCTATTGACCCCAATTACTGCAATGGGCACTCTTTATGGGAAAGATGGTCCTCCCACACAATCTGAAAGTAGGAAAAGATGTTGGTGTTGCTTCCCCATATCTATTCTGTGTAGAGCGGCTGGGGAATTCTGGGAGTTGATATCTGGACATCTTCAAGTTGCCAAGGTTGAGAAACACTGGTGTAGAGTGTAACTGAATAGAGCAGTGTATCTCAACCTTAGCAACTTTTAAGATGTGTAAACTCAACTCTCAGAATTGAAGTACTCCCATACTGGCTGGGGGATTCTTGGAGTTGAAGTCCACAAATCTTAAAGTTGCTGAGATTGAAAAACGTTGGAATAGAGTCTGATTTCTTTCATATTTTGCAATTTGTTTTTCTTGGCTGATGCTTGCATCTGTAATTTAGAAAAGGAAGAATAAAGGAATGATTCAGTCTTAGAGATTGTGTGTGTTGCCAGTGTTGTAAAAGATATTCTTTCCAGTTTCTTTATCTCTCTGGAAGCGCAGAACCTAAGCCTCACTGTATTTCATTTTCTTTGTTCCTACAGGCATTTTAAATGGGCAGTAATAAGGAAAAGGCTGTTTCCCCTTTATTTTCCTTTATAAAGAAAAATAGTATATGTAATATTTCCCTGGAACATTTTATTCTATGTTAAATTGCTTTGAGACATTAGTATTCAAACAAACCTCTCTACATTTGAGTGGAACAACAAAGCAAAAATAAGGACTATAAGAAATTACCAGAGGATCTTGGAAAAGGGGTGTTGGACTATTAATCTCTTGCATTTACCGTTAAAAATATACCAGTTTAACCTATTTCCACCAAAGACACAGTATCTTGGGACCAACTTTAGCCAAACAACCAACAAAGTAATTATTAGTGGTGGTAGAATTACTTATATGACTAAAAATACCCCCACCTTGTTTTTGGTAACATGTTTTGGGCCTAGATGCCAAATCCATCAAAATGGCTCTCAAGTGTTCCTCAGGAGAGATGTCCTGTACTTGGAAACGTTCCACTGGAGCCACGACTTTAGAGAGGTAGAAGAGAGGAACTTGTAAGTAATAAACAAGATACAAGAGAGATGGTTTTGTCAAGGTAACATTAACAATGATTTATTTTGATTGCCTCTCACAACTAGATGTGAAATCATACAGTGGTTTGGGGTTGAACAACTCTATGCCATTTGTTTTCATCCTATCTTGTTCAATAGGATCTTGGTCAAGTAACATCATCAAAGGTAGGTTGGTCAATTTGTGATTTATTTTCCTTCCATTTTTCAGCCAGGACTGTAGTCATAAAAGAAGATTTTGCCTGAATGCTTCAAAATTTATGGGAGATATTTTTAGAAGGACTTTTTTGTGGTACCTATCTGCTAGGACCTATAGAGATACTGTGTTTTCCCAAAATTAAGACCAAGTCTTATATTAATTTTTGCTCCAAAAGAAGCATTAGGGCTTATTTTCCAGTTAGGCCTTATTTTCAGGGAAAATACAGTACTAAACACGTCCGACTGGCTGACGATCTTAACCGGAGCTTATTTTTGGAGTAGGGCTTATATGATGAGCATCCGGGGGAAAATCATGCTAGGGCTTATTTTCTGGTTGGGTGTTATTTTGGGGGGAAACATAATAGTATGTTCTGGAAGGTGGCAGCATCTAGCTAGTCTTGAAAAATCTAAGTACAGGTAGACCTCAACTGAACTCAAAATTTCTGTTGCTAAGCAAAATATTTGTTAAATGAAATTTGCCCCATTTTACAACTTTTCTTGCTGCAGTTGTTAAGTGAATCACTGCAGTTGTTCAGTTAGCAATATGGTAGTTAAGTGAATCTGGCTTTCCCATTGACTTTGCTTGTCAGAAGGTTGCAAAAGGTGATCACGTGACCCTTGGACATTGCAACTGTCATAAATAAGAGTCTGTTGCCATGACCATGGGAATGCTGCAATGGTCATAAGTGTGAAAAATAGTCATAAGTTACTTTTTAAAGTGCCACTGCAACTTTCTAAAATGCTGCTGCAACAGGTCACTGAATGAACTGTTGTAAATCAAAGAGTATCTGTACAGTCAGACGAGATGGGAAAGCTACAGCTGTAAGAAGTTTCTTGTTTTTTAAAGGCAATGGCAAACTGCTTGCATAAAGCCAAAAGACCAATGTGGATATTTGCATTTAGACTCCAGGAGTCATATTTGACTCACTAGCTCATAAAAGTGATGCTTGTGGAATTTTGCTGGAGTACAATCCCAGCCACAAAATTATATTTTGGATTATAGTTTGTTTAAGATTTATAAAGTGCCTCATATTCTTTAGTATACAAAATCAAACACAATACAAAATGTAATATAATAATAATAATAATAATAATAATAATAATAATAATAATAAATCAATATTTAAGGAGAGGGAGCTTCCTTTCAAACGTAGAAATTATAAAAAGGTTGTGTGACACCACTGCAGTTGGTTGAAATGTGTCAAAGTTCTCCATCTAAGAAACTATGCCAGTGGTGGGTTGCCAATTTTTTTACTACCGGTTCGGCCGCGTTCGCATGTGCGCTTGTGTGCACGTGCAATGCTTTTGTGCATGCGCAGAAGCATCCGGGTGGGTGGGTGGTGCCTCCCACCGCTGCTACTACCAGTTTGCTCGAACCAGGAGCAATCCACCTCTGAACTATGCCAATATCAGTTTTCAGCTTTTAGTTATACTAATTAATTAACATCTATCTTTGTTTTAAATTAATTATTCTTGAGCTCCTCATGCAGTATTCTCTGAAGAAGGACAGAAAACAGACCTCAGCCCTGTTTAAGTTCTGTAACTAAACCATGTTTTTAATTTAAAAAACTGGTTCTGTTGAAACAAGAAATCTGTTTTATATTTTGACTGTCTACGTACCACTAGAGATAATTATGTAGACAGCAGTTCATTTTCTGATTGGCCTGGCAGTCACTTTATGAAAATGTTTCTGGCATTTTATCTAACTGATTAATGCGCCCCAGGTCAAAAAGGATGAGGAATCCCAATTTCGTTGATATTAAATAAATTGGTCTGGTAAAACATCTAACCCACCCTAAACAATTTGCAATCAATGCTTGGTATCAACGCTTGCTTCCTTTAAGAATTTTTCATTTTGCTCTGAACGAGCACAGTCTACATTTTCAAAACAATAGTCTTTTTTCTATGAAAAGCAAAAAGAAAAAAGAAAAAAGGAGGAGGAGAGGAGGAGAATTCTGACATTGCCAAAATGCTAGATAAGGAAAGGGTTGAGCAAGGAAACTTGAATGTTGAGAGTGGGTGAAAAGTGAATTAATGGAAATGAGAGGAACTATAAAAAGCAATTTAGCCTAAGCAGCATTTTTATCTTCTCTACTCTCATAGTTTTTACAAATATGCAAGGATCAAAACTTGAAAACCAATTAGAAATAAACTAGGATTATAATCTTGGACGTAATAAAACATAGCACACTGACATTTTAAACTAAGTTCAAATCACGGCCACATACATTCATGACCATAAATAATTGCAAATATATATATATAGAAAGATTTTGTTTGATATTCAGTAACTTCTGATGATAAATCTATGGTTTCTTTGAATATTTACACTAATGTTTGGAGACTGATTATATTTTCACCCTCTTTGAATTAGCAAAGCTGATTGGCATAGGTGTCTAAAAACTTTATTAGGGGAAGATTTTTGAAAATCAAAGGTGTAGAACAGCCAAAGTCCTCCAAATATCAGTTCAAGAAAAAGATATATATTTTTAGAGCTAATACAAATTAGTTTCTGCCTTGTGTGTGTAGTACTTTCCTAAGCTTCTGTAAATGTGCATTTTAATCATGATTCACAGGGGAAATAAGGACTTATTCTTATCAAAATGTTCCCACAGAATGCAATTTGAGAAAAAGGCTAACACTATTTTCTGTATAAAAATATATCCATATTCCATCTGTACAGCTGTGTAGGTATGCAAAAGATTTCTTTTTTCTATATTTCTCTTTTACTTTGTGCATATATATATATACACAAGACATATAGAAAGGAAATTTAAAAGATAGTGGCTAAAGTATTATGAGCACTAGTCACATTACATGAGACTTCATAAACCATTTTTACAAATTTTGAATCAATGTTGGGACAAAAGTTCTCATCTGTCATTTTTCCTGTGGTATTAATCCAGATAGTATTTTTACCTCTGAACCTTGGGGCGGGGGGGGAGGATCTGTCTTAATGTTTGCTATTTAATCCAGGCAAAAGACGTAACTTTGGCTTAACATGAGCTAGAAAGTCTACAATTTACTTAGTTCATAATGAGAGAAGAAGGGCCAGGGAAGCTTATTTCACTGAGATGCTTTTACATCACTAACTCTAGGTGTTTCTCTACCTTGTCAACTTTAAGATACATGGACTTCAACTCCAGAATTCCACCACGTACCTTAAAGTTGCGAAGGTTGAGGAAACACTGATCTGACCCTTCACCAGAGAGAAATATGAACCACTATGTCTTTTGTTTAGTAGAAATTTAAATAAGTAGAAGTCCCTTTGTATTAAACCCTCCGTCTGCTTAGTCAAAAATGAGCTTTGGGAAAATAGTTTGAGGATGCTCATCCCTAAAGAGATGAGCCTTTGTCCAAATTAAAGATGGCATGTAGAGCACTTGGAGAGGATTCCCCTTCTACTTAAGCTAATCATTTTGCACTACAGGTGCCCAAGGAAAAAATGTTTACCTGGGATGGCTACGGTTAACCTTTTTTCCTTGCTGAGACGGTGCCCATGGAAGGATTCATTCATGGAAATGGGGCCCCTCAGAAGAAATGGCTCTGTGGAGGTGTGATCTGAGGGGGTTCTTAATAAAGGCAGTAGATAGGTCCCTGAAGTCCTGGAATGGCTCTGATCACAAGGGGAAGGTGAGAATTGTCTTGCAGGAGATCCAAGAAAAAAAATACATACGGAAACAAAAGAGTTTTTACTTTAATTATTGAGCAATGGCCCCTGGAATTAAATATCACACATCACCCACCCGCCTGAGAAATCACCCAAAATATTGCCAACATCTTCTATCATTGCTGTCACCCCATAATAATATGCTACCACTCCATAATAGAATGCTAGACGGGCAGGCGGGGATTTTGTATATTCTGAGGAAAAAATAATAGGTAAATCAAGCCACGTCAATACTGTGATGTCCCATTATGCGTTCAATACAATCTATTCTTGCTGCCACTCATCACGCAGCATCCGCCCCTCCATCGCTAGAGATGGTTGGTTAATATTGCCGGGGATCAACATCGTTCCACAGCAACATAAATTTACTACAAATCAACATCATAAATATATTGCCGTGTATGGCTTGGTGGGTCACCGGCTGTTCTTTGCTTAGAATGTAGGCTTCACACATATTTACATCATTGTAGTTAACAGTTACACCAAACAGAACTAAACCTATAGGAATATAGGAACACTTGAAGTGGTTCTTGGAAATGGCTCCTTATGGTGGTGCGGCCTTTGGCAGGACAGTCATATATGGGTTTGTCTTGGAGGTTCGTTCGTTCTTTGTGCTTTTTTTTTGACACATATACTTAGGAGCACATGGAAATGAAAACCCCTCAACCCACTGAGGGATATTAGCACCAATGTTTACTAGAATGTTCCCTTTTGGATGGATGTGCTTTTTTTTAACACTTTTTTTTTGCACTGGCTACTTATTGGTCTCCGGACGCAATTCAAGGTGTTGGTTATTACCTTTAAAGCCCTACATGGCTTAGGGCCAGCATAACTGCGAGACTGCCTACTGCCACATTCCTCCCAACGGCCGGTGAAATCCCACAGCGTGGGCCTCCTTCAGATGCCGTCAGCCAGACAATGCCGGCTGGCAGCTCCCCAGAGGAGAGCCTTCTCTGTGGCTGCTCTGACCCTTTGGAATGAGCTACCCCCAGAAATCCGGACCTTACCCACTCTCATGGCCTTCAGAAAAGCTGTTAAAACCTGGCTATTCCGGCAGGCCTGGGGCTGTTGACCTCATTGTTGAGGTCCAGCCCCGATTGTAATCGAATGTATGCATGTTGATTTTAGCTTGTTTTTATTTTTATTTTCATTTTTTATTATTTCTTTCGTTGATAAGCCGCCCGGAGTCCTCCAGGATTGGGCGGCCTATAAATCGATTCAACATTCAACATTCAACATTAGGCTCAGCCTGAGGTAGTCTGATCTATGCAAACAGAGGCATTCAAGACATACAGAATATGCTGAAAATGCTAAGAAGACATGAACCATGACCGTATCGAAAGGGACAAGAAAATACCTTGGCAGATGGAATTAACAGCCCAAGTTTACAGTTGGAAAAGCCATTACTTCTCTCCTCCCCATCCCCAAACCTCTTCTCATAAAATATATAATGTATTTGCAATTCAGTGGATGACCTTAAGTCAAGTCAGGCCATTGCACTGTACTATAAATAGGACTGCATGCATACCTTTTCCTCTGAGTGCCACTGCTGACCAGTATGTTTGGTGGTTGTGGGCCCTGACTATGCAGGAGGAAAGTGTCTATGGTTGACACGGTGGCTGATGCCTCCTCACTTACTTTAGGGCTGCCGATCTTGGTTTTCCCAAATTTGCCTTTGGTCCGCCGGGACTGCTCGTGATCAAACTCTAAGTCTTCCAAGCGTTGAGTCAGGGCGAGCTTTTGCTGGATAGCCATCCGCAGCAAAGAATCTAAGGTCTTTTTCTCATCCTCTGCAGCTGCCAATTGCCTCTGCATCTCATCCAACTGGGTGACATACTCATCACACCTGGAGGGAAAGAAGGAAAGAGGAACAGGTCAAGATGTCTGGCCATCGGTCCTGGCCAGGCTTTTTTTCTTTTGCAAACATGAACCGTATGGACATCAGAACCAACCCTTTCTAAGTGGGGAGAGGGCTCTTCAAAAGCCATTATTCTGGGTTTCAGCAGCATCAAAATTCCTTTGCGGCACTTCAGATTCAAGATAAAAAGGAGCTTCCCCAGTGGCGAAAGTTGCAAACCTGTCATTTGTCAGCAACTCTTTAAAGCAACTAGACATTTCTTCAGAAATGCTTTAAACCTCCAAACATTCTAGAGCAGTTTTTGTTCTTTCTGGCACAGCTGCCCTAATCTCTACCATGGATATAATCCTTGACTACCAATTGTGTCCTTTAACAACTGTTTGAAATTATGACAGTGTATAAAAATAAAATGTCAACCCTGAATCTGGCCTGATCAAAGCCATTTTGACCACTTCAGTGTTGCCACACAGGAGCTGAGGGATAGGGAGGGGGGATTTGAGATAAGACGGGATTTTGTAGCCAAAACAAAATACTTTCTCTTGGGAACCAAGGACATTCTCACACCTGGTCGGAGGAAGGCAGAGAGATGTTATCTGGTTGTCAGACCGCACATTGATTGGACCATGTAACTGATTGTTTTGAGAAAGTAGAAAATCTTTTACTTTTAATTAAGTGAAAACCGTGGGAGTTTTCAAAGTCAGTTTTCACCAGATATGTGCCAATATGATATTTCCAATAAAAGTATTATTTGAAGAATTTAGTTGCTTTGGAGTCTTGCTTGACAAAATTTTTTTTGCAAACTTGCATTTATGACTGTTGCAGCACCTTGCAGCCACATAATTGCATTGGTGTGCTTTTCAACTGGCTTGCAGCAAGCAGTTAATAGATAAAGCAGAAGTAAAATCATTTTAAGTCCCATTTAAGGACCATGGTGATTAACTTAATGATCAAAGGGGGCATGAGATCATAAGTCTGTTGCTGTCACATGATGCTTCGCTTAGTGACTGTGGTGCTCAGCCATGGATTTGCCTGTCCCAATTGCAATCACTAAGTGAGATCTACCAGTACTCTTAATACCTTGTCAAATTGCTACCAATATGATACTATATATTATATAAAGTGACTAGTAAGTGTTTAGCCCTCTTCCCTCCCTCTGTGCCATGTATTAATGTGAAAGTATTAACATTTATGAATATGGAATATGCAAGACTATAAAGAATTATTCTATATTAGACATAAGCTTCTGCAATACTTCAGAAACTGCCAGAATGGATGATATACCTCAAGAGGTGCTTCTCAAAACGAGACATTGATGTGCAAAATACTTAAAAAGAACTATTCTAAAATGTGGTTTTGAAATGAAGCCTAGAGGTATTTTGCACTATTTTGCACTATTTTGCACTATTTATTTATATATATTTCTATTTATTTATTTCTGTTATTCTGTTATTTAAAAGTATTTTCCATGTTTCCTTGTATTCACAGATCAGCTAGGTAAATGAAAGCAATTTTCTTTTGTGGCTTGCTTTTGCTGCTACTATAGTCCTCACTTTGGAAGTGATTTCTACTGCCATATTTACACGGGCTGTTTTCAGGATAGGAGTATAACTATTTCTTTTTTTTAAAAAAAATATATTAATGTTTGATGTAATGATCATTTACAAATTAAAGAAGAAATTATCCATGAAACCAAAACAGCATTTTTCCAGAGTGTCAAATACTGTGTTATTGCCTTGCTCACTGAGTGAAGCATCTGTAATTTTATTGAAAATAGAGTCTGTTTGCTTACAGAAATGAACATCCTGTTCAAGCCAACTTTTAAAAAATCACATTATGATGCATTTAAGTGGAGTCTGACCCCATTATTTATCAAGGGCTCAAACTCAATTCTATAAATGTTTTGTTGGCTAATTTAAGCAAGAGGTTACACAATAAAACCAATGAGAAATAAGAAAGGTAGTTTTGTGCATGCAACATACAGAATCAACAGGATTGGAAACTAGTACTAAATGGTATGCGAAGGCTTTCTTCTGACAGCTTAATTTACTTTTTTATGACTTCCTCTCACTAAAAGCAAAGGGCAGCGGCTTCTTTTATGAGCTGCCACATGGCTCATAAAGCTTGTTTAAAGTTAACAATAAACCAAGAAAAGAAACAATATTTTTTTAAAAGAATATCTTGTTTAATTTGATAAAGTATCAGGTTAAAAGGAAGTGACATTTTAGAGGATTTTTTTAAAAAATTGTGACATTTTAGAGGATTTTTTTAAAAATCGTATGTTTTGTCTTCCTTCTAAACTACAAAGTCCTAACATTTAAATATTGTGGAGGTTACCTTTATTGTTCTTTATGCCCCTGTGTGTTTATAACTTCCCATATTCAAAGTGGGAGAGAGTCAGATTAGTCAGATTAACCATCAATTATACTGGTGTTCCAAGTTCTCCCAGGCTAAGTATTCTACATAACAAAGTATTCTTTCTCACAGGGACACTCATGATTCCTTTGTACCCTTTTCTGTCTTCCTTATCAGGGCTAAAACAATTATCTGTCAATGGCCAAATGTGTAATATGCTCATTTACAAATCTTGACAACTCTTTATAAGAGTTTGGTTGCCTTTCTTCTCTCTTGATAGTTGAAGAACAAAGACTCATTGTAAGTTGCTAGTTGTAATAAAATAATTATTGGGTCCGTAGGAAGTTAAAACCCACTCCTCTCCTAGAAAAATGAAATATCCTAGAAAATATTGAAAAGACAGAATATTATATTTTCCTGGATGTGAAAAGGGAGAAATACGTTTTAAACCCAAAGTAAATTCCTGCAGCTTCCTGCCCACCGCTCTTTTGTCAATGGGCCATTAAGAAGCCCAAGGCAGTCTATTTACATAACAAAGACCCTTCCCTTTCAGCTCCAGGTGATGGAATCAAGGCATTAGCCCTTTACCCAACTCACCACATGGCATCTGAGAACTCAACCAAACCTGGACTAAAGAGTTGCCCCTGCATGGCCCCATGGGAGTCTGACACCCAATCAGAATACATTTCTTACACAGGAACAAGAAACAAAGAGGTAGGGCCGAACAGAGTATTAAAGACCCAGCAAGCCCCTCCTCTCGCTCTCTTCTTCTTCACCTGGAAGCATGTGATCACTTTTTTCCCCAGGACCTCAAGCCATGTGGTCCTGTCCACCATTAAACCATCTTTCTAAGCAACCTCCATGTTTCCAGTGTCTTTTTCCCCACTTGGAGCTGAACCCAGATGAACATTTCTTCCAACAGGTCATTTCCAATTGCTAGCATAGTCTTAAGTGGGGTTTCTCCCCCCACACACACACCAGTGCATTTTGAAATCCACTTTCTTATCAGCTTCACCAGTCTGGGTTATGCTCATTTTTAATCTTTTAAATAAATGTTTAATGAGTATACTTTAACAATTCTATTATTCTTTAAAAAAAAAAAGAAATAGGAGGGAAAGGAATCATGCAGTTATGAAATTCAATTTTTTTTTACTACCAGTTCTGTGGGTGTGGTTTGGGGGGCATGGCAGCGGAGGGATACTGCAAAATCCCTATTCCCTCCCCACTTCTGGGGGAAGGATAGTGCAAAATCCCCATTCCCACTCCACTCTGGGGCCAGCCAGAGCTGGTATTTGCCAGTTCTCTGAGCTACTCAAAATTTCCGCTACCGGTTCTCCAGAGCCTGTCAGAACCTGCTGAATTTCACCCTTGGTTGAACACAATGATTTGTTCATATTCAAATAATTCATTTTTTTGGAATCCATGATACACCGATCCATAGCTAACCTAATATATTATCTGGGTTGAGCCATCACTATTTTATTTTTCTGTTTCCATCTCATTCTTCTTCTTTAAAATGCAAATCTATAGTCAGAACCTGCTGAATGTCACCCCTGGAATCATGCCTACTGACTTTAATGTGACCTACCCAAATTAATACTATGAACAGAACAGAATCTTGTGGGCAATTTATTTAGGGATGCAGTTATGTAGAGTTAATATATAATTAGGAATTGATCGTTCTGGAGGATTTTTCTGCAGATAAAAGTTAAAATCAACCCTTGCCTGAAGCCCTAGAGAATATTTGCTACTTGGCTAAGAGAATGGTTTGAATGCTGCTAGGAATATAAAACACCTCATAAACATGTCCTAGAAAACCTGCTCCCATGGAGTGGCATTGACTACATAGAGAGTGTCAGGCCTACAAGCCATCTTTTCTTTTTGGACTTCAGGCCTGCCACACTTTCTACTATTCATTTTCTACTGTGGGAAAATGGGAGGGGGGATTATACGGAGTTGGGTGATATCTAGCCATAATAACATTCTTTCTAGAAAGCCAAGGTCATCCTTTGTCTCTGCACCTGGCCAGAACTGGATGGCTGGAAGCTGCCAGTGTGGCAGTGGAAGATTGGACCACATGATGGACTTGTGAATGTGTGGGGGCAGGATCTTGAACTTTCAACGGGGTGGGAAAACCTGGAAGCTTTCAGATTTGGATTTTCCCAGATGCGCCAACATGGCTCTGAGAGCTTGTAGGACAGCACCAGTGGTGGGTTTCAAAAATTTTTGGAACGTCTTCTGTAGGTGTGGCCTGCTTTGCTGGCCCACTGGTGGAACCTCTTCTAACTGGTCCAGTAGATTTGACGAACGGGTTCTACCGAATAGGTGCGAACTGGTAGGAACCCACCTCTGGACAGCACCCTCCAATGCAATGCCTTTCCCCTCCATCTTGTTGACCAGGATTCTGATGAGGAAGGAGCATATGTAGAATTGGCTGAAATGAGAAGCATTTGTCCTGGGTGTGGAGAAGACTGATAAACAAAACCACAGGAATTCTTAGAAAAACATGCTTGAAATGCTGATTGCTAGGAGGAGGGTGTTTGGGTCTCTGGGTCCTTTGCTTACAGACTGCTGAGCAGACTTTTGCTAGTTCCTTTTTATGACACCCAGTAAAGAATAAAAGCTTGCCATTGAAATCATTCTGGGTTCTTCCAGTTATGAGAAAACCCATCTTTGTTCGATTCCGAATAAAAGTGTGACTCAGAGGGACTTGGACTTTGCCTCTTTGTCCATGCTGAACCAAACCTAAACTGCTTAACCAGCTAAACTCCTGTCTTAACAATTGGTTTCCGTACCTGGTTGCAAACATGGCTCTCAAGGATGAGAAGGTTGCTGCATCTTCTTTCAAAGCTTTTAATTCGTTGCGCAGTTTAGTCATCGTTTCTGTTACCATGGCTTTCTCGTTCTCATATTTATTCTTCAGGTTCGCCAGGGCCACTTCTGCTGTCTGAAACAAAGATACAGGCATTCAAAACATATGCATTTATTTTCATCCGGTTGATACATTGACCTTGAGTCTTTATTGATTAGCCCTTGGCCCATATCAAAGTGCAAAGTTCCAGAAACAAATTATTACAAAATTTTGATAAAACCAATTTAAAATGGAATTGGAATAAAATACAGTCTAAAATGGAATTGGAATAAAATACAATAATTTAAGATTTAGATAAAATTATATTTCGGTGTCACCCCTGCAATCTACCCCAATCAGTCCCACATATGCAGATCTCAACCAAACCATTTTGTTTAAGAACTGTGCTGTGTTAAATGTTATTTTCAGGTTATGGCCGCACATAAGGTAAGTTGTTTTGATATGCGGTTGATACAAGTACAGGATTAAACTCAAAGGAAAACTTGGAATTTCTTGGCTGGAAAGAAAGGTAACACTAATATAATTAATCATAAAGTACCTAAAAGGAAGCAAGAAGATTTCCTCAACTGAACAATATCACAAAAAGTGTTTTTTAAACTTTAAACTTAAGATGTATGGACTTGAATTCCCAGAATACCTCAGCATGCTGGGTAAGGAATTCTGGGAGTTGAAGACCACACATCTTAAAGTTGCCAGGTTTGGAAAAACACTGATTTAGAAGGAGACAAATGTTGAGAAAATCTCCTCCTTTTTTTCTCCATGAATAGAGTGGAGTAGGAGTAGGAGTAGGAGTAGAGTAGAGTAGGGTAGGGTAGGGTAGGGTAGAATAGAATAGAATAGAATAGAATTCTTTATTGGCCAAGTATAATTGGACACATAAGGAATTTGTCTTTGGTGCAGATGCTCTCAGTGTATGTTAGATCGGGTAAAGGAGGCACACAAGGCTTCAGTAACAACAGCTCTTTATTGCAAATCAAGTAAATATCTGGCTGAAGAATGGTTGGGCAGCATCCCCTTTTAAAGGGATCTGTCAGACTTCTTAACCAATGGGATTCAACCTCTGTTCCCGCCGGAACAGAGGACCTTGGTGGAACCCTCTGTCATTGGGGGTGGGGAAATATCTACCTAACATAAGGAGAATAAAAGATATTCATCAAGAATAAAAAGATACAACACTTAATGATAGGCAAGGTTACTAATAAGCTATCAAATCATGCTAGTAAACAAATAAAACAATATAAATTAAAGATACAAGCAACATGGAGATAGATACTAGGAAGGAAGAGAAGAATAATAGTAAGAGGTTAAAAAGTTGAGAGGGAGAATAAAGTTTAGAAATTTTAAATGGAAGGAGTTTTTTAATGACATGTGATTTCAGGAGAAGATTTTAAGAAAATATTTTATATTTTCTTAAAATCTACGTGTACTATAGTTAAAACGAAGATAATTTTAAGTTAGCCTTCTCTCCCATTGCATCTGGAGGGCACCAGGCTGGGAAAGCTGATTTATGGAAACCTCGATCTGTAAGAATTACACCAATGTTCAATAAAAAATATGTGCTAATATGCTGGATTGAGGAATGAATTTAGACCTTTATAATTATGGGATTAGGACAATATTGAGTAATACAGGAAGAAGTAAGTTATATGCTTTCTGAAATGTTTTATCTATGATATTAAAATAAAACATATTTTAAAAATAGACAAATTTGTCTAAGAGAAAATTAAAACAATCCTATGACAGTATAAACATATGCAAAATATAGATCAGCCCAGAATTTAAGCTGATCAGCAACTAGCCATATATTTGGATACAAGAAATAAATTGATACTCCTTTTCAACTTACACCAGTTCATTTAGTGACCATCCAATGTTACGACAGCAATGAAAAAAGTGACTTATGACCGTTTTTCACACAACCATTGCAACATCCCCATTAAAATTTAGATCCTCGCCAACTGATTCATATTTATGACCATTGCTGTATCCCAAGGTCATGTGATCCCCTTTTGCGATCTTCTGACAAGCAAAGTCAATGGGGAAACCAGATTCACTTAACAACCGTATTACTAACTTAACTGCAGTGATTCGCTTAACAACTACGGCAAGAAAGGTTATAATATGAGGTAAAACTTATTTAACTAATGTTTCCCTTAACAACAGAAATGTTGAGCTCAATTGTCGTAAGTCAAGGACTGCCCACTCTGAGTAGAATAGTGCTACAAGGTCAGGAGTAAACCTTTCTGATCAGAATGCAACTACTGGTATACACTGACAAAATTCAATAAACAAAATTCTAAATATGAGAGCATTTGCTTATACAACATCAGGAGTTCTGAAGGTCAATATGCATAATTAATCATATTAATTATAAAAATATATATTCATCAGTGGTGGGATTCAATTTTTTTTACTACCGGTTCTGTGGCATGGCTTGGTAGGCGTGGCTTTTTGGGTATGGCAGGGGAAGGATACTGCAAAATCCCCATTCCCTACCGATCAGATGGGGACTCTATTCTCAGGCAAAGAATAGATGGGGCGGGGCCAGTCAGAGGTGGTATTTACCAGTTCTCCAAACGACTTAAAATTTCCACTACCGATTCTCCAGAACTGGTCAGAACCTGCTGAATACCACCCCCGATATACATGCTGTATATAGCTTTAAACCAGATGAACTATGCATAAAATAGATGATAAATCATGATTAAAAATTAATATCAAAGCATTATTTTCTGATTTCTTTTGGCAAAAGCAATATCCAGTTTTCACTTTTATTGGCCACTAGGTAGCATAAGGTGACTTGTTTTGATTCTTAGATTTGCTTTCCAGTTGACAGCTCTGTAAATTTTTCCAGTTAATCATAGAACTGTAGATTTGGCTGCAACATTCTTTTTCACTAAGAGATGCTATATTTTCAATGTAAACATCCATACTTTATTTTCATATAGGAAATTAATATAAGGTTCCTGAGAAATATCTCAACAAAGGACATATTTCAACAATCAAGAATCCATGACGTGTTAAAAAAAATAATCAAATAGTGTCGCAATATCTCAATATATCTAAACTATAGAGGTCTAATTTCTGAAATTTAGACCTTTGGACACCTAACATCAAAAACGTCATCAAAAAAGCACAGCAAAAACATTCTTTCTGCGTCAACTCAGAAAGCTCAAACTGCCCAAGGAGCTGCTGATTCAGTTCTACAGAGGAATTATTAAGTCTGTCATCTGCACCTCTATAACTGTCTGGTTTGGTTCTGCAACCCAAGGCCAACAAAGACTTCAGAGGATAATTAGAACTGGAGAAAAAACAATTATTGCCAACCTGCCTTCCATTGAGGACCTGTACAATGCACGAGTCAAAAAGAGGGCAGTGAAAATATTTACAGACCCCTCGTATCCTGGACATAAATTGTTTCAACTTCTATCCTCAAAACGATGCTATAGAACACTGAGCACCAGAACAACTGGACATAAGAACAGTTTTTCCCTGAATGCCATCACTCTGCTAAACAAATAATTCCCTCAACCCTGTCAAACTATTTACTAAGACTGCATTACTATTACTAATAATAATAGTTCCTCTCACCCATCTCCTCCCACTTATGACTGTATGGCTATAACTTGATTGCTTGTATCCTTACAATTTATATTGATTGTTTCCTAATATGATTTGATTGCTTATTTGTACCCTATGACTATCATTAAGTGCTGTACCTTATGATTCTTGACAAATGTTTCTTTTGTTTTATATACACTGAGAGCATATGCACCAAAGGCAAATTCCTTGTGGGTCCAATCACACTTGGCTAATAAAGAATTCTATTCTATTCTGTTTTAAATATGAACAATCTCATAATCAGGAACTTCATGAAATAGTATTGTAGGACGAAATATCATATTCATAAGTCACCCTCTTTGTTCATGAAACTCACAGCCTCATCTGAAGCCAAAACATACCAGATTGCAAGTAAGAAGAAATAATGGAGCAGAATTCCTTAAATTCTTTTCAGCCGATATTTAACAGCCAGATAGTTTCAGCCAGGCTCAAACTGATAAAACCATCTCTCCCACAAAGAATAGCAAACAGGTAAAATCCCTTTAATGTACAGAGCTTTCTTGAATACACAAATGTGGTGCTCCAAGATTAGCTTATAGTTGCACATAAAAGGGAAAAGATCTATATACACAGTGAAGTGATATAAGGAGAGTTTCCTCCACTGGAGTTGCACGCCCATCAGAATAAAGATTTCAGATGACACATTCACACATCTCACAAGGGACCATTTTTTTCCTGATGCAGGAGGGGGTGCACAGGTAAACCCACCAGTGGCTGGCCAGGTTAGGTGGTCTTAATAGAATGGACCTTATAAATTCATATTAGCTTGGCTTTTCATTCTAGTGCCCTGGAGTTCCAAAGTTGACTTTTAGCTGGAGTGAACTTTCTCTCCAACTTCCTCATAAGTATTAAAAATAGGGCTGAACAGTGTGGCAAGACCATGTAAAGGAGGGGCACAGGAAGCCAGGCGTGGGTGAGAGATAGAACAGAGGGAAAAACTGCTGACAGCTTAAGACATTATAGGAACTTCTCCTTTTCGAAATGTCATGCTTGTCTCGTGTATGGAAACGCCTTGAGAATGCACAGTGTGGAACACGGCATAAAAGTAGCATCCTGGGCAGAGCCCAGGCAGTTCAGATTTTGGTGTGTGAGCACCCTGAACTCGATGCATCAAATAAACCTGTTTCTCTCACCTTCGTGGTCTCAAGTCCTGGTCTTTCGTAAGTAGATTACAAACCTCAATCTGCTGCAACATTCCTATCACATGACTAGTCTCAACACCCCAAATTCGTAGCTACCTCAATTGCTGAACTCTATGCTACCAAATAAACTACAGGTAGACCTCAATTTACAGTTCATTTAGTGGCCATTCAAAGTCACACTGAAAAAAGTGAATTACGACCTCTCTTCACACTTCTGACCATTGCAGCATCCCCATGGTAACGTGATCAAAATTCAGATGCTTGCAACTGACTCATATGTATACAGTGTCCCCGGGGTCATGGGATCATCTTTTTGAGACTTTCTGACAAGCAAAGTCAATGGGGAAGCCAGATTCACTTAACAACCATGTTATTAACTGAGCAATTGCAGTGATTCACTTAACTGTGACAATAAAAGTGGTAAAATGGGGCAAGGTTCACTTAACAAATGTTTTACTTGGCAACAGAAATTTTGGACTCATTTGTGATTGTAAGGTGAGGAATACCTGTACTTTCTTTTCAAGCAGCCTCATCCAGTGCATTTCAATCAATCAGAATAGAGCTGGAATGGACTTTCAAGGTTTTCTAGTCCAGTCCCCCGCTCAAGCAGGAAACCCTATACATGTGATGGCGAACCTATGGCACATGTGCCAGAGGTGGCATGCAGAGCCCTCTCTCTGGGCATGCATGCTGTCACCAGTTGCACTTCCGGCCAGCTGGTCTTCGCGCATGGGCACACCGGAAGCCGAAAAACAGCAGCTGTCCGCCGTGCACACATGGACTCCAATTTTGCACTCGGTGCGAAAAGGTTAACTATCACTGGCCTATACCATATTTCTTTCATGATCCAGCTTGAAACTGGACCAGATTTTTCTAACAGTATCAGAATAAGGATACAAATTCAATCCAAGTTGATTTGAAAAGTAATTATCAAAACGTACTTGGTTTTTTTTGTCTTCTGGGACTTCAAAGAAACCTAAGAATACCCCACTGTTTAATTTCACAAGAAGCTTAAAAGTAAACACAGCAATAACAGATGTAAAATCAATGGTAAAATCGCCCTTTAAGCCATTTTAAAACCCATAAATTATACACCTCATTATAGAAAGGAAATTACACTCCCCAAATTACCTGCTTGTTGGCTTTCAACACTGCCCTGAGGGTTGCTATCTGTTCCCTTTTCGTGCTAAGCAGGGACTTTAATTTCATTATTTCTTCCATTAAAGCCTCCTTGTCCTTATCAATCATAGGTGCCAGTTCACGGGCCGCTGCACGCTGCCGGGACAGCTGCAATGACCGATCTACTGCTTTCTGCAAGTGCTTGATTTGGTCCCGTATTATGGCATTGAGGTTGTAAATATTCATGGGCTCTTTCCGAATGTCACTGGTGTCAGAAACCGGGGAGGAAGGAGGGGCTGTAATGACAGGAGAAATGGTGGGGGTCTTTGTTGGGCTGGGCTCTTTATTGGCTTCTGTGCTCTCTTTTGAACCCTGTTCAGTTGGCACCCTGATTTCTACAGGGAGTGCCGTCCCTCTCCTGGCAAGGCGTGGAGATAGCAGCCCTCTTGGATCGTCAGGTCCCTTCAAGCTCCCACTTCTCGTAACTCGACTTTGCCTGTAATAATCCAGCATAACCCTATTCGGAGTCTCGTTGTTACACAGACAGACATGATGATAGAGTTGAGCCAGCTCTTCGCTGAAAGTCACCAGCTCATCCTGAGCGGCATTGAGGGTATTGTGGTTCTCGTTGGCAACGCCTGTAATCCTTTGCACCTCCTTTTCCATCTGCACCATTTTCTCGTGGCTTTCCTTCGTTGACTTTTCCAAGCTGGAGACCTGCTCGTCGTAGATCTGGATCTTGCTCTCATACTTGTCCTTTTCCTCGGTGTAGTTTTCAACGCACTTATTGTACTTCTCTTTTAAGGCTTTGATTTCAGCTTTGAGGTCAATCACCTCGGTAACGGCTACCTTGTATTTACACTCTAGGATCTCCAAGCCGTTGATGTCCACTTCATAATCGTGGGTTTCCTCCCCAGAATCTCGGCCTTTCTCAAAATCGACTTCTTTCAGCTCTTTGTGGCTTTGCAGACCCCTCATTGCGTTGACGTGTTCGGTGAGCCTATGGACACGTTCATGCTGTTCGGTGAGGGCCCCTTTGGTGTGCTCCAGCTGCGTCTGGGATTCCTGAAGATTAGCCAGCAGAATAGCTTTCTCACGCTCCACCTGCAATAACCCAGAAAAAGGATGTCAATATCTCTAGAAAAAAACTGGGATATAAGAGCTGGGGGCCCCTATAATTAAAGGAACAGTTTAAAAATGGAAATTTACACAGGAAGTCCTGGACTTACGTCCATAATTGAGTCCGATTCTTTTGTTGCTAAGTGCCACATTTGTTAAGCAAACTTTGTCTCATCTTATGACCTTTCTTGCCACAGTTGTTAAGCGAATCACTGCAGTTCTTAAACTGGTAAGTGAATCTGGCTATATCATTGACTTTGCTTGTTAGGAGGTTGCTTGTTAGGGGACCACATGACCCCAGGACACTGCAACCATCATACATAGGAGTCAGTTGCCCAGCATCTGAATTTGGATCACTCGAGCATGGGGATGTTGTAAAGAGTGAAAAAAAGGTCATAACTCACTTTTTTAGTGTCATTGTAACTTTGAATGATCATTACATGAACTATTGCAGGTCAAGGACTACCTGTACAAATATCCTTGACTTACCACCATTTGTTTAGCGACTGTTCGAAGTTATATTGGCATTGAAAAAAAAGTAATCCTTGCACTTAAGACAGTCATAGCATCCCCATACTCACGCAAAATTTGGGTTCTTGGCAATGAGCATGTATTAAGATATTTACTCGTGAGTAAAACAACCCCTTTTTGTAACAGGGCAGTAACAGTCTTTTATTCACAGAGATAAACAAAAAAATCAAAAGCACCGTACTTTTTGGAGTATAAGATGCACCTTCCCCCCACTCCTAAAAGAGGAAAAATGCCCCCATTTCGGTGAAAAACAGGGCTGTTTTTGCCTTATCCCAGCCCTGCTGAAGTCTGCAGAGTGCTTCTAGGGGCTGGGAGGGACAAAAACATTTTTTTCTTACTTACCTCTTTGAAATCTTGGTGCATCTTATACACCGGTGCATCTTATAGTCCGAAAAATATGGTAATTAGTCCCAACAACCTGGGTTTAGCCAAGAAATCTGAATTGCTTGCTGTATACTAGAAAGGAATGGTTGTCTGCGACAACTGGCCACTCCCAAACCCCTCCTATATATTTCCCACCAGGGAGGGACTGGTTATCGTCTGTGTCTGCCTCTCCCTGAGAGTAGGCTTATTACTTTCCTTTGTTCTCCTCTCTTTTCCGCTCTGTGCATACTTGCATCTGGGATGGGCCCATCTGTTTCTCCCCCTCACTCAGCTCAGGCCCTGAAGACAGCTGCCTCTCCACCTGGGGGAGGAGGGAAGACCCCGGCTCTGCTCCTGTCTCTGATGCTGTTTCCTTATCAGAGCCTTCCAAAGGCTCCAGAGCTGACCCAGGCTCTCCCTCCACCTCCCCGTCTGACTTGGCAGCTAGCTCTGCTTACAGCCAATGGGCTACAGCACCTTCCTAGCTGGCTTCATAGACTTAAAATAACTTTATCATTACTTTGAATCAGTGGTGGGTTGCAGGCGGTATGCCCCAGTACTGGCTTACCAGTGCCTGCCGGGAGCACCGGGTACCGTTCCGGTATGGTGCTCCAGTCCACCCACCCACCTGCCTCCTTACCTGTATTTGAGCTCTTCGGTGTTTCCGCGTATGCGCATGCAGCGTACGCCACCTGCACAATGCTCCGCTGAGCAGCTGGAGTGTCGCGGAGGCATCGCAGAAGGTAAGGATGCATGTGCGCGCTGCATCCATGTGCGTGTGTGCTGCGCACATTCATGTGGTGGCCGCTGGGCCCTGCTGCACCGTACGGGTTGCAACAGGATCCAGAACCCACCACTGCTTCGAATGTACACTAATCGGCATACAATAAAATGAAATTTCATTGCATACAGCTCTCAAAGGGTCACCACAAGCAAAGTCAATGCTTTCACTTGTTTGATGAGTAGAGGTTTTTAGAGGTTTTAGAGGTTTTATTTGCATTTGTAGGCCGCCCTTTTCCCTGAGGGGACTCAGGGCGGCTCACAGAAAACCAGGGAAAGGGGAAATACAACATTGAGACAACAACACATAATAAAATAATGAGCAACATGCATACAACATTCGGGCGGGGTAGAAATCCTTATCCCCAGGCCTGACGGGCGAGCCAGTTCTTCAAGGCAGTGCGGAAGGCCTGGACGGTGGAGAGGGTACGAATCTCCACGGGGAGCTCGTTCCAAAGGGTCGGGGCTACTGCTGAGAAGGCCCTCCTCCTTGTGGTTGCCAGCCGACACTGGCTGGCCGATGGAATGCGGAGGAGGCCTAATCTATGGGATCTTATAGGTCGTAGGGAGGTAATTGGCAGAAGGCGGTCTCTCAAGTATCCAGATCCACTGCCATGTAGGGCTTTATGGGTGATCAATAGCACCTTGAAGCGCATCCGGAGATCGACAGGTAGCCAGCGCAACTCGCGGAGGATAGGTGTAATGCGGGTGAATCGGGGTGCACCCGCAATCACTCGCGCGGCTGCGTTCTGTACTAGCTGAAGTCGCCGGATGCTCCTCAAGGGCAGCCCCATGTAGAGCACGTTGCAGTATTCCAGCCTAGAGGTCACAAGGGCCCGAGTGACTGTTGTGAGGGCCTCCCGGTTCAGGTAGGGTCGCAACTGGCGCACCAGGCGTA
This sequence comes from Thamnophis elegans, assembly GCF_009769535.1. Lineage (NCBI taxonomy): Eukaryota > Metazoa > Chordata > Lepidosauria > Squamata > Natricidae > Thamnophis > Thamnophis elegans. The sequence continues at coordinate 18,769,219 of NC_045547.1, read as the reverse complement.
CCTGGGCGAATGCCCCCCTGGTCACAGCCGCTATATGATGGTCGAATGACAGCTGTGGATCCAGGAGGACTCCCAAGTTGCGGACCCTCTCTGAGGGGTGTAAAATTTGACCCCCCAGCCTGAGTGTTGGATTATTGGCCAAATCTTTGGGAGGAAAACACAACAGCCACTCGGTCTTTTCCGGGTTGAGCACAAGCTTGTTAATCCTCATCCAGTCCATGACGGCTTCAAGCCCCCGGTCCATCACGTCAACCGCTTCATTGATTTGGCACGGGGCAGACAGATACAATTGAGTATCGTCCGCATATTGATGGTATCTGATCCCGTGCCTACGGATGATCTCTCCCAGCGGTTTCATGTAGATGTTAAATAGTAGGGGGGATAAGACCGAACCCTGCGGCACCCCATATTTTAGGGGCCTTGGGGACGATCTCTGCCCTCCCACTAACACCGACTGCGACCTGTCCGAGAGGTAGGAGGAGAACCACCGTAACACGGTGCCCCCCACTCCCACCTCCCGCAGTCGTCGCAGAAGGATACCATGGTCGATGGTATCGAAAGCCGCTGAGAGGTCAAGGAGGACCAGGATGGAGGGATGTCCTTCATCTCTGGCTCTCCAAAGATCATCCATCAATGCGACCAAATATGAATATATGAGTAATATGAGTAATATGAAACCAATCGTAGTTTGCTGCAGTGTAGTCATTACTATTTCAAATCTCTTGATGCATTTATGAAAACATTTAATGGAAATATAATTAGAACACAACTGAAGATTTACTGATTCAATTTGTCTCCTGCTGCAATCTCATAATGACCACTTTATATGCAGCATGTGTGAAATCTGTGAAGCCCACCCTAAGAAAGGGATTGAGAATCAAACCACCAAGATCACAGATGCCGTTATAACATCTGTGCTATATCTATCTCTAGGACTTGATGTACAATTTTGGTTGCAGGATAAAGCAGTGCTGGAAAAAGTCTAAAAGAGGGCAACCAAAATTAGTAAAGGGGCTGGACCAGTGGTGGGATTCAGCCAGTTCGCACCTATTCAGGAGAACCGGTCGTTAACTTTCTAAGCAGTTCAGAGAACCGGTGGTTGGAAGAAATCTCATTTTGTTTTTTCCCCACTTTACAGAACTAATCCTGTCAGGAAGGCAGGAAGGAAACATTCTGGTGCTGTTTCTAGCCTAATCTTTATTGCCCTGCTTACAGAAACTGCCTCTCCGGTTAACCCTTATTACATTGTAATAGTTAAGGTGAAGCGCCCATTGACCTGAGTGACGTTGAGTTGGCCATGCCCACATGGTCACATGATCACTGAGCCCCGCCTACCCAGCTGGTTATTAGGGCAGAGAACCGGTTGTTAAATTATTTGAATCCCACCTCTGGGCTGGACCCTCTGCCGACAAGAAAAAAAGAATTATTGTGGTTTTTCAGGTTTGAAAAATGGTTATTGAGCCGCTGCATGTTCAAAGCATAGGGAATTGTCCATAGTATGGAGAAAATCAACAGGAAGATTTTTCCCTATACAAATACTGAGACCACAAATCATCCAATGAAACTGTGAGGAGAGAAACATATCCATTGGAAAGTTGCAGGTCATCGGCCTAGGAGTGAGCTTGCAGGCCTGACGAACCAAAGTTTTAAACTAATATAATTGCAAAATGTACAAGACATATTGCTAATGTGCTGACTTGTGCCTGCATTTCCTGCAAAGTTTGTACGTGTATGGATATATTTAGAGCAAGAAGAACGAGATGGTGGGAAATGAGGAACTGAAAGTAGCAAGTATCTGAGAACTTCAAATGTACACGGGTGACTGGAACAAGGAATTAACTTGAGGAATGCATTAGCATGAAATCAAAAGTTAGAATTAAGATTGCCGGGAGAAATATCAACAACCTGATATGCAGATGATACCACTCTAATGGCAGAAAGTGAAGAGGCTCTAAAGAGCCTCTTGATGTGGGTGAAGGAGGAGAGGGCAAAAGTTGGCTTGAAACTCAACATTAAGAAAACTAAGATCATGGCATCCAGCCCTCTCAATTCCTGGCAAATAGATGGGGAAGAAATGGAGGTAGTGACAGATTTTATTTTCCTGGGTGCCAAGATCACCGCAGATGGGGACTGCAGCCAAGAAATTAAAAGACGCTTGCTCCTGGGGAGGAAAGCTATGGCAAATCTAGGCAGCATACTAAAAAGGAGAGACATCATCCTGCCAACGAAAGTGCGTATAGTCAAGGCTATGGTTTTCCCAGTTGCAATGTATGGCTGTGAAAGTTGGACCATGAGAAAGGCTGAGCGCCAAAGAATTGAAGCCTTTGAACTAGGGTGCTGGAGAAGACTCCGGCAAGTCCCTTGGATTGCAAGGCGATCAAACTGATCAGCCCTAGAGTAGATCAACCCTGACTGCTCTTTAGAAGGCCAGAACCTGAAGATGAAGCTCAAAAACTTTGGCCACCAAATGAGAAGGAAGGACTCACTGGAGAAGAGCCTAATGCTGGGAAAGATTGAGGGCAAAAGAAGAATGGGAGGACAGAGAATGAAGTGCTGGATGGAGTCACCGAAGCAGTAGGTGTGAGCTTAAATGGACTCCAGAGGATAGTAGAGGACTGGAAGGCCTGGAGGAACATTGTCCATGGGGTCACGGATTGAACATGACTTCACAACAACAACAACATGCCACCAAATTGATTATCTGTACAAGGGAACCTATTATCCCAAGAACACAAAAGGCGTAGAGCTCTTTTCCCAATTCATTCCATATGGAAGACAAGGATGCTTGGGAATAATTTCACAACACTTTCAGCATCACAATTTATACATTGGGACGGAAGGAAAAGATAAAAATCTCATTGGTTCACATTACTGGACCTGTACAGAAAATCCTTTATTTAGTCATGCACATGATGGGGCAAAAAATAGAAGGGGAGAAGATGGGACAGGATAAATTATATTATAGTGCAACATAGACCTGTAAAGTATTCCATTAGAAAGACAATCAGGTTCTGTAAAGAACATCAGAAAAACAAGGCAATGCTGATCAGAATCTCTGTTAAACAGGAAGTAAATAAGCCCTTGCCTTCTCTTGAAGGAGGGCAACCCATTCAGATGGAGATAGAGGGCAATATGACAAGTGACTTCTCCCAATAAATAAAGCAAAGTCGGCAATGATCTTTGTTAACATCAGGAAGCCATAACTTGGGCACTTGTCCATCCAGTTGGGTTGACAACCTGCAAGTGACCTACTTTTCTTTTCCCAAGTGAATGGGGTGGTATTAAATATAAAGTTATAAAGTATTAAGATAGATATAAACTTAACACTAATATGAATAAAATGACCAACTTTAATACATGCTCAGTCACTCGAGCCCTCCATCATCTCATGCTTGGATTGATTCAGTGTAGTCTACATGGGGCTCCCCTTGAAGAACATTTTAGAAGCGACAACTACTGCAGAGTGAGGTGGTGAGAGCAGTTCTTGGGGCCCCTTCGGTTAGGAACAACTTCCCTCTAAATACCAGCTGCAGGGAATAAGTAGGGGAGAGGTTATGTCTCCTACTCCAGCTCGTGATCTCTCTACTGGCCATTGTGAAAAGCAAATGCTAGGCTTAGGTGGACCTTAGCTCAATGAAGCAGGATTATTTTTATGTTAGGTGGGCAACAAAAGTAGTAGTAGTAGTAGTAGTAGTAGTAGTAGTAGTAGTAGTAGTAGTAGTAGTAAAACGGCAGCAGCATTTCAAAACTGAATCCGACAAAGTAAAAAATGTATAGAAGAGAATATGTGTAGCTGAGGTTTGAACTATAAGGTCCTTAGAGGTCTCCAAGCTTGGTGGTTTTCTTGCTCACGTTTCATTAAAAACGTCATCAGGACTCAGGGATTCAAAAAATTTTTACTACCGGTTCTATGGGCGTGGCTTGGCGGCCATGGCAGGGGAAGGATACTGTAAAATCTCCATTCCCTCCCCACTCCAGGGGAAGGTTACTGCAAAATCCCCATTCCCTCCCGATCAGCTGGGACTCAGGAGGCAGAGAATAGATGGGGGCGGGGCCAGTCAATGGTGGTATTTACCGGTTCTCCAAACTACTCAAAATTTCCGCTACCGGTTCTCCAGAACTGGTCAGAACCTGCTGAATACCACCTCTGCTGATGACGTTACCTAATTTGGTAATGAAATATCTACAAGAAAGCCACCAATCTCAGGGACCACTAAGGAACCCAAAGTGAAAAATACACAAAACACGCTGTTAAGATATAGTACATTTGAAGTGGAGATGCAATCGCTTTTTTTCTTTAAAGGCATGTTTACTTTTTTTTTCCAAATAATTTTTCTCAGGGAAATAAATGCTTCCGGTATCTTTGCACACCACGTGAACATTTACAACTAAGAGGAACATTTATAACATGTTACCTGCATGAGCTGCTGCTTCAGTTTCTGCATTTCAGAGATGTTCAGCTCACTGAAGAGATCAGAGACGGGGTGCAAAGATTCTCCTTTCCTAACGCTGGGAGTCCGAAAATCCCCATTCAGTTTCATGTGAGGACCATGAATATGTCCATTCATCTTGTCATCATTATTGGGTTCATTCCCATCTTCTCCAAACTTTAATCCATCTACTGAGATATTAATGTGATTACTATACATGCTATCGTTTAAATTGATATACTGAGACAGTTCCTTCCTCAGATTGTTCTTCTGCTCCCTTTCATTCTTTAAGGTCTCCAAGGCCTCCTCTAGCTGATGTTCAGCAATCTCCTTCAACCGGATGGCGTCTTCTAGCTGGCTATTAAGCAACACCGTCTCTTCCTCAAATCGTTTTATCTCATGTTTCAAGCCTTCATATTCCACCTGAATTAAATAAAACAAAGAAGATTCATAATGCTAAAAGTTGGATTTATACACAATCTGCCATTTGCCGCTCTCTCTTCAAATAAACAAATGAGGCACTGTGCAAAGGAGATATTACCAATTGAATAAGCTTAGCACCAAGAAGTCATGCTAACTCTATCCTTATATTTTCTCTCCTCAAATAACTAATAATTGTATCACCACAGAATTGCCATATATTAGCATAGTTAAAATGTAATAGTAGAATTAGGGGGTCGGTGTATTTTACAAAGCACAAGAAAGCAAGACATGAAATGATGGAAACTAATCAAGGAGAGAAGCAACCTAGAACTGAGCTGAAATTTCCTAACAGGGAGAACAATTAACCAGTGGAACAGCTGGCCTCCATTATTGGAGCTTTGAAGAAGAGACAGGACAGCCTCTCATCTGGAATAGTATAGGGCAGAGATTGTCAGCCTTTTGGCATTGGTGACCAGTTTTGGACCGTGTGTGTGTGAGAGAGAGAGAGGGAGGGAGGGAGGGAGGGAGGGCGGGAGGGAGAGAGAGAGAGAGAGAGGGAGAGAGAGAGAGGGAGAAAGGTGAGTTGCTGCCGGTTCGGCCTAATTTGGCCGAACCAGTAGTGGAATTCAGGTCGGGGTTGCAGAACGGCAGCAACCCAGGCCTGCCACACCCCCAAATTGGTTCCCTCGCTGCCGCCTGGCTGCCACCATTTTGGATTTTAGTGACTGCGCAGTTTGCGAACCGGCAGTAATGCCAGCAGCTACCCACCCCTGGTGTGTGTGCGTGTAGGATCAACACGCAACCTAGATCACTTGTGTGCACAGTTTACAATAGGGATTACACTCCTGGGAGAATATAATGCCTGATGATCAGAGGGTAGAGCTGATGTGGTGATATTCTAACACTAGGGAGTGGCTGCAACTACAGATGAAGCTTCCCTCAATCGCCGGCCCGCCACTTCCAGCTCTTTGACACAGTTCCTAACAGCCCACGGACTGATTTCGGTCTGTGGCTCGGAGATTGGGAAAGCCCTGGTATAGGGTCTTCAGCTTGAGCAGGAGGTGGAACTAGAAGACCTCCAAGGTACCTTCCAACTCTGTTATTCTGTTACATTTTATCTCTGCTAATATATGGCAATTCTGGTGCTAAATTTTATCTCCATTAGTACATAGAATAGAATAAGATAGAATTCTTTATTGGCCAAGTGTGATTGGACACACAAGGAATTTGTCTTTGGTGCATATGCTCTCAGTGCACAAAAGACAAGATACAGTCGTCAAGAATCATAAAGTACAACACTGCCAATATGACAATTCTAGAACTATATTTTATCTAATAAAGCATAACTTGTAAGAATAACTGAGATTTGCACCTTTCCCGTCACCAAAATGAACATTATTAAGCCCATTTCATGATGCACACTTCTCAGTAAAATGAACTGACCTTTAAGTATACCCATCACAATCAATAGGAAGAAGTTTAAAAAAAAAAAAAAAGCAAACAGTTCAAGTGCTTCTAATTGTGCTGTTCAGGCCAAAGCTTAAATTACAGATTTTTAAAAGGACTACCAAAAGTGTATACTAAGAAGATTCTTGCGTAAGAAGAGGCGAGATGAGCAATGGGAGATGAAAATATGTAAAGAGCTTTATCTATTTTTGTATCTTGTATTTTGTAAATCTTGCCTTTTTTATATAACTTTCAAATAAGGGGGGGGAAAAAAGAGAGAGAGAACCAGGTCATCCCCTGAAGAGGAGAATATGTAAAAACACAACAACGGATAGAGTGGATGGAGGGAGGAGTAGAAGGAAAGATAGGAAGGAGAGGAGAAAGGAGAGGAATAGGAGAAAGGGAAAGGCAGAGGAAGAATGGGAGGGAATGTAAGAGTAGGAAAGAGGGGAGGAATGGGAAGAAGAGGGGAAGGGTAAAGGGGGGGAAGGGGAAGGAGAGAAGGGAAAGGAGAGGAGGAAGGAAGGAAGGAGAGAAGAAGAGAAGAAAGGGGGGTAGGAAGGAAGGAAGGAGGGAGGGAAGCAAGGAGGGAAGGAAGGAGGGAAGGAAGGAGAGGAGAGAAGAAAGGAGGGAAGGAAGGAGGGAAGGAAGAAGAGAAGGAGAGAAGAAAGGAGGAAAGGAAGGAGGGAATGTAGGAGAGAAGGAAAGGGGAAGGAAGGAGGAAAGGAAGGGGGAAAGGAAGGAGAGAAGGAGAAAAGAAAGGAGGGAAGGAAGGAGGGAAGGAAGGAGGGAAGGAGAGAAGGAGGGAAGGGGAAGGAGGGAGGGAAGGAAGGGGAGTAGGAGAGAAGAAACAAGGGAAGGAAAGAGGGAGGGAGGGAAGAAGAAGTAGGACCGTTGTAAGATAAGATGGATCTATGGGATGTTAAAAAAGCAATCTTCAAGTATATTGTTAACAGTAGGGAAAAATTGTTATAAATACATATTATTAATAACAGTTATGAGATCATATAATTGTGAATGTATATATGAAATTGATAAAATAAAATAAAATTAAAAAAAAAGAAAAGTAAAGTAAATCTCTAGTATAAAGTAGATAAATTAGAACTATTTTTGTTTAAACACAGAGTTAGAGTTGAATGTAAACAATTTCTTGTCTTAATAAAGATATTCATGTGATGAAATGTGCACCTGCAAAAAAAAAAAAAAAAGAGTATATTCAGGGATGGACTCTGTAAAAAGTGCTTGCTGAGAGTTCCTAATTCCTTTTCTGGCATAAGGACAAATGGCCACTCTCCTCTGTTGTTGCATTTTAACTACAAAGCTGCCTAATTTTGACTTCGCCTCTTGATTCTTTATAGCAGAACATGCTTTTGTATTCTCTGCAACTGATTCATTGATTACATGCCATCAAGTTGTTGTCAATTCTTAATCATTTAGATTTTCTCCATTCTTCTACATAGTACCTTTATTTTTTACATTCTGTTCCCTATATGGTTTATTCTATGTGTTTTCTGAGACTGGCTGAGCCAAAAGGAAGGAAAGGAGAAAGAGGAAGGATAAAACAGTGAAAGAATGCAGACTTCACCTCAATTAACACCCTTCAGGGCTGATAACAGAAACTAAAGGAAACATTTTGTCTAAAGTGAATTGCATGGCTAGTACAAATAAACAAAAGGCGTTACCACTTTTGTTTATTAGGCCAGAACAAAGTGTGAGACTATAAGAAGTCAGAATTACCAGGGACAACTGTAACTAAACTGAGAAAAATATAAAAGATGAATGAAAGATGAACCACATTTTATATTTCAAAAATATAAAGATGAATGCATAAGGAGCTGTGTTGATGCAGTGGTTAGGATGCAGTATTGTAGCCTAATTCTGCCGACTGCCAGCAGTTCGTTCCTGACTGGCTCAAGGTTGACTCAGCCTTCCATCCTTCTGAGGTCGGTAAATGAGGAACCAGATTGTTGAGGGCAATACGCCGACTCTGTAAAGCGCTTAGAAAGAGCTGTAAAGTATTGTAGGAAGTTATCACTCAGCCCTCTCCCAGAAAAATGAAATATCCTATATTTCTCTGGATGTGAAAAGGAAGAAACATGTTTCAAAAAGACAAAGTAACTCTCCCTGCAGCTTCCTGCCCCCACCTTTTGTCAATGAGCCATTAAAGCCTGAGCTAGTCCACTTTACATAATAAAAGGGTTCTCCCCTTCAGCTCCAGGGGGATGGGATTAAGGCATGATAATATTGGCCCTTTACTCAACTGACCACATGGCATCTGAGAACTCAACCAAACCTGAACTCAAAACTCAGCCTAGAGGGTTGCCCCTGCATGGCCCCATGTGAGTCTGACAACCAATCAGAATACATTTCTTACACAGGAACAGGAAACAGATAGGTGGGGCCGAACAGATTATAAAAAGCCCAGCAAGCCCCTCCCTCGGCCCTTCTTCTTCTTCACCCAACACCTGGAAGCATGTGATCACCTTTTTTCCCCAGGACCTCCACCCATGCGGTCCTGTCCACCATTAAAACATTAAACCATCTTTCTAAGCAGCCTCCATGTCTCCAGTGTCTTTTTCCCCACTTGGAGCCGAACCCAGAAGGACATTTCTTCCAACAGTATCATGGAGCGGTCTCTTTGGTCTACTATGTGGAAAATAAAGGTCATCATCCATCATCTCCTCCTCCTCCTCCTCCTCCTCCTCCTCCTCCTCCTCCTCCTCCTCCTCCTCCTCCTTCTTTTCTTCTTCTTCTTCTTCTTCTTCTTCTTCTTCTTCTTCTTCTTCTTCTTCTTCTTCTTCTTCTTCTTTTGAAGTTCCTTCCCTTTTAATAGCTCCTTCCTTTAGATAAGTTATGTTCATATGTATGAGTGGTAGGTGTGCTTCTTGTATATCTTATAACTGAATATTTCAAATCACTTCAACATACTCTTGGCTTTTGAAATAAGGCAGCTCCTGGGCCTGCTCTGAAACTGCATAAAAGTTCTTTGAAAGTTACCATAACAAAAAACTAGTCCTGATAGTCCTTATGCATTTTGTATTCAGAAACCTGAGCTGTGCTGAAGCCAAGAAGACGCAGAGTAATTTATTTTTTCTTTTAAAATCCCCATTTTGTAAATTGCAAATGAAATGAAAGGAACAGGTTATTTCGTTCTTTTCTACTTTGAAATGACTTTAAAGATACTTTAAATATTGTTTTCTGAGTTAAAAAGTCATCTCTATGTACATATACATCCAGGGGATGCTTATTCTATACATACATACATACATACATACATACATACATACATACATACATATATATATATACACACAGCACACACACACACACACACATATTAACCATGCTAATCTCATGTAATATTGAAATATATTGGTGTTGTAGTAAGATGCCTTTAGAATTACGTTTTGTATGATTCAATGAACTGTCTCCATCCATTGCTAGTACAAACCTATTTTGGCCTTATTAAATATGCTTTTTAAGGGTCAACATAGTATCAGAAAGTTCTGGGTTCAGATGTAAGTGGGTTCAAAATAAACATGCTGGGCAGCTGCTTGAAGAAAAGGGTAGTTTTATTCAGATACAGCAACTGAAGTGTTCGTCCTGTGGACTTGTGAAGTCTGATAGTAGGAAATGTTTTCTCCCACCTTGCAGATTACCATCATGTGGGGTATGGAATTTGAGTGAGAGGGTCTGGCATTGTGGGGGACCAATATTGTGATTAAGAGATTTCTCTATCTTGAGAAGATTTTGCTTCATGATTTTTGATTCACAGGTTGACTTCCTGGGGAGAGGCACTTTGTCAGTTTTAGCCGACATACGATGAAAGGGCTTTTACCGTATTTTTCGGAGTATAAAACGCACTGGAGTATAAGACGCACCAAGATTTTGAAGAGGCACATTTTTAAAAAAAGGTTTTGCACTCTGCAGACCTGCCAAAAATGGCTCATTTTTCACCAACGGGCCCATTTTTTGTCAAAAAAAAGGGCATGCATAGCCTTTAGGAGGCTTGTAGAGCGCTCCTGGGGACTGGGCGGGGCAAAAGCAAGCAAAAAAAGGGCCCGTTTTTCGCTCATTTTTGCCCTCCCTAGTCCCCAGGAGCACTCTGGAAGCCTTCTAAAGGCTATGCACAACCATTTTTGCAAAGGGGTGGGGGGTTCTGGAGGCCAAAAATGCTATATTCAATGTATAAGATGCACCCAGATTTTCACCCTCTTTTTTGAGGGGAAAAAGGTGCATCTTATACTCCGAAAAAGACAGTAAATGGTTTTTTTGTAATGTTGTTCAAAAAGTGCTCGTTAGAAGGTTTAGGAGAGGCTTTTGCCTGTGAAATAGATAGCAAGGGGGGGCGGTGGCACGTGGGTATTTTCATCCTACAATAGTTACTGAATTTTTCCTGAAACAGCATCTCTATTGTAATAGGATACAAATTGCATCTGAGAATTTGACATTACTACTTTTTAAATCTTTTATTGAAAATTCCACCTCTGCTCACCTGATTCTGCTTCAGTGTGGAAACCAGCTTTTGCAAAGTAATGTTTTCTTCTTCAAGTTCAGTGTAATCCTGAAGAAGCCGCGCCTCCCTAAATTTATACTCTCGGATTTCATCTTTCATCCTAATCCTCTGCAACTCTGCCATTTCATTGTTCTGAAAAACAGAAAACAATTCAACCTATTAGTTTCTCATTTCCATTCAACCATTCAAAGAAAGAAAGAAACGAAAAAGACACAATCAAAATCTGTTTGAAATATATAATCAAAATACAATTTCCAATGCTACTATTTATTATGGCTATGGTTCTCCCAGTTGCAATGTATGGCTCTGAAGGTTGGGCCATAAGAAAGACTGAGGCTGAGGCCTTTGAATTATGGTGCTGGAGAAGACTCCTGCGAGATCTCTGGACTGCAAGGCGATCAAACTGGTCAGTCCTAGAGGAGATCAACCCTGACTGCTCTTTAGAAGGCCAGATCCTGAAGAGGAAACTCAAATACTTTGGCCTCCTAATGAGAAGGAAGGACTCATTGGAGAAGAGCCTAATGCTGGGGAAGATTGAGGGCAAAAGAAGATGGAGACGACAGAGAATGAGGTGGCTGGATGGCGTCACTGAAGCAGTAGGTGTGAGCTTAAATGGACTCCAGAGGATGGTAGTGGACAGGAAGGCCTGGAGGAATATTATCCATGGGGTTGCGATGGGTCGGACACAACTTCACAACAAACAACAACAACTATTTATTACATCACTGAATTAAATCAATACATGCAAAAGAGGAAAAATAGCTGCAAGCTTAACTTTTCCCTTGTATGTAGTCATGGCACGAATAATGTTTGATTTCCTGTTACAATTTGGTAGCAAAATTTCAAGTGTTTGTGGGAGTGCCTATGAAGCAAACAAGTCCCTAATTTTTTCTTGGCAACATTTTTGGAAGTGGTTGTCTGTTAGGTAAGCTCCCCGTTGTGAGAGCGAGTACGTTCAGCGAAGCGTTGTGAGAGTTATGTTGGACAACACACAAACCAGCATACAGGGACACTGCAGTTTAAATAGGCTTTTACTTTTGTGGAAATAGAGGTATCAAAGTCCATCAAACAGTCCAAGTCATACATGGATAATTCAGTCAGTCATCAATGTCTTTCAGTTAAGGGATAATCCAAATAACATAGTCCAGTATCATATAATCCAGTCCAGTAATCAAGGTTTGCTAACAGTTGCAAAACTTACAATAGCTCACGACACTCAGATCAGATCAGCCCAGCATCTAACGAACAGAGAGAGAGCTAACAGTCATTCTGGCTCCTTCTTATGACCGATTCAGGAACACAGCAACCAATCACATTTTACAGTATGGTTTAAAGAAACAGTTACACCATTGTTACATGATTTATATATTGCCAACCTAATAGTTAGAATTATATTCCTAACAATTCCTAAATATTCTTTCCTATGGCTGAAAGTAAGTGGCCCAAGGTCTCCAGCTGGCTTTCTACCCAAGGTTTCAGGGTCTCCTCATTTCTAGCATGGTGATTAATCAATACCGATAGTCCTTGACTAACAACTATTCATTTAATGACCATTCAAAGTTACAATGGCATTGAAAAAAGTGGCTGATGACCACTTTTCAATTTACAACCATTGCTGTATCCCATGGTCACATGATCAAAATTCAGGCACTTAGCAGCCAGCTCATATTTATTATCGTGCAGTGTTCCCATGTTCCCTTTTTCAACCATCTGATAAGCAAAGTCAGTGGGGAAGCCAGATTCGCTTTACAACTGCCTTCCTAACTTAACAACTGTGACAAGAAAATGGGGCAAAATTCATTTAACAAATGTCTCATTTAGCAACAGAACTTTAGGGTTCAACTGTGGTCGTACATTGAGGATTAGCTGTCCACCAAATTGCCAGAGGTATTGTAGCCACATCATTTCCACTTGACCTTCTCGACTATATCTACATACGTATCTACAATATCTACTGACCCCTCACATCCTGGACATAATTTGTTTCAACTTGTACCCTCAAAATGATGCTATAGAGCAGTGATGGCTAACCTTTTTCTAAAGGTGCACCAAAACCACCCACTTGGTGGTTCTGTATTTACCTATCGCGCACGCACACATGCCCATCCACCTGTCCATGCGCGCATGATCCCCCTCCCACGCATGTGCATGCGACACCCCCTGTGCGAAAAACGGCCCAACCAGAAGTTTGGGAACGCTAAGGGCTGCCCTGCCAGCAAATATGGCTCTGCATGCCACCTGTTTGCCATCACGGCTATAGGGTACTGCACACCAGAACAACTAGACACAAGGATAGTTTTTCCCCCAAATGCCATCACTCTGCTAAACAACTAATTCCCAAAACACTGTCAAATTATTTACTAAGACTGAATTACTATTATTCTTCTCTTCCTTTCTAGTACCTATCTCTTGCCTATTACCTATCTCTTTCCACTTATGACTATATCTTTACTTTGCCTGTATCTTTAACATTTATATTGTTTTATTTGTTTCCTAGTATAACTTGATTGCTTATTAGTAACCTATGACTATCACTAAGTATTGTATCTTATGATTCTTGATGAATGTATTCTATTTTATTTTTCTTTATATACATTGAGAGCATATGCACCAAAAACAAATTCCTTGTCCAATCACACTTGGCCAATAAAGAATTCAATTCAATTCAATTCTACTCTACTCTACTCTACTCTACTCTACTCTACTCTACTCTACTCTACTCTACTCTACTCTATATATAGTGATGGAGTTACAGCTTTTGGCAGCTATATTTTGGCTATTATATTATACCCATCTATTCCAATAAATAATATTGACCTATCTTTCAGAGTTATTATAAGCAATGCTACTTCAATTAAACAGAACTGTTCTATACATGGAATGGCCATGATTATTAATTGGCTTGTATTCTGTAAAGTAAACATATATTTTAATTTTTTTCTCCCTACCTGGGAACTTTGCTCGTTGGGTACCCTGGGAACAAGGGAAAGGAAGTGAAGGAAAGTGCAACAGGGCTCATCTTCGACAGGAATGTCATACCTATTTGGCAGACCCCACCATCCCCTCCAGGTGTGGAAGAAAAATGCTTCAATTCAACTCTGTTTGATTGACTCATTGGCCAGCAGTTGTTCCCAGGAGCCAAGAATACACAGACTCTCCCTCTGGATCCTTTCCAAAGAGGAATACAAAGGCACAACCTTTTATGCATAATGAGGCAGGAAATTGCACTTAGCAGAGATGGCAAATGTTCATGAACTCAGCAATTCAACAAGACATCCTTTCATCTGATCATGAAATGGTTGACTTATCCCTCCATTCTCCTTTCCTTGTATACCTTGTCCAAGCCTGCATAACATGTGGCTGCTGCATTTTTCTTGTTAGGAATGCTTAAAAAGTGTAATTGATCAGTTCTCCAAAAGGGGGCCTTCTAGATTAGGTAACCTCTAAGGTCAGTTTCCCTGCTTATTTTTTTGCTAATTTCCCTCTCCACCAATTAGCACTATAAAAAGCAATGGCAATTTCATGAAAGAAGGAAATTTTGTTTATTAATGGGCAGAATCTCTGGCCATTTTACCTGAATGAGCCAATTTCAACCTCTTTGTCATGTTTGTTGCCTTTTGTTCCTTTTTCCTGGAAATGAGTGTGGGTCACCCTTGCCTGAGAAACAAGGGAAACTGTCTGATTTTTACAAGAAAGGTTTGATTTCCTTCCCACACCTCCACAGTTAATTACCTGCACAGCTATAAACTAAGACAATCGCAAGATATTCCGAACATTTCTTCAAGAGAAATCGACTAGGGGGAAAAAAAAACCAATGAGTCGAAGTCATGTGTTTCAGTATTTTGCTAGGTTAAAAGACAGAGTAACAAAACCAAGAAAATTCAAAGAGCTCAAAGATGAAAAATGGAAACATTTTCTTTTTTAATATCACCTAATGTGACGGCAGCTAAAAAAATGGCTTTTTCAGCAAGCCGGCCTGGCCTGAACAAAATAAAATAAATGATTGATTTAATTGTTAATTTTAATCTAATTTTTAAAATGTTATTGTTAATATTAATTGGATTTGTTTTTGGATACTCTATCTAATTTTCTTTTTAACTTTAGTAATATGTGTGTTTTTTTAATGTTGTACGCCGCCCTGAGTCCTTTGGGAGAAGGGCGGCATATAAATCCAACAAACAAACAAGCCAAGAAATTAAAAGACGCTTGCTCCTGGGGAGGAAAGCTATGGCAAATCTAGACAGCACACTAAAAAGCTGAAACATTACCCTGCCAACAAAAGTGTGTCTAGGCAAGGCTACGGTTTTCCCAGTTGCAATGTATGGCTGTGAAAGTTGGAGCATAAGAAAGGCTGAGCACCAAAGAATGGAGGCCTTTGAACTATGGTGCTGGAGAAGACTCCCTTGGACTGCAAGGCGATCAAGTCGATCAGTCCTAGAGGAGATCAACCCTGACTGCTCTTTAGAAGGCCAGATCCTGAAGAAGAGACTCAAGTACTTTGGCCACCTAATGAGAAGAAAGAACTCACTGGAGAAGAGCCTCATGCTGGGTACGACAGAGAGCAAAAGAAGAAGGGGACGACAGAGAATGAGGTGGGTGGATGGAGTCACCAAAGCAGTAGGCATGAGCTTACATGGACTCCAGAGGATGGTAGAGGACAGGAAGGCCTGGAGGAACGTTGTCCATCGGGTCGCGATCAGTCGAACACAACTTTGCGATTAATAACAACAAACTAAGGTGACTCTGCCACTTCAAGGAAAAGATCACCTAATGTTTAAAATGTATAATTGAGTAAAAGCATTTAAAATAAAATTACATATTTTCAAGAAATGACTGAAGAAAGGAGAAGCGGGTCACTCTGCTACTTGGCTCCAGCCCAGTCATCAAGGCAAGAAGCACTTAAAAGCTAGACCAGGATTGTTCTAGTCATTAACAGGATTAGCTGTGCTTGCAAGTTAAATGCAGGGACAATAGTGTGGTAAAGAACTGTATGCTGTGGAACAAGAAGGGAGAAGATCAAGAATGTATGAGTGCCAAATGAATGTGAAGCAAATATTTCTCATCCCAACCCACACCTGCAGAGGAGGCATGCTGCAGGCCCCGTCAGCCTGAGTGTTCTGGATGGGCCTTCTCTGTGGGGGTTCTCTCCCTTTCTGGAACTGTTCTGACCCAGTCTTAGCAGAAGCAAGAAACAGACCCCTTGTCAGGAAACCCCCTCTTTATTTACCTCTTGTGAATGAATTGCATTCACCAACCGAAAAGTCCAGGCAATAATCCTGTTAACTGCAATTAACAGACCTTATCAGTTCCTTGCAATAATTGCAAGGCTGTGAGCTCCCAACCGAAAGGCTGTTGTGGCAAGCAGTCTCTGTGGCACGAAACACAATGACCAAATCTTCAGAAATACGAACTGTTGTCTCCTATGACAACCACTCCCCCTTTCCTTTTATTAATTACCCAGCCAGGAAGGGGCCATTCAGTGTCCATGTGTGCTTTGCCTCCCGAGTCGACTCCTTGTCCTCCATTGTTTATCTCTCCTAACAACTCTGTACATACATGCATCTGGAACAAGCCCCAGCTGTTCTTCCTCCTCACTCATATCAACCTCCAAAGGCAGCTGCCTCTCTGGTGGCTGAGAAAGTTGGACGGCCCTGGCTCTATCTGTGTGTCCAACCCAGATCATCCATCAGAGCCTTCCCAGACTGGCTCAAGTTCCTCCACAACCCAGTGGTGGGTTCCTACAGGTTCGGACCAGTTCGGCCGAACTTATAGTAGTTTGGCAACCAGGGTCACTGGAACTGGCAGCGATCCAGGCTTGCCACACCCCAGAACTGATTCCTCGGGTGGCGCCTTAGTTGCTGCCATCTTGTTTTTCACTTCTGTGCATGCGCAGAACAATTCTAATTGCACTACGCATGTGCACACAGAAGCGAACCGGCGGTAGTGCCTGCCAGAACCCACCCCTGCCCCATCCTCCTCATCGTCAGAGTCTGCCGCCAGCTCTAGTGAAAGCTGGTGGGCCACAACAGGAACAGGAACCCTGTGGATTGGCCCTCACTTTGATCCTCTTTTTAAAGGCCTTGGTTCTGCCAACAGGCCTGGACACCCCAGGGAAATATAGAACCACCAAGTGGCTATTTTGATTGTTGTTGCCAGAGGGGGATTATTGGCTTTTGTATTGGGTTCCACCACAAATCCGCGAAGCCCTTATCCGCGGAGACATAAGCGTGAAGACTAATTCGCGCCATTCAAAGCGCTAAGGAAAAACGTGACCCTACCGCGATGACATAATCGTGGAGGGCAAATCCGTGTATTCCCAAGCACTCAGTACCCTAAACCTAACCCTAAACCTAACCCTAAACCTAACCCTAAACCTAACCCTAAACCTAACCCTAAACCTAACCCTAAACCTAACCCTAAACCTAACCCTAAAACAAACCCTAAAACAAACCCCTAAACCTAATCCTAACCCTTACCTTAATTGAAATCGGCTTTCTGTCGCGGCGCCGTTTTAAAGCGCCCTTCTGTTGCCGCGCTGTTGTCGCGGCGGTGATGACGCGCGATGATGACGTCGCGGCTTTAGCGACACGCTTATGTCTCCGCGGATAAGGGCTTCACGTTTTTGTCGTGCCACGTTGTATTGAGGTTTTATTTTTGTAAGCTACCTGGAATTACTGTGAAGGAGTTGGGCGGCCATATAAATTTTCTCAATAAATAAATGTGTAGCATTTCCTTTTTCAGTACCGTATCTGCCTCGGCAACACATACATACACGCACATATTATTAAATATGTCTAGTGAGGCATTCTGAACAGTTCCATAGTTGGCAACAAGAGAGGAAAAAAACCCTACATTTTATAGGGCCCCAAAAGTTAATACATAATTAATCAAAGAAATAGTGGTTTAAAAAACTGCATCTTGCAACAATAAATTATTGTCAAAAGTTAGAGCTACCTTTCTAAGAAGCAGCTCATGGTTTATTCTGGTCAGCTGATAACTCAAACAGGCCAGGGATGTTTTGATTATAGTCTATGTTCTTGAAGACTCCATATATTTTTTCTAAAGCAGAGTGCTCACTCTAGATAGAGAATTCTCTTTGTCTAAGCATTATTTAACACATTTGTTCTTGCTTCTGTTGTAATTGGGCCTACAGTTTGAGAAATAGCCTGAGGCTTCCATATACTCTTTTGTTTAGCAAGTCCCTCCCCAACTGTTCCTTCTGTGTTTGCCAAATCAGCAGGAAAGGTCTTGCAAGCCTTGTATTGCTCACTTCCCATCCCTCTTTCTATTATTAGTGTGTTTGCTAATGTATTATAAGCACATGCTTTTGTTATTGTTAGTTGCGAAGTCGTGTCCGACCCATCATGACACCATGGACAATGTTCCTCCAGGCCTGTCCTCTACCATCCTTGGGAATCCATTTAAGCTCACGCCTACTGCTTCAGTGATTCCATCCAGCCACCTCATTCTCTGTCATCCCCTTCTTCTTTTGCCCTCAATGTTTCCCAGCATTAGGCTCTTCTCCAGTGAATCCTTCCTCCTCATTAGGTGACCAAAGTATTTGAGTTTCATCTTCAGGATCTGGCCTTCTAAAGAGTAGTCAGGGTTGATCTCCTCTAGGACTGATCGACTTGATTGCCTTGCAGTCCAAGGGACTCTCGGGCGTCTTCTCCAGCACCCTAGTTCAAAGGCCTCAATTCTTTGGCGCTCAGCCTTTCTTATGTTCCAACTTTCACAGCCATACATTGCAACTGGGAAAACCATAGCCTTGACTTTTGTTGGCAGGGTGATGTCTCTCCTTTTTAGTATGCTGCCTAGATTTGCCATAGCTTTCCTCCCCAGGAGCAAGCGTCTTTTAATTTCTTGACTGCAATCCCCATCTGTGGTGATCTAGGAGCCTAGGAAAATAAAATCTGTCACTACCTCCATTTCTTCCCCATCTATTTGACAGGAATAGAGACCGCCAGATGCCATGATTTTAGTTTTCTTAATGTTGCGTTTCAAGCCAACTTTTGCACTCTTATGCCTACCAGGCCTGATTTTTGGGTCCAGGGCTTGCAAAATCCTTTGGATCCCACTAAGAGTTATCTGCCTAGATTATTCTGTCCAGCTGCCATTTTTGTCAGTCCTTTGCGTTCACAAGGATATACTGCTTGCTTGCGCAGATCCCACTGTTAACACTCTTTTGTGAAACATAAGATAGCAGGCCATGGTTACTTGTCCTATTGTGTCATAGGAATCAATTAGTTATGGCCTTACTTAGCACAAGTGGTTATTTAATACCATTTTCATCCCTATCAATACTACCTTTACTGCAGTGGTGGGATACAACCGGTACGCCCTGGTACAGGCGTACCGGCGCCTGCCAGGAGCACCAGGTACCATTCTGGTACAGTGCTCTGGAGGGCCCACCCACCCACGCTCCTTACCTGTATTTGAGCTTTTCGGGGCTTCCGCGCACAGAGCACACGCGCCTGCGTGACGCTCCGCTGAGCAGCTGGAGCGTCGCAGAGGCGTCACAGGTGGTAAGTACACATACATGTGCTGCGCATGTGTGCTGCACGCATTCATATGGTGGATGCCTGGCTCCGTTGCACCGTACCGGTTGCAATGGGATCCGGAACCCACCACTGCTTTACTGTAAGTCTAGGCTAAACTTCATTTAGATCAATTTTATTTATGTCCTGATTAACTATTTGTTACAATCAGGACACCTTGTATCTATTGGTATGGAGTTGAACTGCTTTGTTTGGCAGAGATGACAACTATTTAAACCAGACCAGAACTGTCTTCCTGCTCAGGAATGTTTGACCATTAAGGAGATGGACAAGATCCAGGTAGTTTTTTTTAAGTAAAGAGGAATGTTACTAATAAGAGAAAAGTCCTAGCCTACTTTGAGCTATGTCACTATGATGTATATACAATGCTGCTCTTAATTATTTGTTTATAACTATGTGCGTTTCCATGATTTTTCCACTTTTCTTCTACGAAGCTTCTTTAGTTCTAACCAGTGGTGAAAGTCATTTTTTTTTACTACTGGTTCTGTGGGCGTGGCTTGGTGAGCATGGTAGGGGAAGGATACTGCAAAATCTCCATTCCCTCCCCACTCCAGGGCCAGCCAGAAGTGGTATTTGCTGGTTCTCCAAACTACTCAAAATTTCCGCTACTGGTTCTCCAGAACCTGCTGGAGTTCACCCCTGGTTCTAACTGACTGGTGGAGAATGGAAAGATTTATATTCTTTGGAGTCATCTGGTGATTAGCACTTTGAGAGTCATTGATATCACTTGGGGATTTCTGTGTCCCAGAGTCACGTGAATCAGAGTGCAAATGGTGTGGAACCTTCTTGGAACTGTTTGAAAGGACTGTGTTGTAGACTAGATATAGATAATGCTGTATTTCTCCCCCTCTGTTGTGGGAGGGCTATTCAATTTTAACATAGATGGACCTCTTTTACATGTAGTTCAAAATCTCAGGTAACTAACAACCATATGCCTGCAAAGAAATAAAACCTTCCATTCCCCCAGCAGTCAAGCAGAACTGAAAAAGCTTCTTGGACGAGAAACAAAATGTTTTTTAATATTGGGTTGTCATTCCATGTGCATCTTACAGCTTTGTCGGTTTTATTTTATTTTTATTGCTTCTTTAGTCTCTTGGATTTTCCTAGTGTTTATGTTGTTTTCTTTACTAAATTCTTGGAAACTGGATCATTGATATATCTATCCAAACCTTTTTTGTCAATATTGTGCTAGGAATATAGGTTTTTCTTCTTAATTTTACAAGTTTTCCATGATTTCCAATTTCATATATAACAATTTGTTCCCTTTCCTTATTACTATTATTGCCTTTTTTCCTTTCCTTTCCTAATTTGGTAGACCATTTTTTCTTGTTTTACATATTCAAAATGATGCATTTTATCATCTTTGGGAATTCTTTCATTTTTAATAAGTCTAATTCCGTTTATTCAGTTCTCTCACAACCTGTCTTTGGACTTTGGATTAGTTTTATAAATTTGTTCTAATTCTTTTTTATTATACCAACTGTAATTTATGTCTTATGGTTTTTCTTCTGAATGTTTGCAAACTTCATAAGAATCCCTTTCACAAAAGATTTACTATATGGTTTTTTCGGACATTCCCGAAGTTGCATTTTTTTTAAAAAAAATACTTTGTTTACATCTTGTAATATGCTTTATTGAAGTAACAACCTGTCACTCATTTTCCATTTCAAGAATGCCTTTTTCCTTGAAACCATGTTATTAAAACTGGCTATGTTCCAAATATGTCATTAAGAAAATATCTACTACTTGATCGGTTCTGTAAAGACCTTGACTCTCATTCTAAGGCTTTTTGGAGAATATGTTGAAACTTAGATTTTTTTTTAAGGACTTTTAGACAATTAAGCAGCTTAAATAATGTTTGTGTCATTAACATTTTGTTACAATTACTATTTCATTCGTATTTTATATCGTATTTTTATTATTCTCTACTCCATCTATGGACAAATGTTATTAAATTATTAGAGTTAGGCAACCAATTAATTTCAAATAATAATAATAACAACAACAATACTAGATACTTTGGGTGCAATCCCAAAACAATTGGAGCATCACTTGAACACCATTGTCATTGAAAAATTCAGTCAATTGCAAAAGGTAGCTTTACTTAGAATAGCTTACATCTTGCGGTGATATCTGTAAACTACCAAACATCTACATCTGCCTAACCCAGGTCCTTGGAAAAGATTTAATAGGTGGACAAAAATGCCATCTGGCTGACTATATGATGAACAATATAAGTTTGAAGGGAAGATGAAATCTGGTAAGGTTTACAATTGGACTATTAAAAAAAAGAAAGTGAAGGCTTGATTTTTGGCTGCTCAAGAGCAAGCTATCAAACGAATGCAATCAAGACCAGAACTGGGGGAAAAAAATCATGAAATGATTCAAAGTGCAGATTGTGCAAAAAGTAGAAGAAATAACATATCATACACTGTCATCAAAATGATTCACCGAACAACTTTGAAAAATATCACTTGTTAGTAATAGAAAATTGGTGGGAACATGTAGTTGAAAAGTAGTTGAAAATGAGCAGGTTAAAATATTTCCAAGTACAAATTGATATAGTGCATAAGTCACAAGATTTAATTGTGGTTGAAAAGAAGAAAGTATGGATAATTGATGTGGCAATATCAGGAAATAGTTTTTTAAAAAGGAATCCCTACAGATTTTACTTGTTAAGTCATTGCTGACTTTAGGAGCGGTGCTCATCTGTTTCAAAGCCATTGAGCCAGTACTATCCAAAGACATTTCCACAATCATGTGGCCAGCATGATATCATGTTTTTTTTTTTAAGGTTTATTAACATTTATAGGCCGCCCTTTTCCCTGAGAGGACTCAGGGCGGCTTACATAAAATCAGGGGAGGGGAATACAACAGTGACGTAGACAAACATAAAGTAAAAATAATGAGCAACATTCATTCATCATTCGGGGGGGGGCGATTATCTTTATCCCAGGCCTGACGGGCTAGCCAGGTCTTAAGGGCTATGCGGAAGGCCTGGACGGTGGTGAGAGTACGAATCTCCACGGGGAGTTCGTTTCCAAAGGGTCGGAGCTACTACTGAAAAGGCTCTCCTCCTTGTAGTTGCCAGCCGGCACTGGCTGGCAGATGGAATTCGGAGGAGGCCCCAATCTGTGAGATCTAATTGGTCGCAGGGAGGTAATTGGCAGAAAGGCGGTCTCTCAAGTACGCAGATCCACTACCATGAAGGGCTTTATGGGTGACTAGTAGCACCTTGAAGCGCACCCGGAGATCGACAGGTAGCCAGCGCAGCTCGCGGAGGATAGGTGTTTATGTGGGTAACCGAGGGGCACCCACGATCATCTCGCGTGGCCGCGTTCTGGACTAGCTGAAGTCGCCGGATGCTCTTCAAGGGCAGCCCCCATGTAGAGCACATTGCAGTATTCCAGCCTAGAGGTCACAAGGGCCCAGAGTGACTGTTGTGAGAGCCTCCCGATTCAGGTAGGGTCGCAACTGGCGCACCAGGCGAACCTGGGCAAATGCCCCCCTGGTCACAGCCGTCAGGTGGTGGTCAAAGGATAGCTGTGGATCCAGGAGGACTCCCAAGTTGCGAAACCCTCTCTGAGGGGTGTAGAATTTGACCCCCCAGCCTGAGTGATGGAATATTGGTCGAATTGTTGGGAGGGAAGCACAACAGCCACTCGGTCTTTTCCGGGTTGAGTACAAGCTTGTTAGCCCTCATCCAGTCCATAATGGCTTCAAGGCCTCGGTTCATCACGTCCGCCGCTTCATGGAGTTGGCACGGGGCGGACAGATACAACGGGTATCGTCCGCATATTGATGGTATCTTATCCCGTGCCTGCGGATGATCTCTCCAGCGGTTTCATGTAGATGTTGAACAGTAGGGGGGATAAGACCGAACCCTGAGGCACCCCATATGTTAGGGGCCTAGGGGGTCGATCTCTGCCCCCCCACTAACACCGACTGCGACCTGTCCGAGAGGTAGGAGGAGAAACCACCGCAACACAGTGCCTCCCACTCCCACCTCCCGCAGTCCGTCGCAGAAGGATACCATGGTCGATGGTATCGAAAGCCGCTGTGAGGTCAAGGAGAACCAGGATGGAGGGATGTCCTCCATCTCTGGCTCTCCAAAGATCACGGTCAATTGCGACCAAAGCGGTTTCTGTGCTGTAACCGGGTCTGAAGCCTGACTGGAAGGGGTCGAGAGGGTGCTGTTACCTTCCCACCAAAGTGGTACCTATTTATCTACTTGCATTTGCTGCTTCAAACTGCTAGGTTGGCAGGCCCTGGATCAAAGAGCTCATTCCCTCGCGTGGCGCTTGGGTCTTGAACCTGCGCTGGCCGTCTTTCCAGCTGACAAATCCAACATCTTAACCACTGAGCCACCATGCTTCCACCATCATGAGACAGCAGAGTATTTTTAATTAATTTATTTTTATTAAATTTATATGCTCCCCATCTCAGTATCCAAACAACTCTGGAAGGAATAAAAGACAAAGAATTAGAAATAAAGAATCAAAATCTGAAAATTGAAATTTATGGTATAAGCCAACAATGATGGTCCCACTGGTCATCGGTACACTGGGTGCCTTACCAAAAAGGCTGGATTGGTACTTGAAAATCTATCTATTGACAACATTCCATACAAAAGGCCACACTGCTTGTGAGGGCCTGGGGATTGGTCTATGAATCTATTAATCTGTAAACAAATTATAAATAGCTTTTACAAATAAGTCATGAATCCGTCGCTGTTACAACTATTCTATATTATTTATTCTATTTGTGTCCTTGATAAATACTGTTAAGATTTGCTGTTAAGATTAGATAAACACAGCTGCTCACCAGTGGAAACCACAAGTTAGAACTGTTGGTTAAGATAATGAGATAGGATCTTGCAAACCTAGAGAAATGCGGTCTTGCTAGCATGCTTAAAAACTTTGCAAGTAGGCCGTTATTAGGGTACAGGAAGGTAGCGTAACATTTAGCTTAAATTGTGGGTTAATGACATCTGGGCAGGATGTGTGGAAGTGGGATAAACTTTTATCATTAGTAAATTAAAAAGCATATCCAGAGATGTAGAGCTTAGTTAATGAAATGCAGCCTTACACACGGTAGGATTTTAGTGAGCAATTGTGTAAGGAACCTGCTTACATTGCCCATAAAATTGTTTTATTTCAAACAGTATAAAAGTCTGTACCAGGATGTATTTTGGCACATTTGATTTGGACTTTGGTCCCGAGTGGGACATTTGGTTCTATGCAGAAATAAAGTGTTTAAATGCTATTTTCTCTATCCTGTGTTAATTCATTGGCATACTGTGCCGAGTAACAGAAACAGTCTTGAGTTGGGCCAACACTTGGATCCAAACAGTCAGACCGATACGTTACAATAGTCTAGATTTTGAGAAAGACCTTGATGAACATGAAAGCCAATATCAGCTGCCAAAGGACTGGCAGCTGTGATTTCACACTGTAGTGTATAATAATATTGTAATATTGTATTGCAAACTAGGTAATATTGTATTGCAATCTAGAGCATATAAAACCTTTGCTAGACCTATTCTTGGATACAGCTCATCTGTCTGGAACCTGCACTGCATATCAGACTTTAATACAATCAAGTGAGTGGAGAGATATTTCACGAGAAGAGTCCTCCACTCCTCAGCTCGCAACAGAATACCTTATGTTACTTGAAATTTGGGCTTAAGACAACTTAGAACTATGCCGCCTTTGGTCTGACCTGAGCGTAGTACACAAAATTATCTGCCTCAATGTCCTACCTTCAATGTCTACTTCAGCTTCAACTGAATATACATGGGGAAACAATAGATACAAACTCAAGGTAAACAGCTCCAAACGCGATTGCAGAAAATACAACTTCAGCAACAGAGGGGTCAATGCCTGGACTGCTCTACCTGACTCTGTGTTACATCTTCAAATCCCCATAACTTTAACCTTAACTAAGAGCCAAGGTGGCGCAGTGGTTAAATGCAGCACTGCAGGCTACTGCTAGATCAGCAGTTCAGCGGTTCAAACTCTCACGGCTCAGGGTTTGACTCAGCCTTCCATCCTTCCGAGGTGGGTTAAAATGAAGACCCAGATTGTTGGGGCAATATGCTGACTCTCTGTAAACCGCTTAGAGAGGCCTGAAAGCTATGAAGCGGTATATAAGTCTACTGCTATTGCTATATTGCTATAACTGTCCTACTGTTGACCTCGCCCCATTCCTAAGGGGTGTGCAGAAGCGTCCAGTGGTGGGTTCATAACCGGTTTACTACTGGTTTGCTAAGAGAGGTTATTTTGCACACACACAAAAATTTGTGCATGCTCACTGCTCACTTTGCTTCCGTGCCCACCCGCCACATGTTGCTGTGGTTTACAAAAAACTGTTCTGGGCATGTGCACAAACATGCCAGTGACGGGAGAAGAGACCAGGCAACCGGTTGAGGGTGTGGCAGGCCTAGGTCACTGCCGATTCCAGCAACCCGGGCTGCCAAACCACTACCGGTTCGGCCAACCAGTCCAAACCAGTAGGAACCCCACACTGCTACCGTCCCTGTCCTACTGTGTCCCCTTATTCATATCCGTTTCCTATATTGATAATCATGTTTATACTTATATCTGTTATCTTATACATGGTTGACAAAAGAAATAAATAAATACACATAAACATAATAATGCCTATCCCAGGTCCTTGGGAAGGACTCGATAGTTGGACAAAAATGCCAAATCCAGTCTGAACATCTGGCTGATTGTGCGACGAACAATTTTTTTAAAAAAAAACACCAAATTAACAATTAACATACAATTGAAAAGAACATACGTAATATGTTGGCCCCAAGGAAGAACATGCATTTTTATAAGATAAGATTAACAAAATAATTCAATGATGTCCATTCAGTACTATTACTTTGATTAAAGAAGCACATAGGCAAGTTGCAATTAAAAATAAGCAGTTGCTCCTACGTATCTGAAGCATTTAAAGCTAAAAGAACCAAACATACGCAATCCTAAAGCTTGACGGTGGGTTTGACCATTGCAATGAAAGAGTCATACTGCTCTCTCACCTCCAAATAACCTTTGTATCCCCTTCCTGAATGCTGACAGGCCTGGCTGTTGAAAATTAACAAAATAAACAGCTTGTCTAGCACACAATCATGCAATTGAATAATTACTGTCACTCCCTTTCCATATCCTCCTTTTCTCCAATGAGTAGTAGGGCAAGTCACAGAGGAACCCATTAATCAGAAAACCAGAGCCAAGAACTTGTTTGCACTAATAATGAGGTTTGGGATTTAGTCCAAAAAGAGAATTAAGGTTCAGAATTAACCTCCGGGGAAACAAGTGGATAAGTAAAGGCATTCATTATAATGCATAGCATGATCTCCATTGTATGTCTTTTCAGATGATTATTTTCCCTTCAATAAAGGGACATACGTAAACGTAGCCAAAAGAATAGGCAAGATTAAATCTATATTTTCAATTTAGGAAAACCGATTTATCACTTAAATTGTAAAATAAAATTATCTAAAGCCGATTCGATTGTAAAAAAAAAAAAAAAAAAAAGTTAACGCAATATTGAAATCAGCAGCATAATGATAAAACAAGTTTAAAACATTCCATTAAAAATATGGAAAAATAAACTCAGTGTAGAAAGTTAGCACCCACTCTTCTCCTAGAAGAATGAAATATTTTGAGAAATATCAAAGGCAGAATATTATACTTTCCCAGGATGGGAAGTGGACAAACATGTTTTTCTTAAAAGAAAGAAAGCAGACTCAATCTCCCCACCACCCCAGCAGATTGTTGTGCCCATTGAGAAAGACTGGGCCAGCCTATCTACAAACAAAGATCTTCAGATCCAGGATGAAAGGATTAAGACATGACCCTTCAGGACATAATAGGATTAACCCACTAGCAGCAGAGCTCACTACATTGCACAATCTTCTAAGGACATTGGATCAGCGTCCAAACTTCAACCAATCAAACTTCTCAGACAATCTACAGAGCTAGTTGGGACCCCTACAACAGCCAATAGAATACATGTTCTTGCACAGGAACAGGAAGCTCAAGTGCAAAGCCCAAGAGAAGGTATAAAAACTCCCTCCCTCTCAACTCCATGTGGTCAGCTGCCCAGAACCACCCATGTGCTTCTGCTTCATCAATAAATGGGCCCTCTTTCCAATCAGCCCCCAGCCTCCATTTGGTCTCCAGTGCATTTCTCCCAGCTTGGAACTGAACCAGATGGATATTTCTTCCAACATCAACTTAATGGACTGATATTCTCCTTAACAAAGTCTTCAAAGGCCAAACTTGAAAACTGAAAGTGATAAAAATCAGAGAAAATTCCAGAAGGCAAAGATCATCACTAAAATGTTATGGTGGTATGTTATCAATGCAAGCCAGTAAAGTTACTTTCATACATTTTAACAGTCACTAACAGTGCAGTTTCGTACTTTTATCTTCTGTTCAGTCGTGTCCAATTCTTGGAGGCTGCCTGGATTAAGTTTTTTTGGCAAGGTTTTTTCAGAAGTGGTTTTGCCAATTGCGTCCTTCCTAGGAGTGAGAGAAAGCGACTAGCCTAAGATCCCCCAATATTGTGGCCCGCCAGCAGCCAGTGGAAGCTGGCAGCAGAGTCGGACAGTGAAGAGTGTTGGGGAGGACCATGGGCCAGTCTAGAGGCTGGGGAAGGCTCGAACAAGGGTTCTGCATTGGCGGCAGAGACGGGGCCAAGACTGTCTGGCAGTGATCAGGTGCCTACGGAGATAGACAGCAGTGAGGCAGAGGAACAGCTAGAGCCTGTTCCCAGTGTGCGTATGCGCAGAGCTGCCGGAAGAAAAGAAACACTCCAAAATCAGGATAGACTTGGGAGTAAAGTCCCAGGTGGAAGATGATTGATCCCTCCCATGAGGAAATAAAGAGGAACGAAAGGGGAGGTGGGCTTTTGTGGGGAAAAATTCATTTAGTCAGTTGTTAGATTTGTTTTAGGAGTGTGAAGATCTGTCCATGAATCTCAGAGACTCTGTGCCCAATCTTTCCTTGACACAGCACCTCATTTGGAAAATATTACATGGCAGCTTTCAAGATAGAGATAAGGTCTGTAGTCTTAAATATTCCTTTGAAAGACTGTTTGCCAGGCCTTTGCTGAATGTGAATGAGAGTAACTCACATTCGTTTAATAAAAGTGGTTTAGGACTCTGCCTCGTGCTTTTTGGGGAAGCCTAGGTTGGCTTTGTGCCTAAGATGGGACTGGAACTCCTGTCTCCCCAGTTTCTATCCTGATGCCTTAATCATAGGCGCTCATTCAAATAATTTAGTGCTTACTTAATCAATCAACTTAATATTTTGAATGTAGTTGAGATGATAGGGCAATGACTAACCGAGCAATAAATAGGTGTAACATTTCCTTCAGCCTATCTTATAACTGACATTTTGTAAGTGGTCAGAACATCTGAAACTTAACCTGGTAGGAAGCCTTTTAAACAAAGTTTCAGTACTGTAGCTCAGAATTCCTCAATATTTCTGGCTTTGTGGATCGGAGGGGGGGAGGGGATGGTAGTCGGCAAGGGCACATGCAGGGGGCCTACTCAGGACACAAGATCAGATCTGCTGCATGCAGATAAGATTATCAGAAGATAAATAGAAATCCTTATAAAATTGGTTCGGGTTATTTTATTAGGGTTGAGAGGTTTCTTACTTTTAAGCCCCAATAAGGTCAGTGAGCATTTTAATTGGATGGTTGCTCCATCTAATTAACAAAAAATGTTGAACAATTTCTTCAACATTGCTTTTATTTGTATTTTTCCATGATTACCAACTACTGTTTTTCCTCCTTCCACAAAAGATCTCTGAATAATGACTTTTTACAGATTAAACCGTGCATAATAAGGATATGTGAATAAACAGAAATTTATGCCTCATACACATGTTGGAACTCAAAATCATCAATTAACACTAAATATGGAGAGATTCAGGATGAACAAAAGAAATACTACACCTAGGTAACTGTGGAATTTGCTGCCAGCAGAAAGGCTGCTGGTCATAAATTTAAATGGTTTTAAAAGAGAAGTACCATAGATAAATCCAAGGGGGTAGACAGTTTAATGACAGGATGTGATGTCCAAATTCATAGAGTATGCTGTCAGTACCAGCCGCCATGGAGTAAGAACCTTCCTCAAAAAATATAGTTGTTTTGTATGTAACCTGAAATGTTGTCTTTTGGGGGCCAGGCCGGAGGAATTCTTATAATCTTATAAATTAGAGACATTCTTAATTGCCCGTTTTAAACATGATTTACTGTTATGGAGAAATAGCAAGAAACCTCTAAGCAATAAGAGCGGAAAGATTGAAGAATTTGCTTCCAGGTTTAATTTTCTCATTTTGTCTAAACTGGGCACTTCAGCCTTCACATCATTTTAAAATAATTAATTAAAACCTGTCTTCTTTGGACAACTTTGGACTATCTGACCCATTCATTTATATACAATGAAAAACTAGGTCATTTAAAAGCAAGAAATTAATTAGGTTCTGGTCCTTCTCCAGTTTATTGTCTGTAGATTTAAAACAAAATTATCTGTGGGACAACAAGAGGACAATAAGGGATGTTTGAAACATGATTATATATGGAAACATTTATGCGTAGGAAAAATTAAAGCTGCATTGAAATTACTTGATTACAATTTTTTGACCTTTATTGCAGAATCATTAATCAAATCACTATATCTGTAAACCAAATCCATAGTCTTATGCAAATCCATTGTTTGCTATGGTGCATTTTTTACCATAAATACCAAGCTTCTGCAAAAACATCATAAATCGTTACCCTGTGGCCAAAGGATGTATCAAACTATAAATGCAGGCCACATGACAAGTGCCCGAAATATAGTCACATGACTGCAGGTGGCCATCAAACTTTGGAACTGGGTTATCTGGGTGGGGGGAATCCATTGTAATTTTCATAGTCATTAAGTCAACCTATAGCTATTTTTTGAGAAACATGAATATGTGAGTAAATCCAGTTCAGGCAACGTCTGCATCCTATCTTTAAATCGTCTATTTCCAAATTTCCCTTGTCACATGTTCTTGATTTACCTCTTTCAAGTCCTGCAAAATTGCTGTCAGTCGTTCATTCTCCGCTTGAACGTTGGTAACCCACCGTTCTACTTTGCTTCAGCTCGTTCTGCATTTCCAAGATCTTCCCAAGATAATAAGCTTCCTTGGATGCCGACTCCTGAAGGAGGGTCTCCTCCCTGGTCTCACCATCTTCAGCTACTTTACGGTGGACGGAGAATGAGTGTCCAAATGCCTGCAAGGTTTAAAATAAGAGCCCATTAAATAAATAAGTAAACCTACAAGCAAACGTCCTCGATTTATGAATTTCTGTTGCTAAGCAACAAGTCATTAAGTGAGCTGCACCTGATTTTATAGCTTTTTTTGCCACCATTCTTAAGTGAATCACAGCGGTTTAAATGAATTCTAAGGTGATTAAGCAAATGTGGCTTCTTCCATTGGTGTTGCTTGTTGGAAGCCAACTTATAAGGTCGCAAATAGTGATCATGAGAGCTTGGAACTCTGTGTTGTGGCCCGCCAGCAGCCACAACACAGTGAGGAGGTTGGGAAGGAACATGTGCCAGTCCTGGAGTCTGGGGAAGGCTCTGATGAGGGCTGTGTGTCAGAGGCAGAGAGAGGGCCAGAGCCATATGCCAGTTATCAGCTGCCTTCAGAGTGAAACATCAGTGAGGCAGCTGAACAGGTGAAGCCTGTTCCCAATGTGCACATGCGCAGAGTTGCCAGACAAAGGGAACAACTAAAGAACAGGGGTCAACTTGGGAGTAAGACCAAGGTGGATGATAAATGGCCCCTCCCAGAGGAAATAAAAGAGGAGCGAAGGGGGAGTGGAGTTTGCAGGAGACAATTAGTTTGCTTAATTGGTTCGTGACTCTCCGAGACTCCTTGCCAAGTTTTGAAGATATCGGCTTGCCAGCTCTCCATGCCATATAAGGTCTGTGACTGTAAATCCTCCCTTGAAAGACTTTGCTGGATGTGAATGAGAAGAACTCACAATAAATTAATAAAAGGGATTTTTGTCAGGACAAGGAGTTTGCTCCATGCTCTTAGGAAGCCTAGGTCAGAACAGAATGCGTCATGCGCTAGCCACGGCCACGGTCAGTGTAGCAAAGGGGGGGAGTCCCAATATATCATGTGACGCTGCCATGACGACTTGGGTTTGACATCCCTGCTTTAAACTCATGTTGCCTATTTTAAAAGAAATTAGATAATGTATTCATAAACTGTGGGAGCTATTAAGACCAGAGCAAATATATATATATATATATATATACTGAATATTAGCAACAATTTCATTAACCAAATTTCTCTAAATTTGGGCAGGTCAGCAATAATAGCAATAGTAGTTAGATTTATATACCGCTTTACAGTGCTTTACAGCCTTCTCTAAGCAGTTTGCAGATTTCCCCCAACAATCTGGCTCCTCATTTTACCCACCTCGGAAGGATGGAATGCTGAGTCAACCTTGAGCCTGGTGAGATTTGAACTGCCAAATTGCAGGCAGGCGGCAGGCAGCAGAAGTAGTCTGTATTATTGCACTGAATGGCCATATCAACTGCATATAAGAACTAACAACAAAAATCCATAGGGCCACAACTTCATCATTCTGTCTCAAGTGGTCCCTTGCCTTGTCCTATGTTGCTAACAAGAGCAAGTTAATCTTGTATGTTGCTTCTGCTTAAATTACACTAGCAACTTGAAGCCTTTTACTGCCATCAAGGTCCACAGAGAAGAAGTGAGTCCTAATCATTGGCTTCATTGTTATGATCCACCTAGAATCTTGGAATTCAACCTCCAAACTTTGAAGCACACACAGCAACTAGATTCAGATAAGGCAAGGGTGTCAAACTCGATTTCATTGAGAGCTGCATCAGGGTTGTGTTTGACCTCAGGAAGCCGGGGTGGGTATGACAAGCTCAATGTTACATGTTGGGGTCGCCTGTGGTGGCCCGAGTGCTCTGCCAGTGAAAACAGGCTCCCGAGAGACGGGAGCTGACATTGCGACGACACGATGTGCGATCTCAGAGCTCCGAGATCGCAGTCGATACTTTTGCTGCTGGATGGTCCATCTGGACCTAAACCATCCCGAAGAGACGGTGACAGGGAAGAGTACGTCTTGCTGACATTGCAAAGTCCCTGATTGATCAAGGAGAATCTCTTCTTGCCAGCAACGAAAAGCACAGCCTCAAGCTGTTGAAGTTGGGACAGCTCCACAACGGGAGGAAAGCAGAAAGAGAAAGTGTGTCCATTTAGTGGGGAAATTTTATTTTTATAAAAGACTGCCCAAAAAAGATTGAAGTTAAATCAAATTGGTAAAGAAAAGGAAATAAGTGGCGGAATTTGCATAATTGGACAGTGTGTTATCTTTTTTATTTTTTTTCTATCGATGGAAGTTTTGTGAATATTTTTTTACTTTTTAAAGTGAAAGTCTTGGATTTTCTCCTTCTATTTCTTTTTTTATCCATGGATTAATTTTTTCCCCTTTATTTCTACAATATTGGTTGGGATGGATTTTTTCTTTTTATTTGGTTTCTTTTAAGAACTTTACTTCTTTTAAGCCTGAAACATAAAGAAGATTTAAAAGGTA
Organism: Thamnophis elegans; assembly: GCF_009769535.1. NCBI lineage: Eukaryota > Metazoa > Chordata > Lepidosauria > Squamata > Natricidae > Thamnophis > Thamnophis elegans. The sequence goes on along the minus strand of NC_045547.1, from coordinate 18,736,211 downwards.
TATAAAGGTAGTAACCTGAGAGGGAAGAGAAGTTACATTGCCACTTGGAGGTTGGAAGTTGAGACCTGGAAACATTGCTTTTTCTTTTTTCCCTTTGATCATTTTGACCTTGCACTTCAAAGGTTTCAGCTTGTTTATAAAGAAGGGCGTGGATTGTTTACGCAGGTGCCCTTTGGATGTTTGTTGCTAGCTGGAAAGAAGTGATAACAAAGATTTGCTTTTAAACCAGAGTGGCTGTGTTTATTAATTGGAAGAATGGCACGAATTCAAAAAGAAACCATAACATTGCAACAGATTATGTCTGGAATTCAAAGACTATTAGAAACAATAGAGATAATTGAGAAGAGATGGGAAAATATTTCAAATATAAACTTTAATGTGGCAAAACCTGATGGAAAAATGGAAGATAAACAGCAAATAGAAGAAATTGAGCAAAAGGAAAAAGTGGAGGCTGGAGTCCTAAAAACCCAGGGGGGAAATGAACAAAGAAGTAAGATAACCGTGGATATTGACGGTGAACTGAGTGTGATTGGAGATGGAAAGAGTGGACTCAGGAAAGAGAAGATAGATGGAAAGTGTTTTACTACAGATTTCAAGATATAGAAGAAGGAAAAAGAGAAGAAGGGATAGATTTAAGGAGAGAAATTTTGACCAAAACAAACCAAAGATAAACTGATTAAGGAAGCTGATGGAGGGTTTCGAGATTTTACAAGATATGTAATAAGCAACAAGTTGCGAAGAGAAGTCCAAACAAATTTGATTAAGGAAATACCAGAAGACCAATTCCACAAATGGCAAAAGAAATAGGACTACATTATTACTGGAAAGACACACGCTGAGATATGAAAATTAATAATAAAACACTAGAAATTTAGTTAAAATTAGAGCTCTATGTTAAAAATGTAGTGATAATGATAAAGTTAGGTAAATAATTGATAATAACAATGTACACATATATATTGGTTTGACAAGAAGAAATTTGGTATAAATTTTTAAAAGGGGGGAAAGGGGAAAAATGTAAGTTAAATATAGTCAAACTATTGCTAAATAAATGACTAATAATAATAATAATAATAATAATGTAATAATTTGTATTGATATGATAAAAGTGAAAATTGGATATAAATTGTATACAATGATTAAGAAAAGAGGTTTAAAAATTTTGTCAAAATTAGAGCATTATGTTAAAAATGTAATGTTAATGGATAACGTTAGATAAAGGATAACAATGTGTATGTATGTATGTATGTATGTATGTAGGTAGGTAGGTAGGTAGGTATGTATTGGTTTGATAAGAGGAAATTTGGTAAATATTTTAAATGGTGAAAAAAAGGGAAAAAAGTAAGTTAAACTTAGTCAAAATATCGTTAAATAAATGACTGATAATGATAACAATGTAATAATTTGTATTGACAGGATAAAAGGGAAATTAAATATAAATTGTAAACAATGATTAAAAAAGAAGTTTAAAACATTTTGTTATTAAATATAATATTTTTTTATTTTGAATGTGTTATAAAGGTATAATGTGGTTAGATGATATTGAAAATAGATAAGGGAATGCCACTATGTTGTTTTGTTTTAAATTTTAGAATGTTTGTTATAAAGGGACGTTAAAACAACTCTAGTCATATGAAGGATGAGGTATGATGATAATATATATATATATATATATATATATATATATAAAGTCACAACGTTGCCAAGACATCTCCAATTTTACGCGGGAGAAAACCTGAATAACTAGAAACCTACATACTAACACCTGCGAAAACCTCAGAAATATATATATATATATATATATATATATATATATATATATATATATATATATATACTATATATATATATATATATGTTATATTTATGCTGAATAATAAATAAAGGGAGACTAGTATAGATCTATTCCAAGCTATTTAGCTCTCATCAGCTAGCCATACCCAGTTTGGGAATCGATGGCTAGCTGATGAGAGCTAAATAGCTTGAAATAGATCTATACTAGTCTCCTTTATTTATTTATCAGCATAAATATAACAAATGTAACAAAAAAGGCAACAGTAAAAAAAAAAAAAATTGGGTTTCTGTCTGGATGGTCTCATGTGACGAGCCTAATGACAGAGAGTGGACGTGTGACCTTCCTCCCATACTTGGGCATACCAGGGGTTGTGACTTTAAGTATATAATATATATAATATATAGATATATATATATATAGTATATATATATATATAGATATATATATATATTATATATACATACATACATACATACATACATACATACATATATATTTGTGTTTTTTTTTTATTTGTGCTGATAAATAAATAAAGGGAGACTAGTATAGATCTATTTCAAGCTATTTAGCTCTCATCAGCTAGCCATACCTTTACTGGGATTTGAACCTGGGCTGGACTCTTGTGACGAGCCGATTGACAGATGATGGAAGCAGTTAGCTTCCTCCCATAATTGGGCTTACCAGGGGTTGTAAAAATCTTATATATATATATATATATATATATATATATATATATATATATATATATATATATCTATATATATATATATATATATATATATGTGTGTGTGTGTGTGTGTGTGTTGTATGTGATGTAAAATAGATAATTTGATATGAATCAGAGGTGATGACTGTGGAAGAGGTGCACTAAAACTCTTTTTAACCAATTGACATACTTTTTACAATTTGTAAGGAGGATGATTTGTTTGTTGTTTTATTCAAAAAAAATTGGGGGGGGGGAAGAGGCTCCCAAGCCCCATTTTCAGCTGCGACAACCTCCTGCAACCCTCTGCCAGTGAAAACGGAGCTCGGGAGGGCTTTCAGTATGATCAAGAGAGTCCCACAATATGCATGGTTTAGAATGGATGACATCATTCGTTCAATACCCAGACACTGTTGACTGAATAATTATAAAAGAGAAAAGTTCTCATAAAAGAAATCAGTTTTTTAAAAGATCCTATAGGCTTCATACTGTGTCAGAAGGATGAGATTCCATTCTTTTCTCTGTTCTTTCCAAAGCTGGGAATCTAATAGAAATCACCAGACAATCGATGAAGAGCCTAAATATATTTATTCACCCGAAGTTGCTTTGAGTTGGCGACTGCTCCAAGAAATGGTTTTCCACGTCCTTTTATGTCTTTTAATCAAAATTTAGCCAATCAGAATGCATCCCTTATCTCAATACTCTTTGTTCTATCAGCATGAACATTTGGTTTGCATATCCTGTTTCTCTTAGCATTTTTTTTTGTATCCTGTTTAAATGTTTTCTTATCTCAAATTATGCCAAACTTCTAGCAGAATCTCTTATCTATAGCAAAAACACATACGGGCATTTACCCTTCCTGTACATGCATTTTCTACAGGAAAGGGAAAAGGTGTTGCTACATGATACACTCATTTATGTATTCAGCACCAGTTACTGACAGGAAGTGTTAGAACTTCCTTTCCTTGTTGTAAACATAGTCCAATGGTAGAAAGCCTAAAACATCCTCAGCTTGTAGACAAACTAGAGTAAAAAAACATCAGAACATCAGAGTTTAGAAAGGACCTTCTAGACCCAGGACTGTCAAACTACCGGCCCACAGGCCAGATGCGTCACACACTGCCACGCCCATGTCTGGTTTAGTGAAGGGGGGAGTCCCAATATATCACATGACGCAACCATGACGACATGAGTTTGACACCCTGTTCTAGACCAACACCACCTCCCCGCTCAAGCAGGAGACCCTGAACCCATTTCAGGCAAATGTCTGTCCAATCTCTTCTTAAAAACCTTCGGTGATGAAGCAAACACAACTTCTGAAGGCAAGCCGCTCCACGGGCTGATTGTTCTCTCTGTCGGGAAATTTTCTCCTTAGTTCTAAGTTGCTTCTCTCCTTGCTTAGTTTCCATCCATTGTTTCATGTCTTGCCTTCTGATGCTTGGAAATAGGTTGACCCTTCTTCATTGAGGCAGCCCCTCAAATATTGGAACATTTCAATCATGCCACCAGTGGTGGGTTTCAAAACATTTTCGACCTACTCTGTGGGTGTGGCCTCCTTTGTGGGAGTGGCTTGCCGGCCATGTGACCTGGTGGAGTGGCTTGCCGGCCATGTGTTCTCTCTCTCTCTCTCTCTCCCTTTTGTCTCTCTGTCACTTTTTCCTTTTTCTTTCATCTCTCTCTCACTTTTTCTTTCTTTTTTCTTTTTTTTATTCTTTCTTTCTTTCTCTTTCTCTCTCTGTGTGAGTTGTGTGTGTGTGTGTGTGTTGTGTGTGTGTGTGTCAGCGGTGGGTTTCAAAAAATTTTGGAACCTCTTCTGTAGGTGTGGCCTGCTTTCCGGGTCCACTGGTGGAACCTCTTCTAACTGGTTCGGTAGATTTGACGAACCGGTTCTACCGAATAGGTGCGAACTGGTAGGAACCCACCTCTGATGCCACCCTAATCCTTCTTTTCACTAGACTAGCTATACCCAATTCCTGCAACCTTTTTTCATGTTTTAAAACAGGGGTGTCAAACTCATGGCATTATGTCTGTGTCAAGTGACATATTGCGACTTTCCCCAGCTTCGCTAAATCAGACGTGGGCGTGGTCAGTGCGTGGCATATCTGGCTTGCAGGCTGCGAGTTTGACAGCTCTGTTTTAGAAAGTTGCATTTGACTGGTTCTCATCTCCCATATGTAGGATCACACATTACCAAAAGCACAGACGTCTCTGTTCAATTGGGAGTCTTTATTCCATAAAAATGAATTCTTGTTCAGTCCAACTCTTCACGACCACAGTAGACCAGGCTTCCCCGACATCCACCCTCTTCCATATAAATGGAAATATATATCTCTGCTTGGAAAACTAAGTGCCCATTAGCTATAAGCAAAAATACCAGCATGAAATAATTGCAGACAGTAAAAGATATCAGAATGAGATTGTAAAAGGTCTTAAGGAATCCATATATCCCCATTATTGGTGAACCATTGAAAAGGAATGCCTTTAGAATGGAAGTGCTAGTTTATTACTGTTAAGATAATGATGTAATAGCTGAACAGCTGCTGTAAGGCTGTAATACTGAAATGATGACGCAATAAGAATGAGTCAGCAGGATTATTCAACTGTTACCACTTTAAGAAGCTGTTTTATAAGAGAGGCCCTGTCAGAGAGTTCTCTCTCGCCATGTGTAAATATTCTTGGTTTTAATCTTCATGGTTTCCTGGTTCTGTTTTGTATTGTTGTCTAAGCTTTACAACAGGGGTGTGAAACTCAAGGACCGTAAGCCGGATCCAGCCCTAGGGGTGCTTAGATCTCACCTGCGAGGCCAGCCTGGAAACAGCAAAGGACTGGCCTGCAATGTCTCTGCCAGCGAAAATGGAGCTTTTTTGGGGGGGGGCAGGTTGTGGCCAAAATAGGGCATTGGAGGGCTGCACGTGCCCCCCAGCTCTGTTTTTGCTGACAGAGGACTATCAAAACAAACTTAAAAGCAAAACAAAAGGAGAAATGTTTCTCCTTTTGCATTTGAGCATGCAAGAAGGGACAGGAAAGGCTAAAGAGAAAGGAAAGACAAAGAAAAAGAAGGAAAGATGGAAAGAGAGCAAGAAAGGGAAAAGAAGGAAAAGAAGAGGAATGGAGAATAAAGAGGGAAGGAAAACGAAGAAAAGGAAGGAAGGAAGGAAGGAAGGAAGGAAGGAAGGAAGGAAGGAAGGAAGGAAGGAGATTATAATGAGAGGGAGGATGGTCTGAGGGAAGTCTTGCCTTAGAACTGGGCCACCACAGGTGCCCCCAACATGAGTGCCATCAAGATGTGAGTTAAACACATGATTGAAACCACAGAAGGCATACATGAGTATTTTTTTATAAATTTATACCTTATCTACTGTGTGCTGATTTCCTCTTATGTAACCAAACAAAAGTAAGACATCTATATATACTTGCTTCCAATTGCATTTGGAGTTCTTCCAACCTGCTGCCAATCACCTCCACTAGACCGATTAGATCCCACAGACTAGGCCTCCTCCGAATTCCATCCGCCGGCCAGTGCTGACTGGCGACTACCCGGAGGAGAGCCTTCTCTGTGGCTGCTCCGACCCTCTGCAACGAACTCCCCGTGGAGATTCGAACCCTCACCACCCTCCAGGCCTTCCACAAAGCCGTTAAAACCTGGCTGTTCCGACAGGCCTGGGGCTAAAGAGCTGTTGCCCCCGTCTCGAATGGTATGACTGTTGTGTGTTTTTAAATTATGTATTGTTATGTTTCGTCTTTTATTTTTTGTCTGTACCCCCCTTCCCTGATTTGAATTGTGAGCCTCTCTGAGTCCCCTTCGGGGGGAAAAGGGCGGCATATAAATATAATAACAAATACAAATACAAATACAAAATACAAAGGACTCACTTTTGTTCAGTTGAATAAATATATCCCTTTATCAAAAGTGATCTGGACTCCATCTCTTTGTTCCCACTGAGCCACATAAAACCACTGGAAATAGTACTGTGGGTAATTACCATGAACAATACCAAATAGGGTGACCTTTTGTTAATCCAACCTTAGCCCTTTTGTAACAATAGAAGGATAGTGATGGAAAATGAGGATCAGATGATTCTGCCTCTCCTCTTCACCCTAAAAGAAACAATTTGTACAAAGGGATGATCTATCCAATAATATGAACTGCGAAGGAGCACTGATGGGAAATAATTTATCATATGATGTATTATAGATGGAATCTTTATTGCTAATGGAATATTGATTCTACTAATGTGTTTTTTGTACTGTCATTTGAGAGTAGAATATCCCTGTTTATTAAGCAGTATTCCAGTTCATACAAGGTAATGCTTAATGTAACTGGACACTGTAATTCAGCAAGAGAATTTATTTTAAACTTTATGCTCAGAATGACTTATTAATGATGTGAAAAGCTTACACAGAGAGGAGGATTCCAAACCAAGTATCCGGTATCTAAAGATGGGCCATCATAATGGGTCTGGTCTCCATGTTATATTTGGTGATGCCAGCAAATCTATAGTTACCAGAAAGTGATCGGTTCATGATAAACAGCTGATTACAATGTTCCTATCTTCATCACATCAGAGTGCTAGGAAATATCAAGTCAAAGGCCTTCTATATGAATTAGACATTGAAGACATGGGACGAGCCATGAAATCCGGAGCAAAATTTCACTTGGTCAACAAAGAAGGAATAAATCAGGGCTGTCAAACTCAAAGCCTATGGGCCGGAGCCCATGGGGTGCTTAGATCTGGCCCATGGGGCTGCCCTAGAAACAGCAAAGGACCAGCTCGTGGTGCCTCTGCCAGCAAAAACAGAGCTCCACAGTGTCACGTGGGGCCCTCCTGAGCTGTGTTTTCACTGGCAGAGGGTTGCAGGTGGTCAGCCCAACCAAAAACGGAGCTTGGGAGGGCCACACATGGCCCTCACAAGCTCCACTTTCACTGGCAAAGGATCCTCCTGCAGGCCAACCCAGCCGAAAATGGAGATTGTGAGCCCACTTTTGCTGGCAGAGAACTTGGGTCTCTCCACAGGCGTCCTGGCACAAATGATGTCAAGCTGGCCACACCCACCCTGGCCATGACCACCCCAGCCCCCCAAGGTCAAATACATCCTCGCCGTGGCTCTCAATGAAATTGAATTTGACACGTGTGGAATAAAGCACCTGGAGGAATTAGTCCAGGAGTGAGATCAAGCACTTGTTTTGGAAAATGTTTCTATTAGCTAAATACCTTAGGCTCAATGTCACAAATAAGCTATTACACTAATAGCTTCCAAGACACTTTTGTCAGTTTTCTTTTCCCTTTTGTTGGGACACCTCCCCTTTTCACAATTTTCCCTACAACATTGCGGGACCAAGGAGTTTTTGTCGGCTTTTATTTCCTCTGCTTCTGCCCCTCCATGTCTCGTCCCCCTTCTTCTTTGAGTCTGCTATAGCTATCTACTTCTCTGGATTCAAGACTGTATTAGGCTTGATTTTACTGATTTATGTATATTTTTTAAATTTCACATAGTTCTTCAAATTCCCAGTTTTCCATGATGTCCAGGATAAATGGGCCAACTGGCAAACTAAAGTTAGCTGCTCCCCTCACTCAAGCTAGGAGAAATCTGATTACTGGAAAATAAGGGTCCTGTCTTTTCTTCCAAGGGAGAATCCATTCAGGTTTCTTAGATGAGTATACAGATGATCCTTGACTTACAACGGTTCATTCAGTGACCGTTGAAAGTTACAGAGGAACTGAAGAAATGAACTTTATGGCTGTTTTTCACATTTACAACCGTTGCAGCATCCCCATGATCATATGATCAACATTTAGGAGGTTGGCAACTGGATATCTTTATGACGGTTGCAGTGCTCTGGGGTTATGTATCCTTTTTGATTAGCAAAGTCAACGGAGAAGCTGGATTCACTTAACAATCATGTTAACCAATTTAACAACTGCAGTGATTTACTTAACTGTAGGACTCAGAAATCCATCATAGCAGGTGTCCAAAATGTCCTGTCTGCCTCTGCCAGAATTTATTTGCTTTTATACAGTTTCAACAAGCAAAGCAAGAGCATAGGTAGCAACTGCATCGTATTGGCTTATTCTCCTTATCAATCTCTAAGACCATCCAGCCAGGGTAGAATCTCACATAACCCAATAGTTCCTGGTATTGCCTCGTTCTACTAATTAGGTGAGCTCATAGATAGTTGAGGTAATCGGTTACTAAGGGCACGGCAGTTTGCTGCTCATGCCTGTACGTAACCTTTGTATAGATAGATAGATAGATAGATAGATAGATAGATAGATAGATAGATAGATAGATAGATAGATAGATAATAGATAGATAGATAGATAGATAAATTTATTTATAGGCCACCCTTTTCCCTGAGGGGACTCAGGGCGGCTTACAATGTAGAGGGGAGGGAGTACCACAATGACATATAAAACAATACGTAATTAAAAATAGAAGCAACATTCATCATTCGAGAGGGGACGGATTATAATCTTTAACCCCAGGCCTGACGGGATAGCCAGATCTTGAGGGCTGTGCGGAAGGTCTGGAGGGTGGTGAGGGTACGAATCTCCAACGGGGAGATCGTTCCAAGGGTCGGAAGCTAATACTGAAAAGGCTCTCCTCCGCGTAGTCGCCAGTCGACACTGACTGGCGGATGGAACCGGAGGAGGCCTAATCTATGTGATCTAATAGGTCGCAAGGAGGTAATTGGCAGAAGGCGGTCTCTCAAGTACCCAGATCCACTACCATGGAGGGCTTTATGGGTGGTAAGTAGCACCTTGAAGCGCACCCGGAGATCAACAGGTAGCCAGCGCAGCTCGCGGAGGATAGGTGTTATGTGGGCGAACCAAGGTGCACCCACAATCACTCGCGCGGCCGCATTCTGTACTAGCTGAAGTCGCCGGATGCTCTTCAAGGGCAGCCCCATGTAGAGCACGTTGCAGTATAACCTTTACACTTAACAACTGTGGCAAGAAATGGGCAAAACTCACTTAACAACTGTCTCACTTAGCAATATAAATTTTGGGCTCAATTGTGGACATAAGGTGAGGACTATTGTGATTGACAAGGTAGTGGTTAAGGCATCAGACTAGAGACGGCAAGGTCTATTCCCATCTTAGCCACAAAGCCAACTTGTTGACCTTGTCACTTTCTGTCTCAGCCATAGGAAGAAGATGATGGCAAACTGTGGGCTGGCCTCTATATAGAAATAATGGCAGTAAATAAATAAATACTTGTTTTATGGCTTTAGCTTTAATTTTATCAAATGACTATTTGTTCCTTGCATGCTGATATTAATTCTTTGGTAGCTCTATTCTGACTTTGAATCATTATAGAATCTTTTCTAACACCATCAAATATTTATTCCATGTTTTATGAATGCAATACAATGTAAATAGGTGAAGGTTACTCCTCTTCCATTTTTAAACAGTTTAAGGAAACAATTACTAGCTCTGAAGAATGTTAAGAGCATTCATAAATCCAAGAAGCATTTAGCGGCATTGAAACATTCAAGCAAACATAACAAACATTTTTTCCTTTTGGTTCCTCTTAAATTTGGTGATGTCCTGATGGGAGTTCATAGCTATTAATAGATGATGCACCACATATCTTACTCTACATGACTACCGTAGTGGAAAACAACTGTCTTAAACTCTCATTTCTTTAGTCTTATGTAGTAAATGCATGTCCTCATATCCATTCTTTACAATTGATTATAGAATTGCAGAGCTATCTATATATGTATAAACAGCTGTGTGTGTGTATGTTCCTAAAAGAGAATTTGACAACTAGACAGATTATTTGGGTATTAAAGTTTCTTTACCATGTGGAATGGGAAAAAGAAATAATTACCCTTAAAATTAGTTGTTCTGTTTGCTTCACCTAACTAAAACAAATAAAACAGGATATTGGTACCAATACCCCCCTGTAGGGAGGTAAATGAGTAATGAATGTCCTGTCTCTGTTTTGGGAGATTGTGTATGAGGCCTACATGACACAGGAGGGCCAGGTGCTTTGTGATGATCAATATAAAAGACTGTAAACAACTGCCCTTTGGGGTTCAAATTTTTGCTTGACCAATCGCTACTGTACCTTTGCGCAATAAACCTTTTCCTCTGACAAAGAGCTGGTCTTGTCTCATTTTCTGCTACATTTCAGCATAACTCTGGAACAGCTTGAGCAATTTCAACCAAACTTGGTACACAGATGAATTACTCCCTGGAAACAAATATTGTGAGGATAAGACACCCCTAACACTCCTCAGGGTGTGTGTTCTGTTAAGATACAGCCTGTTGTGCTTTAAAATGGTTTCTAATGTACTGCCGTAAAATGGCTTCTAGTGTATATCGCAGTGGAGTTGCCATGGTAATGGCTTCACAGTACTCCACAAGGGGGCTCCCTCTGGTAAGGGGGAAAATCCAACATTAGAAATTACATTTGATCTGGACATTTTCCCCCTATAAATAAATACCACGGCAATGCCGGGTTATTGGCTTGAATAGAATACTCCATTAATTTATTTTTTTAGATTTGGCTGGAGATGTTAGTATATAGTTATTGTTTCAACATAAATTATTCTCTTTGAGGATAGCCTTATACAATAGTTACAAAATCTTGCAACCAAACGTGACAATAATGAACAGAGAAGATTCTTTGTGGTACAGAGAGCTGATGTTGAATTGAGGCATCGATTTATGAAAACTAAAAGTGAATTGACCAGAGAGAAAAAGATGGAGAGGATATTGTACCAGGCATTTGTGTCCTTCAAATGAATACAATTTTGGGGGACAAACTGCCTGAAAAAACTCAGATGATTCCACTGGGAAGTGAAAAAAAAATCTTTCACAAAGAATGGACACATGTCATGACCCCGTTCCAGTTATCAGTGATAAATACTTTTGCTGTAACTAAAACTCAAGTGAGTAGAAAATATTTCTAAAACCTTTCAGGCAGGTAGTTTATGTATCCTTCTAAAAATGTGGCATGTGCTTAATTGGAAAGTGATATATAAATAAAGCAAGACTCCAACCACTAGATGGTGATATCCATATTCTTAACACAGAGAGTTCTATTAAAATAGGTCCCTTCTAAAGATCTAATGCCTTTACCAGGAATCGAACTAAGTGGTTGGGTCAGGAGTTTTAGGCTGGGTCATATCATTCAAATTATGAGATCAACAATCCTGATGACAGATTTGTAGATACATCAGAGAAGGTTTAATAAAATAATTCCATCTTATCTAGCAGACCCATATATAAAACGGGATATCTTTAAAGCATAGAATAGCGTAGCAAACAAAGAAAATGTCTACTTACTGAGGAGTAGATGACATGGATTTTTAACTTACTAACTAACACAATTAGTTTGTATTTTAATTTGATTTATTTTCTCTCTTTTAAAAAAGCTGTTCAGGTTCATTGGCTTTCAACATTCCTAATCTGGAGACAAGCTCCAGATAAGAAAATGTTTGTTAGTACAGACTGGGGTCTGGTTTATCTCTTTTGTGAACTCAAACAACCTTTTTCCTTACAATTTACGCGCCTTCTGATGGCAGACCTCATTTTAATGAAGATGTGTGATGTGTGATATTATGGGATGCAAATGTGTAACATGTTTGATTCAGGGGTGGGTTCTGGCTTCTGCTACTGCCGGTTCACTCAGGGACGTCCTTCAGGCACGCATGCTTGATGTGCGCTACATGTGCATGCGCAGTTAAAAAACAAGATGGCACTGCAGATAGAACCGGTTCAGGGGCGTGGCAGGCCAAGTTACTACCTACTTGGCCGAACCGGTAGGAATCCACCTCGGGTTTGACTATATCTAACTGATTTCCTATACAAAGGGGAGGTTACTTTTATCCTGTCCAATTCACTTTCCTCTTGCATTTTCTTTGTTGTGTTATCTATAAAAAGGAGTGAAACATGGGGCTCGAGGTTCTCTCTCTCCTTTTTCATAAAGAAATCCCATTTTATCAGAGTACCCTAATAAACTGCCTTCAAATGATCTTCCAACTCGATTGCTTATTGGGAAGGTAAACTGAGGCAGAACCTAGGGCCAGATTTGGCTATTACTACTAAACACTTGTTCCATATTCTGTATATTTTAGGAACACTGATGGACTGTGTGCTTTGCATGCAGAATATTCAAAACGCAATCCCTGAAATTTATAGACAAGGATGGAAAAACTGGCCTGGAAAGTTATGGTGGGTCAATGGCTAATTTCACAGATGAATGAAAAACATTTAAATGTAAGCATTTAAATAACGTAGAAAAGACCATAGCAGGGTTATGGAGGTCATACTTCAGCGGCAGAGGCGTATTCAGAGGTGATGCATAAAACCATATTAGATGTTTTCTTATCTTGACCTCTGATTTGTTTGTATCTCTCCTTTATTATTTTTGAGCCGTGGTGGTGCAGTGGTTAGAATGCAGCACGGCAAGCTACTTCTGCTGACTGCTGGCTGCAATTCGGCACTTCAAGTCTCACCGGCTCAAGGTTGACTCAGCCTTCCATCCTTCCGATGTCGGCAAATTGAGGACTTATTGTTGGGGGCAATATGCTGACTCTGTAAAACCGCTTAAAACCGTAAAGCACTGTGAAGCGGTATATACAGTGGTGGGATTCAAATAATTTTACAACCGGTTCTCTGCCCTAATGACCAGCTGCATAGACAGGGCTCGGTGATTGTGTGACTGTGTGGGCATGGCCAATTCAACATCATTCAAGTCGATGGGCGTTTCACCTTAGTTGTTACAAAGCCGTTAAAACCTGGCTGTTCCAGCAGGCCTGGGGCTGATGAGTTCCCAAACCCACTCGAATGGTTGTGGCTGTTGATGAGTTTTTAATTTGTTTTTGTATTGTTTTGTCTTCTTTGTCTTTTGTACTCCCCCTTTCCCTATTTGGTTTGTTAGCCGCCCTGAGTCCCCTCAGGGAATAGGGTGGCATACAAGTTTAATAAAATCAAATCAAAATCAAATCAAATCAAATGTAATAAAGGTTAACCAGAGAGGCAGTTTCTGTAAGCAGGGCAATAAAGATTAGGCTAAAAACAACACCAGAATGTTTCCTTCCTGCCTTCCTTACAGAATTAGCCCTGTAAAGTGGGAAAAAAACAAAAGAAGATTTCTTCCAACAACCGGTTCTCCAAACTGCTTGGAAAGTTAACAGCCGGTTCTCCCGAATAGGTGAGAACTGTCCGAATCCCACCACTGGGTGTATGTCTAAATGCTATTGCTATAGCTATCTTTTACAAATAGCAAACATATTTAGCAACAGACCTTCCTCCTCCTATTTCACTCACAACAATCACCCTGTTGGGCTGAAAGACAGTGACTGTTCCAAAGATCCCCAACTTATTTTCATGTCTAAGAATCTGAACCCACAATCTCCTGTTGAAGAACCTCTATTGGTTCATTTCAGGAGCCGCAATATAATTTGTTCGGGATAACTTAGCTTGTGAGCACCCAGCCATTGCTGCTGTGAAACTAGGTTTATTTTGTGTAGACAATTAGAAAGAATTAAATGATAGATGATAAACGATCACGTGTATCAGTGATGGAATAGGGAGGGGGATATAAAATTAAATAGTGAAGGTCAATGTTAGACTATACTTCACGTTTCTTTGTTTTCAGAAATGTTACGCATGATCCCACATTGACCTTCACGGGTTGCTGGGGAAAAAGCAGATAATTCAGTGGCCAAATTCCTTTCCCAGAGCACCTTATCAGTAAAAAGAAATTACACCAATTGAGAAGTTTAATTAGTGGGAGCTGAAACCCAGAAGGGCAGTAGAAATCTCCCCCGCAGAACAGAATGAGACAAGAGTTAACTGTGCCAGTAACAGAATAAACAAGGCACTCCCAACCAATCAGATCATATTTCCTTAGCAACAATTTGCCCGTCTTCTGATTACTAATATTTACCTTTGGCTGATGAAATGGCAGTTGTCAATAACATCATGATTTCTTACTGTAAACCTTTAAACAGCCCTGCCTTAAAACAAAGTGGACACTTGATTTGAAAAGGAATATCCCTTATTCTTCAGAATAAAATTATATTAAAGAGATTTCCTGTCTTGCGTGCTTAATTGGCTTTGCATGCCAGTGCAAAGGACGCAGCATGTCATGGGAGAACATCAGTGAGAAAGACCTTGAGAACTTCCCATTTTCCCGTTATTGACATATATATACATATACATATACATATACATATACATATACATATACATATACATATACATACATACATACATACATACATACATACATACGCAAAAACCATTCATGCCGGATTATGAAATCTCCAGAACCATAAAGCCTACAAACTTGAAATGTGGCACATATGTTCCTCTTGCCTTCTAGGTGCTCGCTTAGAAAGGATTTTTCAAAATGACTATCAGATCATTAGTATTTCTTATATTATTAGTAACATGCTCTGATGCTAAGGAATTAGACATTCTACCCCCCCTCCTAATCTGAAAACTTGGGTGTGAGCGTGGGCAGCCCGTGACTCATCCGGCCTGAGAGGAGCCTGAGGGAGAGAAGGGGATAACATAGGAGAGGGTTCTGTGAGGCAAGCCTGAGGGAGAGAAGGGGATGAGATAGGAGAGGTTTTTGCAGGGCAAAACTGAGGGAGAGAAGGGGATAAGATAGGAGAGGTTTATGTGTGGCAACTTAGGGAGAGAAGGGGATAAGATAGGATATGTTTCTGTGGGGCAAGACTGAGGGAGAGAAGGGGATAAGATAGGAGATGTTTCTGTGGGGCAAGACTGAGGGAGAGAAGGGGATGAGACAGGAGATGTTTCTGTGGGGCAAGACTAAGGGAGAGAAGGGGATAAGATAGGAGAGGTTTTTACGGGGCAAGACTGAGGGAGAGAAGGGGATCAGATAGGAGAGGTTTATGTGTGGCAAGACTGGGAGAGAAGGGGATAAGATAGGAGAGGTTTCTGTGGGCCAAGACTGAGGGAGAGAAGGGGATGAGACAGGAGATGTTTCTGTGGGGCAAGACTGAGGGAGAGAAGGGGATAAGATAGGAGAGGTTTATGTGTGGCAAGACTTAGGGAGAGAAGGTGATAAGATAGGAGATGTTTCTGTGGGGCAAGACTGAGGGAGAGAAGGGGATAAGATAGGAGAGGTTTATGTGTGGCAAGACTGAGGGAGAGAAGGGGATAAGATAGGAGACGTTTTTACGGGGCAAGACTGAGGGAGAGAAGGGGATAAGATAGGAGAGGTTTATATGTGGCAAGACTTAGGGAGAGAAGGGGATGAGACAGGAGAGGTTTTTGCAGGGCAAGACTGTGGGAGAGAAGGGGATAAGATAGGAGATGTTTCTGTGGGGCAAGACTAAGGGAGAGAAGGGGATAAGATAGGAGAGGTTTATGTGTGGCAAGATTTAGGAAGAGAAGGGGATAAGATAGGAGATGTTTCTGTGGGGCAAGACTGAGGGAAAGAAGGTGATAAGATAGGAGAGGTTTATGTGTGGCAAGACTTAGGGAGAGAAGGGGATAAGATAGGAGAGGTTTCTGTGGGGCAAGACTGAGGGAGAGAAGGGGATAAGATAGGAGAGGTTTTTACGGGGCAAGACTGAGGGAGAGAAGGGGATAAGATAGGAGAGGTTTATGTGGGGCAAGACTGAGGGAGAGAAGGGGATTACATAGGAGAGGGTTCTGTGGGGCAAGACTGAGGGAGAGAAGGTGATTAGATAGGGGAGGATTCCATGGGGCAAGCGTGAGGGGGAGAAGGGGATAAGGCAGGACAGGTTTTTATGGGGCAAGACTGAGGGAGAGAAGGTGATAGGACAGGGGAGGTTTCCATGCGGCAAGCCTGAGAGAGAAAAGGGGATAAGATAGGAGAGGTTTTCGCAGGGCAAAACTGAGGGAGAGAAGGGGATAAGATAGGGGAGGATTCTGTGGGGCAAGCCTGAGGGAGAGAAGCGAGAGGCCGATTGCAACTACTCACTAATTTTCAAGCTACAAGTGTCGATTTATCAAGCTCAATCACATAGTTTCGTAGGGGAGCAAGGGTATTCAGCTAGTGAGTTATATTATTTCAAGACTGGGCGCGTTTGGAATATTGAAGACTGGCTGTCAGCAGATTGCTGGAGGCTGACACAGTAAGAACTCACCATGCAATTAAAAGTATTCCTGAACTATCAATAGACATCCTCAGTCTATCCTCAGTGATATAAAGATCCAGCAATCTGGCTTCTATCTAGCTTTCATATATATCCCAAAGAGAAAGGTAAATATTTTGAATGAGGTCATTCACTCACTACAGTATTACTTACTATTGGTCATGGAATAACTTGAATCCTCCCAGAGGTCTATTTTTTTTAAAAAAAAAATCGTGCTTAACAATGTATAATTATTTTAATTACTATGCCCTATTTTCCCCAAAATAAGACCTCCCCGGATAATAAGTCCAATTGGGCTTTTGAGCGCATGTGCGAATAAGCCCTCCCCTGAAAATAGGCCCTCCCCAAAAATATTGCAACACAGCAGCAGCTATGAGGTGACCACGCTCACTGCCTCCTGCACCTCAAAATAATAAGACCTCCCCGAAAATAAGGCTAAGTGGGGGGGGGGGGTGTCAAAAGAAAATAAGACCTTATCTTATTTTGGGGGAAACACGGTATTTACCAACCTCTTTACATGGTCATTTTCTGGGCCAATAAACTATAGCTTCATTTAGTCCTGAAATTCAAGAAAATCTTTCAGATGCTTCTCTAAAAAGACCACTTGTATACCAGAATTGAACCCCAGACTATAAGATGGGCAGATAATGAGGCACACATCACATCATCTTCAAGACTGAAAGTGCCTCTTACATGTACTCTAAGAAAAAGTGAAAACACAAGAACCTCGGCCTAGGCAACTGTTTCCATGGAGAAGAGAGATTAAGCCCATCTGAGCTAATGTGAATGGAGAGGACAAACACCAACCCGCAGAGAATTACCTCATGCGATATAATTAGCAAACACGTTAATTAAGAAATACTGGTTGCTGATTTAGGCAGAGGTTTGTCCTCCGAGCTTGCTGCTTGGCTCCCGGACGTTTCGTTACCAAACTAGGTATCATCTTCAGCAGAAGCAGGGGGGCGTGTTCTGTTTTGGAGGGGGTGTGAAGTGTTTTGTTCATTTATATAGGCCCTGGATTTGTAGATTTGTAGATTTTATTAATATTTGTAGGCCGCCCTTTTCCCTGAGGGGACTCAGGGCGGCTCACATAAAATCGGGGAAGGGGAATACAGACATTAAGATAAGACATATAATAAAATAGTAAACAACATACATTCATCATTCGGGAGGGGAACTATCCTTGTCCCCAGGCCTGACGGGCGAGCCAGTTCTTCAAGGCTGTGCGGAAGGCCTGGACGGTGGCGAGGGTGCGAATCTCTACGGGGAGTTCGTTCCAAAGGGTCGGGGCTACTACTGAGAAGGCCCTCCTCCTTGTAGTTGCCAGCCGACACTGGCTGGCCGATGGTATACGGAGGAGGCCTAATCTATGTGATCTTATTGGTCGCAGGGATATAATTGGCAGAAGGCGGTCTCTCAAGTATCCAGATCCACTGCCATGTACGGCTTTATGGGTGACTAATAGCACCTTGAAGCGCATCCGGAGATCGACAGGTAGCCAGCGCAGCTCGCGGAGGATAGGTGTTATGCGGGTGAACCGAGGTGCACCCACAATCACTCGCGCGGCCGCATTCTGTACTAGCTGAAGTCGCCGGATGCTCTTCAAGGGCAGCCCCATGTAGAGCACGTTGCAGTATTCCAGCCTAGAGGTCACAAGGGCCCGGGTGACTGTTGTGAGAGCCTCCCGATTCAGGTAGGGTCGCAACTGGCGCACCAGGCGAACCTAGGCGAATGCCCCCCTGGTCACAGCCATTAAATGGTGGTCAAACGATAGCTGTGAGTCCAGGAGGACTCCCAAGTTGCGGATGGTTAGTTGGTCTTGTGACTGGTTGAATCACCAGATTGATTGAATCACTAGACTGACTGAATCACAAGGCTGGTTGACTCACAAGACTGGTTCTGGTCTTGTGACTTCTGACTGCTTGTTGTGAGGAGCGAAATTCAGCTGGTGAGGGGCTGGTCGGTTCTGTCATTGATTGATGGGTCCGATGGTCTACTTCCTTATTGGTTCATACACTCGTTCTAAATCAGTATGTTTGTTGATGGATCCCTTGGCAAGAACCAGTCACCAGACTAACTGATCACCGAGGACCTATATAAATGAGCAAGACTGTTCACCTCCACCTCCCCCCCCCAAAAAAAAACCAGGCTGCAGATTTAGAATAACAGAGTCGGAAGGGACC
Source organism: Thamnophis elegans (assembly GCF_009769535.1). NCBI lineage: Eukaryota > Metazoa > Chordata > Lepidosauria > Squamata > Natricidae > Thamnophis > Thamnophis elegans. The sequence goes on along the minus strand of NC_045547.1, from coordinate 18,717,414 downwards.
TTGAAGGTCTTCTAGTCCAACCCGCTGCTTAGGCAGGAAACCCTACACCACGTCAGACAAATGGATATCCAACATCTTCTTACAAACATCCAGTGTTAGAGCAATCACAACTTCTGGAGGCAAGTTGTTCCATTGATTAATTGTTCTAACTGTCTGGAAATTTCTTCTTAGTTCTAAGTTGCTTCTCTCCTTGATTAGTTTCCACCCATTGCTTCTTGTCTTATCCTCAGGTGTTTTGGAGAATAGCTTGACTCCCTCTTCTTTGTGACAGCTCCTGAGATATTGGAAGACTGCTATCATGTCTCCCCTAGTCCTTCTTTTCATTAAACTATACATATTCAGTTCCCTCAACTGTTCTTTACATGTTTTAGCCTCCAGTCCCCTAATCCTCTTTATTGCTCTTCTCTGCACTCTTTCTAGAGTCTCCACATCTTTTTTACATCGTGGCGACCAAAACTGAATGCAGTATTCCAAGTGTGGCCTTACCAAGGCATTATAAAGTGGTTTTAACACTTCATGTGATCTTGGTTCTATCCCTCTGTTTATGCAGTCTAGAACTGTGTTGGCTTTTTTGGCAGCTGCTGCACACTGCTGGCTCATATTTAAATGGTTGTCCACTAGGACTCCAATATCCCTCTGACAGTTACTACTATTGTATACTGTATGTTACCGAGATGTTACCGAGTTTGGTAATAAACATCCGGGAGCCAAGCAGCAAGCTAGGAGGACAAACCTGAGCTACAAATATTCTCCACAATTTCTATACTGGTTGTTGATTTGTTCCTACCTAACTCACGTTCCAGAGAGTAGAAGTCAAAGGTTGGTCAATTTCAATGTGATGCTATCTGAAAAAGTATTGACAGGAGGGACATCAGATAGGTCAGAAAATCACACCCATAAATTGAGTAGGAAATTGTGGCGAGGTGGCGCAGTGGTTAGGGTGCAGTACTGCAGGCCACTTCAGCTGACTGTTATCTGCAATTCAGCGGTTCAAATCTCACCGGCTCAAGGTTGACTCAGCCTTCCATCCTTCCGAGGTGGGTGAAATGAGGACCCAGACTGTGGGGGTGATATGCTGACTCTGTAAACCGCTTAGAGAGGGCTGATGAAGCGGTATATAAGTCTAACTGCTAACTGCTATTGTGGCGTTCCAGCATCTTCAGTCAGAGGATGGGATCCACTTTACACAGTAAAATATCCATTGAAATCTTCCATGGTGTTAAGGAAGGCTTAGTATGCCTCATTCTTGTTTCAGAAGTGGGGCAACAAGAATGGATGCAAGCCTTCCCTTCGGACAACCTGGGACAAAACTGGTTGTTAATAACAGTATACTCCTCCTCTTCCATAAATTAACATAAGCTTTGTATTAATATGACCTGTTAAAATCTATTTATATCCTGTCTTTATTTTGGAAAATATTCTATTATCTAATAATGAAAATATCAATGTGTAAAGAGAAAATGTCTTTACCGAAACAGCAATAGCTATTCAAACTTCCTGTTGCGTTTATCATTTTCCCTATCTTGGTAATTTTTGTTAAGTTTATGATTGTGGGAGAAAGAGTGGAAGAACCTTGGGGCGGAGTAAAAAGAGGAGTCACCTACAGTCTTTCAACTCAGTGGTGGGTTCCGGATTCCGTCGCAACCGGTACGCTGGGACGTGGATGGGCATCCACCTCGGACACGTGCACTGCACGCGCATGCACACTCACTGCCCTACAACGCTCCAGCTGCTCGGTGGAGGTCACACAGGCACTGTACGCTGCGCGCGTGTGCACAAATGGCCCAGTTGGCTTAAAAACAGGTAAGGAATTTGGGCAAGTGGGTGGGCCCAACAAAACACCATTTCGGTACACTGCTCCCAGCTGCCACCAGTACACCCGTACCGGGGTGTACAGTCTGGAACCCATCACTGATCCAACCTCTCTTGAATTCCATTGACCCTTATCTAATGCCAAGATACTGTTCACTTGTAGCTGAGTAGATTCCTCTGCATAATCATGATTAGTAATACATTGATTTAATTGGAACTTCATGTGCGCTCCTATTCTTTCAGGCCTGACTTTATTATTGTTGGAAGAAATATCCATCTGGTTTAGTTCCAAGTCAGGAGAAAGCCACTGGAAACATGGAGGCTGATTAGAAAGATAGTTTAATAATGAAGCAGAACCATCAAGCTCATGGTTCTGGTGCCGCTAACCACATGGAGTTGAGAGTGGGGGGCAGTATTTAAACCTCTTGGGCTTTGTACTTGAACTTCCTGTTCCTGTGCAAGAACATGTATTCTATTGGCTGTTGTCAATAGCAATAGCAATAGCAGTTAGACTTATATACCGCTTCATAGGGCTTTCAGCCCTCTCTAAGCGGTTTACAGAGTCAGCATATTGCCCCCAACAATCCGGGTCCTCATTTTACCCACCTCGGAAGGATGGAAGACTGAGTCAACCTTGAGCCGGTGAGATTTGAACAGCCGAACTGCAGAACTGCAGTCAGCTGAAGTAGCCTGCAGTGCTGCATTTAACCACTGCGCCACCTCGGCCCCCATGTGGCCCTATACAAATTCCCGTAGGAGTTTGTCTGAGCTAAGTTTGGTTGAAGTTTCTGAGGGTGATGCAATGTCCTTAGAAGGCTGTGCAGGGTAGTGCGCTCTGGGTCTTAGCGGGTTAATTCTATTATGTCCTGAAGTGTCATGTCTTAAGCTGGCCCAGTCTTTCTTAATGGGTATAAAATATCTGCTGGGGGCAGGGAGCTGGGACTCTGAGTTTCTGTCTCCCTTAAGATGTTTTATTTCTCTTTTAGGGGAAATATTTTATCCTGCCTTTTTTAAAAATATCCCTCAAAATATTTCATTCATCTAGGAAGGGAGAATTATATTGTAGATTTATATGTTATTGCCTGTAGAGTCAGATGACTAAGCTAAAAAAGACATACAGTAATCAATACATTTATTTATACAGTAATAAATTCATTTATTATTTATCAGATAAATATTTATTTATCTGAATGGATGCAGTGGCTCAGTGGCTAAGATGCTGAGCTTGTCGATCAAAAAGGTTGGCAGTTCAGCAGTTCGAATCCTTAGCGCCGCGTAACGGAGTGAGTTCCCATTACTTGTCCCAGCTTCTGCCAACCTAGCAGTTCAAAAACATGTAAAAATCGAAGTAGAAAAATAGGGACCACCTTTGGTGGGAAGGTAACAGCATTCTGTGCACCTCTGGCATTTAGTCATGGCAGCTACATGACCATGGAGACATCTTCGGACAGTGCTGGCTCTTTGGCTTTGAAACGGAGATGAGCACCGCCCCCTAGAGTTGGGAACGACTAGCACATATGTGCAAGGGGAACCTTTACTTAATAGGTAAATAAATACTGTCTGGAAGTTCAGGTTCACTTGATTCCTTCATAAAGAAAGATGACTCCATGCTAATTTACATAATTATCTCTATTACTTTAAGAGATGCTAATACCAATGTGCACTAAGATCAGAAATAGATTGTTTCCTTGCTTTATGAAGCCACCAGAATTTTATTCCTTTTTGCGCATGTGTATGTGTAGGCAATGAAAGATTTGTAGTCAGAATCAACTACAGAAGAATTTCAGACAAATACCACATTAAAAATGTGCATATCAAAAAAGAAATGTAGACATGGAGGAGGAAGACAGTGTGATGGATTCCAGAAGGGACAATAATTCATTCTAAAATCCTCCACATTCTTCAAGACTTAGATTTCTATTTAAAAGGCCATTAAATACTACAGATTTTTCTTCTTACAAAGATTTATAGCCCTCTGGATGTTTCCCTTCATCCATTGTTATTTTTCATATTAGGGGCTGCAGATGGTTCAACAATGGAATATGACCCCAGATTGTGTACCCACAAAAAGTCTAAAATATTCAGCTTTGCCATTTGTTGTTTTACATTTTCCAATAAATGGAGCATTTAAATATATCTAATATTATAATGTTATTTTTTTTTCATTCAAAATACCCTAAAAACTATAGTGACTGGGTGATCTTGAGCCAATCACTCTATCAGTTCAACCCACCTCACAGGGTTGTTGTGGTGAGGAAAAGGGGGAAGAAGGAGTACAGCAGTGGTGGGATTCAAATAATTTAACAACTGGTTCTCTGCCCTAATGACCAGCTGGGAAGGTGGGGTTTGGTGGTCATGTTACTGGGTGGGCGTGGCCAACTCAACGTCACTCCCATCGATGGGCGCTTCGCCTTAGCTGTTACAATGCAATAACGGTTAATGGGAGAGGCAGTTTCTGCAAGCAGGACAATAAATATTAGGCTAGTGACAACACCAGAATGTTTCCTTCCTGCTTTCCTGACAGGATTAGCCTTGTAAAGTGGAAAAAAACAAAAGGAGATTTCTTCCAACAACCGGTTCTCCTAACTGCCTAGAAAGTTAACAACTGGTTCTCCCGAATAGGTGCGAACTGGCTGAATCCTACCACTTGAGTACAGGTAGTCCTCGACATACAACAGTTCACTTAGTGACTGTTACAAAGTTACAAAAAGGTGACTTATGACTGTTTTTCACATTTACAACCTTTGCCTCATCCCCATGATCATGTGATCAACATTCAGATGCTTGCAACTGATTCATACTTGTGACTGTTGCACGGTCCTGGGTCATGTGATCACCTTTTGCAACCTTCTAACAAGCAAAGACAATGGGGAAATGAGACTCACTTAACAACCAACTTTCTAACTTATCAACGGAGGTGATTCACTTAACAATGGTGGCAAGAAAGGTTGTAAAATGGGGGCAAAAATCACTTAACAAATCTCTCAACGCCAGAAATTTTGGGCTCATAAATAGTTATAATTTGAGGACTACCTGTATTATATCCATTTGCCATGTTGAACAATATAAAATAATCAAGGCAGAATAAATTAAATAAACATACAAAAATAGTCAATGAACTATGAAAACATCTTCTTAAAAACTTCCAGTGTGGGGGCATTCACAACTTCTGGAGGCAAGCTGTTCCACTGATTAATTGTTCTAACTGTCAGGAAAATTCTCCTCAGTTCTAAGTTGCTTCTCTCCTTGATTAGTTTCCACCCATTGCTTCTTGTTCTACCCTCAGGTGCCTTGGAGAATAGCTTGACTTTGTGGTAGCCCCTGAGATATTGGAACACTGCTATCATGTCTCCCCTAGTCCTTCTTTTCATTAAACTAGACATACCCAGTTCCTGCAACCGTTCTTCCTATGTTTTAGTCTCCAGTCCCCTAATCATCTTTGTTGCTCTTCTCTGCACTCTTTCTAGAGTCTCCACATCTTTAAAGAATTATTAGACATTTATTTATTTTATTTATTTATTTATTAGACTTCTATACCGCTTCATAGGGCTTTCAGCCCTCTCTAAGCGGTTTACAATTTTTTAGCAAATTGAGTCAGCAACTTGCCCCCACAGTCTGGGTCCTCATTTCACCCACCTCGGAAGGATGGAAGGCTGAGTCGACCTTGAGCCGGTGAGATTTGAACTGCTGAACTGCAGATCGCAGTCAGCTGAAGTGGCCTGCAGTACTGCACCCTAACCACTGCGCCACCTCAGCCCTATTTAGATAAAATGAAGGCTATGTATTGTTATTAGGCCAAGAGCTTCCAAAAGATAATGGCTAAAGAAGATAACTGTCAGGGGAAAATCCAAAATTATTAACAACAAAGCTGCATTCAGTAGAAATTGAACAGACAACACGCCACAAAGCATTTCACTTTAGGATCCAGATGTTTATTAGAATTTGGACTAGATTTCTGTGCCATATATAGCCTATATCAGGGGTTGGAAACCTTAAACACTCAAAGAGCCACAAAGGTCCTATCTGGAAGCCCCCCCCACCCCCGATCCCTGTTCAATTCTTGAGCAGACCAGAAGACTGGTTTCCTCACCATAGTCTCCTAGTGTGGTGTCCTTTTCCTTCTACCTGTCCTAACCAAAAGCCCTGTCAATTGTGGAGCTGACTGAAAAACCCTCCCTTGCCATAGAGTCTCCTCCTGGAGTGCTGTGCTTCCCCCCCCCCAACCGGAAGCTCCTCTCAAAATTGTGGTGCTGACTGGTGACAGGGAGCCACAGCAGAGAGATGAAAGAGCCACATGTGGCCCTAGAGCCACAGGTTGGGTTGAGTTAAATCTGACTCTTTTTTCAAAGATTTGTTTTGCTGGTCAATGAACAAAATAAATTGACTGATTGGCCAATTGAGGCTGTGTCGTTGGTAATCTATTTGTGAAGACTTTTTTTTTATATTGTTAATTGAGGGAAGCCTTTAGACAGGTAGCTAGGCAGGACTTGCAGAGTCTGCACATCTAGCCACACAGGACGGATATAGCCGACCACAAACTGTTCTTGACACCTGTAGAATTTGCTTGTTTTGTACTTGCTTGAAAAACGCTAAGTAGGGCACACGTGAAACTTAGGAAGCACGCAGTTATCAATTCTGTTATTGGTCTAGATGCATAAATTGTCACCAATGACATTTGTAATATTTGCAAACCTCATTTGCGTATGAGAGTTTATATATTCAGCTTTGCTACACAATAAACTGGTCACTTCACCCAGAGAGAGCTCGTGTCCTCAAGTTCTTTCTAGGATTGGCTTCGTGGGTGACCCCCCTTGATTGTTGTGCCCAGGTGCCGCCCTGGAGAAGCCGTTTCCTCCAGGGACGGACTGCGGTACTTCACCTTAGGTTTTTTTTTTCAATTTTTTTATTTTTAAACATAAAAAACAACATTAAAAAAATTCTCATCCATACATACTGTAGAAAGTGTATCCATTGGTTACAAAAGGTTTTCATGCATCTCTTCCACAGTCATCAAGCATAATTCATATTAACTCAAGTATTTTAACTCAAATATTTATACATGTTACTCTTATACCTCAATTTATGTTTGACTATAATTATTTAAACATCCAAGACTTAGGTTTTTTTAAATGAACGAAGATCAAGTGGTGCCGCCATTTGCTGCACATGCTATAATAACCTAAAGGCATTTAAGCATTTATTCAGAGAAAACTCCTTAAATTTGCCTATATTTGTATGCACATGTAATCTTTCCACAAAATCACCTTCATAAGGTAGTCAGAATCCTTTTTAAAATGTTCCGGACTTTTAAAAACTCACTTTCCATTTATGTAATTCTGTTTTGGAACACCGCTTTTGAAAACATCACACAGTGGCAGTGCACAATACAGTATTTTCCTGGCTGAAACTGGCAGAATTACTGCAATTTTGCTCCCAGTCATAAGTCTTACACTATTTTGAAGATTTTGCTCCTGAAGAAATTAGAAATTGCATCCTTTCATTTAAGACAGAACATCCATTAGGTTTCAAGGGAAAAAGGCTGAATACATCAGTTGCCCCATTATATAGAAAGCCAAAGCTGTGTAGTAAATGGCATTCCAGAGTCTAAATATATTGCCTCCCAAGTCAACAATTTCAGTACAGAGAACTGCTGACACATTTCTAGCTTTATTTAGATATTTTTTTCTGTAGGACTGTGCAGTAATCCAGATTTGAAGGACAAAATGTGATTTGTGGCTATGCCCATAACATTTAGCAGGAACAGCTTAAAACAGCTAACCTATTCCTATGCAGCTGTCTTCTGCAGTTCCTGTAAAATCCTGGGAAAACACATATTTAATTTCAGGTGTCCCAGGTAGGTGCTACGCATGTGGCCATCTGTACTGCATATTTTGCCCTCTGCATCCAGATTTCTTCTATGTGGGCAGTCCTCCTTTACTAGCGACTGCCTCATTTGGTGGCCTACAGAGTTACGACGGTGATGAAAACATAACTTCATTTTCAATCCTTGCATTTACGACTTTTGCAGATCTACAAAGCTAAGGAAAGCTGTAATAAGATCTCAAGCACTGTTGTGGTTTCATTTAGCATCCGCTTTGCTTAACAGCGAAGTTGCTGGTCCCAATTGTGATCACGAAACTAGGTCTACCTGTATACTCCAGGCTGTGATGCAAGGAATAATAGAAACGAAAAATAGAAGAAAGGTCCCTGAAGCTGTATGATTTGGGGTGGGGAAAATATCACTTATAGACTTAAGAAAAACACAACCATACCTCCTAGATAAAGTAACAGCATAAGGAGGATGTATCCATTCTTGAATAACAGACGTTTTTTAAAAATTCTAGAGCAAAACTAAACATGTCAACTGTATGACTAAAATCAAAGCTGAAGTTTTAAAAATATAAATAGCAATTAAAAGAGGGGCAGAACAGCATTAGGTTAAAAGGGGGAGTTACATTTTATTTTCCTACAGCCCCCAGTTCTGGAAAATCCTGAAAATACTATTTGCAAAAGAAAACAAAACAACAGGCTGTATGTTAATATACATATTCAGTGTGTGTGTGTGTGTGTGTGTGTACGTACGTACGTATGTACGTACGTACGTACGTACGTACATACATACATACATACATACATATATATATATATATATATATATAGTGTCACAACGCCTGGTAAGCCCCAATTATGGGAGGAAGCTAACTGCTTCCATTATCTGTCAATCGGCTCGTCACAAGAGTCCATCACGACAGAAACCCAATATTTTTACTGTTGCCTTTGTTATATTTGTGTTTTATTTTGCTGATAAATAAATAAAGGGAGACTAGTATAGATCTATTTCAAGCTATTTAGCTCTCATCAGCTAGCCATACCCTTACTGGGATTCGAACCTATATTCGAATATATACCTTCTTCCCTGGCTTCAGCTGATAAGGAGGAGACCTATGGCATAATGGCAAAGACGTTTGCCTAAGATGCAATACAGCACAAGTTCGAATCCCAGTAAGGGTATGGCTAGCTGATGAGAGCTAAAGAGCTTGAAATAGATCTATACTAGTCTCCCTTTATTTATTTATCAGCACAAATAAAACACACACACACACACACACACACACACACACACACATATATAGTTACTTCCAGGACCTTCCAATCTGTCAAATATTTTTTTCCTGGAAGTCCTCACTTAACATCATTCATTCAATGACCATTCAAAGTTACAACAGCATCAGACAAAGGGACTTATGATCAGCCTCAAAAGTTGTAAGTGGACATGGTCATGTGATTTTTCTCTTTATGGCCACATTGCTTAACAAGGAAGTCCCAGTTATCATCATTAAACCATGGTGACCTGTGATGACTTTGTAAAGAGGAAGTATTACTATGTTATCATTTTCCATCCCAAATTATTTGGATGCGTTTATGTTTTCATGTATTTTTAATTGGTGTTGTCTTAAACTGACCTAGCTGCTGGAATCAGATGTTGTATAGTATTTTTCCTATAGCCATAAACTTGTTCTGTACTGGCAACCAGTCAGCTTGCTTCAAAATTATCCTGTAGTCTGAGTGTGGAGACCTATACACAACGACAGTATTACAAATTGTGTGTGTTACATCAATAGGGGAGACCTCCCAGAACACTGAAATACCAGAGGTCAAAACATGTTGGAAATGGTTAGCATGCTAAGCAGAGTGTTATAAACTTCATTACATGATGATTTGAGACACATCCCTCAAAGTGTCCTGAACAATGAATAATGTGTTTGCATGTTGGTATGTTTTTTGCTTGTGTTGGTGTGGGAAGGAGGGAAGGAGGGAGGGAGAGAAATCCATATTCATTAGCTAGCTAATATACAGTATATGTTACCATATATAGCTTGGCAGTTTTCCATTTAGAACATATCCACATTCGAGTAACTTGGGTGTTCTTTATCACAACATGAAGCTTCTGCATTCTCCCTGCTTAATCATTTCTAACAGAAGTTGTGGTTTGGGGAGTAGGTATATATCCTTGTGAAAGTTGGACTATAAGAAAGGCTGAGCGCCAAAGAATTGAGGCCTTTGAACTATGGTGCTGGAGAAGACTCTTGCAAGCCCCTTGGACTGCAAGGCAATCAAACGGGTTTGAGGAGATCAACTCTGACTGCTCAAATATTTTGGCCACCTAATGAGAAGGAAGGATTCACTGGAGAAGAGCCTAATGCTGGGAAAGATTGAGGGCAAAAGAAGAATGGGATGGCAGAGAATGAGGTGGCTGGATGAAGTCACTGAAGCAGTAGACATGAGCTTAAATGGACTCCAGAGGATGGTAGAGGACAGGAAGGCCTGGAGGAATGTTGTCCATGGGGTCGCGATGGGTTGGACATCACTTCGTAACTAACAACAACAATAACAACAACAATATATCCTGAAGTTTAACTTTCTATGCAGGCTAAGGTGGATGCTTTCTTCCTTCAAAGCACAACTTTTATGAAGAATTTTGCTAAATATAATCATGAAAAGTCTAAGAATGAATCAATCAATCAATCAATCAATCAATCAATCAATGTATGTGGTTTGTGCATATGTGTCTTTGTGTGTATGTATGTGTGTGTGCATGTCTGTATGAATATGTATGTATATATAGATGTGTTTATGTATGTATGATATAAGAGTAAAATTCTATCATAACAACATTGATATGACATGAGTGTATTGGCACTGCTCAGTTTGATGACAATCAGGGAAAAAAAAGAATGGCAACAAAATTGAGGACTTTGTTGTATTAAGCCTAAATGGCAATCACTAAATATAAGACCAACTCAGCAATTGGTGTTCACTGTGTCGAGACTCAATCAGCAAGCCACAGTGCACCCAATAAAATCAACCGCTTTCTATCCCGGTATGGAATGACATAGAGGCTGACACAGCACAAGGAGCCTTTTGCTCTGCTTTCCCCATAAAGCTTTAAAAAAAAATCTAGAAACCTACTGTAGATGTTTCTATACAAAATGAAGTCCTGCTGAATTCACTGGGCAGCAGAAGAATGCAGCCTCAAGGAAGTGAGACATCCAAGGAGGGCCCCAGAATCTCGTGATGGACTATAAGTTTACAAATAAATAGACACAAGAACGCAGCAGGTGAGGAGACGATTATCCAAAAAAAGGTGTTATCTAGAGCAGGAATGTCCAAACTTGGGAACTTTAAGACTTGTGGACATCAAGTCCCAGAATTTCCCAGCATGGTTAGCTGGGGAATTCTGGGAGTTGACGTCCACAAGTCTTAAAGTTCCCAAGTTTGGACACCCCTGACCTGGAGCCTCATTGTTTGAGTTGGGCAGTCTTACAAAATGTATTAATGAATAAATAAGTTGACAACAATGCCAGAATTACATCACGCCAATAAAAATAAGATGTGTCTTTTTTTTTTCATTCTGGTTAGTGTAGCTGCTTCTTAAATTATTTTTAGCTGCCTCTGCAGGGTATGCGGCTGTGCAAAATGGCTGTGCAAGCACACAGATGCAAATATAATCACTCAGGAGCATGGCTGGCTGAGGAATTCTGGGAGTTGAAGTCCACAATTCTTAAAGTTGCCAAGATTGGACACCCTTGCTTTATATATTCAGAAGTACTTCACCCAATAGAAAACCTAGGAGGAGTAGAAAACTAATAAGCTGTGCAAGTTCTCCCTGCACTCGTTACAGGATTTGTATATCTCTATAATACACATTATACATTGTATAGACGCAATACTAAGACTGGATTATCACAGGGTAAATCCAATTAGGAGATTATTTCCAAAACTGACAAGGTTTATTGAGCTATTAATTCAATCCCATTTTATTTGGTTGTATTTCAGACCAGTTAAATTTTAACATAATCAATTAAACTAAAAAAAATAGCACATTGCTTTTTTTTAGTCTATATGAATAAGGTTATCACTTAGCTAAAGAAATCTTATGGGCTTTAATCAAATCATTTGAGTAAATCTAAATGTATCTGCATGGGATTTACATAAAGACACGAAGAAAAGATTTTGTTTTATTTTTAAGCAATACTATTATGTTTAGAGAAAATGTTTTAGAAGAAATACGAGTGTCCCTACAAAATAGGCTCAGTAACTTTTCTTTTGCTCTTTGAACTGAACCAATGTCTGTCTCTTTACTGTGGGCATGTTTTAAGCAAAATATTACTTGGTCTATGGTTCCTGGGCCCAGGAACTGGGTATGTCTAGTCTGATGAAAAGAAGGACTAGGGGTGACATCATAGCAGTGTTCCAATATCTCAAGGGTTGCCACATTGAAGAGGGAGTCAAACTATTCTTCAAAGTACCTGAGGGTAGAACAAGAAGCAATGGGTGGAAACTAATCAAGGAGAGAAGCAACTTAGAACTGGGGAGAAATTTCCTGATACTTAGAACAATGAATCAGTGGAACAACTTGTCTCCAGAAGTTGTGAATGCTCCAACACTGGATGTTTTTAAGAAGATGCTGGATAACCATTTGTCTGAAGTGGTGTAGGGTTTCCTGCCTAGGTAGAGGGTTAGACTAGAAGACCTCCAAGGTCACTTCTAGCTCTGTTATTCTATTTATATACTGTACATTATTTTGCTATGATGGATTTTAATATCAGAATTAAGGGTAATTCTCAACTTACAATTCTTCAGTGAACTGTTCATTGAAAGTTACAGTGGCGTGGAAAAAAGTGACTTATGACCATTTTTCACACTTACAACAGCATCCCCATGATTATATGATCAAAATTCAAATGCTTGGCAACTGACTCATATTTATGACAGTTGCAATGTTCCAGGGGGAGGGGTGTCATCTGATCACCTTTTGCGACTTGTGACAAGCAAAGTCAGTGGGGAAGCCAGATTCCCTTAACAACTGTGCAGATAACTTAACAATTGCAGTGATTCACTTAACAACTGTGGCAAGAAAGGTTGTAAAGTGGGGCAAAATTCACTTAACAGCTGTCTTGCTTAGCAACATAAATTTTGGGGTTAATTGTGATCATACATCGAGGACTATCTGTACTATTTTATGAAAATGCTGAGAATTATCCATAAAATTATAAAATTACCACTGCCATTTCTTAAAAAGGAACAATGAGATCTCTTTATGTAACAGCATCCAAGCATTACCCTGATATTTCTTCATGCCTGCAAATGAACTATATATCGCTTCAGCCAGGATATTGGACATCAGCAGAGAACACATTGGATTTACCTCTCTTCCAAGCAATTGAGAAGTTTCTTCATTACTCACATACTCAGGTTGCTACTAGAAATGATCTCTCTTTATCTTCGCTTCCTGGCTTATGAATACGGTATATGTCATCCTCCTCCATGCCAACCTGCCTAGTCATTCTCTTGCTCCAGATGAACTACTCAGCAATGCATTCTTTTTCCCTGGAGCTATCAGATGCCTAGTGGTAGGACTTATCTTCTTCATCCTTTTCTCATCCAGACTACACTCTGCCAAGCAAATGTGTAAAAACAAAAAACCTCCATCCTTTGATATCCTACTAATTACATTTCCCCGTAGTAACCAATGTCGATGTTAGTAACCAATTTTGTTGTATTTATTTTGTACAATGAAAATAAAGTGTGTGTGTGTTTGTGTGTCTGTGTGTGACTTTTATTTCATAAAGTCTCCTTCAAGTCTAACTCAACTCATGATGACTTCATGGACAATCAATGTAGCTTTCCTGGCCATGGTGGGGAAATCTTTCTGCTGATCATGTGCAAAATGTTTTTCAATTTCCAGCTTCACCTATGATCCTAGTATTTCCAGGTGGTCTCCAAATCAAGTACTAATCAAAGCCAAATGTTCAAGATCAGTCATGTGGTTGATGCTGGCTTCATGGCATAGATGTATCTTAGATCTTTTTTAAAGATTTGTTTTAAATCCCACTTTTATTATTTTTATAAAGAAGTCGAAAACAGCAAACATGACTAATGGGCCTTATTCCTTCTATTTTCCCTACAACAACCCTGTGGGGTGAATTTCTGTTCCTATCAGCAATAGTCAACTTTCTTCAACAAGTTCACCATCTTCAGTGAGAATTATGAGAGTTGTACTCCATCACATCTGATACGTAGAGACATAAAAGGTAATTTCTTCTAAACTTTAAAGCCAGGACCCAGAAGGTTTGAGGGAACAAGGTCAACTTTTCACTTGAGCCCACATCCCAAAGAATATTGCCAGTTTGGTACAGTGGTGAAAGTGCTGGCCTAGAAACCAGGAGACTGTGAGTTCTAGTCCTGCCATAGCCATGAAGGCAGCTAGGTGACTTTAGGTCAATCACTCTCTTTTAACCCAATCCATCACACAGAGTTGTTCTTGTGGGGAAAACAGAAGGAGAAAGGAGTATTATATATTATATATATTCACTGCCTTGAGTAACATATAAAGTAATAAAGGCAGGATTAAAAAGCGTCAATTAAATAAATAAATGTTGATGAAAGAAACCAGCCATTTCAGTCACTACTGATATTTTCTGTGGGCATTTCTGTCAAAATTGTGCACATATATTTGCTAGATTCATTGTGTTATATTTATTCCCATGCTAATACTTCACCTTTATATTCACCTTTAGGTTTCTACTATTTGTAATATATCATATATGGACACAAATAAATATGAATTTAGAATTCACCATTTGATTACTTCATCATAAATACCTATCAGTGATCTGCATTATGAGATTATAAATCTTTGCTTGTATCTTTTCAATAATATGCAAAAGAAATACAGATTGCTCAGTGACATGCACAGATTACATACATGCTAGATATTTTTATAAGGCAAACTTGATTGACCCAGATCAAATATATCTTTCTAGGTAGAAATGGCTACCTACGGTGGATTCCATTGACAGGTAAAAATTATGAAAGGATGAAAACAAACGTAATAAAGAATTGTTAGTTTTTAAAAATGTAAAGATGTTCGTGTTTCCTTTTAAATGTTTTTTTTTTCTGAATATAAACCAAGCTATTCAGTGCAAGATACATGTTTACCCTCAAATATCAAAAAAACAAAAAGTCGAGTCTACACATAGTTAAGCAGTGCATCCATTGCCATATTTTGATCAGTAATACGTTTAAAATATCAGATCCTTAATAACTTTTGAGCATCTTTGTTGACCAGTGCTGGTCTTTGTATCTTGCATGAATCACTGCCATTTCAGTCTTAGCATACATTTACAGATCCAGATTCAGAACTACATTTGGCCTACAATAAGCTTCTTTTCAGGCGAAATAGTTCAGAACATATCACAAAGCAAGGAGATCTGAAGGGTATTTTCTTCCCCTTTCTCTTTTTTACGCACACATGACACATACCAGGAATCAAGAGAGAAAACAAACAAATCCCCCCAAAAATATGGTACCATATTGAGGTGGGGAAAATGAAGGATGAATGAGATCAGCCGGGTTTTCCCAAGCCAACTCACCTCTCTCAGCTGCTCCAGCTCCTGTTTGAGGACATCATATTCAGTTTCCAGCTCATCGTACTGCTGTTTAAGGGTCAGCTTCTCTTCCAAGACCACCAGCCCATATTCAGCCGCCTGGATCTTTTCATGGGTGGTCTCAGTCAGTTCTTTGGTCAACCGCTCAATCTCCGATTTATAGTGATCCAGGGTCTCCAAGATCTTTTCTGCAGCCATAGCTTTGGAGGATGGTGGTGGCAGCAGGGAGGGGAGGGGGGAGGAGGAGGAGATGTTGGGGGGGGGGGGGGAAAGGAGAAAGAGATAGAGAATGAGAGGAAGAAAAGAAGGATGGAGACAGATGGGAAGAAGTGGGTGGGAGGGATGAAGGCAGGCACAGGAGGGATGGATGGATGGATAGATGGACAACAGTTCGCCCTGGGGTGTTGTTGGGAAGCGGTCAGCTACCTCAGCTTAAGGCCAAGGGAGAGGATGGGATGCAAGATGAAGAAGAAGAAGGGGTAAGGGGAAGGAGTCCGAGGCCCCCCGAGGCTGCTGCACCATTTGTCCTTCGGCCGCTCCACATAGGGACAGCATAATTGCGCTGTGGAAGGAGGGAAAGGAGGAACCGGGAGGGCGCCTGTTTCCTCGCCCTCCCCCACCCCACCCCCGCGCTCAATTTTTGCTTATTCAGAGGCACCGGTCCGCCATGTCTCCAGGGCAGCTTCACCGCAGTCTCTCTCAACTGTCCACCTGCTCTCGCTCTCCCTCCCTCCCTCTCTCTCCCGGCTGCTGCTGCTGCTGCTGCAGCGCCAAAGGGGGCGGGGGAGATGCTGGAAATGCAAGTCAATCAATAAAGCAGCAGCCCTGGCTCTATAGATGGTGCAGCCTCCTGGTCCCCACGAAATCGAGTGGGAAGGGAGGGAGGGAGGGAGAGAGGGAGGGAGGGGGAAGAGAGGAAAAGAGGAAGGGGAGAAGGAAGGAAGGAAGGAAGGAAGGAAGGAAGGAAGGAAGGAAGGAAAAGGGGAAGGAAAGAAGGAAAGAGGGAGGGAAGAGAGGAAAAGGGGAAGGAAAAGGGAAGAAGGAGGGAGGGAAGACAGGAAAAAGGGAGAAGGAAGGAAGGAAAGGGGGAAGGGAAGAAGGAAGGAAAAGGGAAGGGAAGAAGGAAGGGAGGGAAGAGAGAAAAGGGGGAAGGGGAGAAGGAAGGAAGGAAAAGGGGAAGGAAAAGGGAAGAAAGAGGGAGGGAAGAGAGGGAAGAGAGGAAAAGGGGAAGGGGAGAAGGAAGGAAGGAAAAGGGGAAGCAAAAGGAAAGAAGGAGGGAGGGAGGGAAGAGAGAAAAAGGGGAGAAGGAAGGAAGGAGATAACCTATTACCAAACAGAGCTGCACAGGCAGGGAAGCGACCATCCAAAAACGCCTCCGGTTGCCTGGCCGACCTCTTCCTCCTTCTTCTACGCACAGCTGGGCGAAAGGGACAGCGGGAACGATGACGGCGCCACCTTTTCCTCCTCCTCCTCAGGGCATCTTTCTTCCCACACTTGTAATGAAACAAGCAGGCGGAGGAAGGCTGCGCTCCTCTATCTCATTTCCCGGCTTTCTGCCCCCTGGTTTTAGCATCCTGCTCCAAGAAAGAACCAGTGTAGGTGTTCAACCTGTCACTAAGAGGATGGAGAGTATCCAGGAGTTTCCTTACCTGATCACCCCCCTCCCCCCCCTCCAGGGAGGGGGATGATATGTCCTCCTTATTTGAATAAATCGCAGGGTAAAGCAACCCGCCCAGGATGCCAGCTGAGGCATGGACAGGGCCTGCAGTGTCTGCTGAGACTCTAATATGATCAGTTTGGGCTGGGTGGGTTGTGTGAACTCAGCCATTGGGATTTTTTTCCGCCACAAGCCACAGTTTAACAAACTATATAGTAATGAATGCCAGGAGTGTATCCTGTCCTGGATTACATAAGAAAGAAAGCAAATTGGGGGGGGGATGAATTCCATGCAGAAAGGGCGTGAAAATTAAAATGCCACCCTTGTAATGCCCTTACAATGGGGGACCATCCACATCTGGAATACTGTGCATAGGTTTGATAGCCACATGTAAAAAAGTGAAGTGAGGGAAGTACGGAAGAGGGCTACTAAAATTATCAACCAGCTTGAATCCTTTCCGTAGGAGAATAGATTAGAATGGCAGGGATTTCCTAGCTTAATAATAAGATAGTTGAAGGGAGACATGATCGAAAACATTAAAAAAACCATGCATGGCATAGAGAAAATGGTTGTGAAGTTGTTGTTTTTTTCTCTGTCAAAATCTTAAAGCTGTCTGTCTGGGAGAACATTTAAAAGAGACAAAGCATTTCTTTTCCCCACACAGTGCAAAATTAATCGCTGGAATTCATTACCACAAAGGAAGGTTCTGGCCACTAACTTGGATGCTTGTCCAATGCACTTGGATAAACTCTTGAAGAACAATCGAGCGAATCTAGAGGTATTTCACGAGAAGTGTCTTCCACTCCACTGCTCACAATAGAATACCTTTTATCACCAGGCTTGAAATTTTGGCCTTGGACAACCTAGAACTACGCCGACTAAGGTCTGACCTAAGCGTAGTACACAAAATTGTCTGCTACAACGTCCTACCTGTCAATGACTACTTCAGCTTCATCCGGAAAACAATAGATACAAACTCAATTGCAGAAAATATGGCTTCAGCAACAGAGTGGTCAATGCCTGGAATGCACTACCTGACTCTGTTGTTACATCTTAAACTGTCTAGCATGGACCTCACCACTTGGCTAAGAGATGCGTAAGGGGGTGTGCATAAGCCACCAGCGTGACTACCATCTGTGTCCTATTGTCCCAGTGGTGGGTTTCAAAAAATTTTCGAACCTACTCTGTGGGTGTGGCCTCCTTTGTGGGAGTGGCTTGCCGGCCATGTGACCTGGTGGGAGTGGCTTGCCGGCCATGTGTTCTCTCTCTCTCTCTCTCTCTCTCTCTCCCTCCCTCTCCCTCCCTCCCTCCCTCCCTCTCTCCCTTTTGTCTCTCTGTCACTTTCCCTTTTTTTCTTTCATCTCTTTCTCTTTTTCTTTCTTTTTTTCTTTTTTCTTTCTTCCTTTCTTTCTCTTTCTCTCTCTGTGTGAGTTTGTGTGTGTGTGTGTGTGTGTGTGTGTGTGTGTGTCAGTGGTGGGTTTCAAAACATTTTGGAACCTCTTCTGTAGGTGTGGCCTGCTTTCCGGGTCCACTGGTGGAACCTCTTCTAACCGGTTCGGTAGATTTGATGAACCGGTTCTACAGAATAGGTGCGAACTGGTAGGAACCCACCTCTGTATTGTCCCCATTTATTTGTACCCATTTCCTGTGTTCATGTCCATGTTTATACTTATAACTGTTATCTCATACATGTTTAACAAACTAACTATCTAAATAAATAAAATAAACAGTCCGAGAAGCACTGCTGGTCTTAAAGACTCAATGTATCAGGGATGGGTTCCTCCCAGTTCTAACTTCTTCTATAGAAGAGGTTCCACAAATCTACAGTGCTGTTTAGAACTGATTCCAGCTCCCTCTCCCCGCCCTTCTGCACATCATCAAGATGAAGAGCGAGAGGAGGAATTCTGGGAGTTGAAGTCCACAAGTCTTAAAGCTCTCAAGTTTGAACACCCCTGGGGATTTTTTTCTAAAGGGTTAGGGGTGCAAGGGTCTTGTAACATGACAGCTTTAAGACTTTCGTGTTTCAAATGCCAAAGTTTCTGAGCCAACATTTTGGTTGCTAAGCAAGAGCATTGTTAAGTGAGTCTCTCCACATTTTATAAATTGGCCATGCCCACCCAAACACATGACTCCCAAGCCACTCCCACTCGGTCACGTGGCTGGCAAGCCACTCACACCCTGTCACATGGCTGGCAAGCCACTTTCCCCAAAGCAGGCCACAGAAGAGGTTCTAAAAATTTTGAAACCTACCACTGCAATGTATCCTCTGGGTTGGAAGCAAAGATGCCTCCGAATTCCAGATGCAGGAAAACAACGAGAGGGAAAGGATGCATCTACACCTCTTCCTTACAAGCACATGTGGTATCTTTGGCCCCTATGAGAAAGAGATGATGTACTAGTAAGATGAGTCTCAATCTGATCCATCATGGAGGTTCTTATATTCTATGCAATTATAAATAACGTGGCATATTGTTTAGACCTACTTAATCTGACCGACTTCAAAGCGGTGTTCTATATATATATTTTTGTTCTACGTTCTGCAAAGTCAGTAATGCCAAAGGTAACGTTATTTCTAATGGAAATATTAAAAGGAGAGTAGAAAATGAAAATATTTGTGGCTCATAGTTCATTTCTTCTGACGCAAGGAAGTAATAAAATATATACATAGATAGTCAATGTGTAAGGTGTGGGCTTAGTGTTGAATGTTTGAATGAATGTTTGAATGTTTATTTAATTTGTATGCCGCCCCACTCCCAAGGGACTCGGGGCGGCTAACAACCTAAAGGGGGGAAGGGGATACAAATAGGACAAAAGACAGACAAAGTAAAAACAACAGCAGTAGCAACATTTCAAGTGGGGCTGGAAATTCATCAGCCCCAGGCCTGCTGGAACAACCAGGTCTTTGTGGCTTTGTGGAAAGCCTGAAGGGTAGTGAGGATCTGGATCTCCACAGGGAGATCATTCCAGAGGCCACATCTGGAATAATGCATGCATTTTTGGTCACCACATTACAAAAAGAGATGTTGATACTTTGGAAGAAGTGCAAAGTGGTCTGGAGACTAAAACATATGAAGAACAGTTTCAGGATCTGGGTTTGGCTAGTCTAGAGTAAAGGATTAGGATGGATATGATAGCAATATTCCAATATTTGAGAGGCTGCCAGAAAGAGGAGGGGGTCAACTTATTTATCAAAGCACCTGTAGGCAGGACAAGAACCAATGAATGTAAACTAATCAAGGAGAGAAGCACCCTGGGATTAAAGAGTAACTTCCTAGCAGTGAGGACAATTAAGCAGTAAAACAGCTTGCCTTCAGACACAGTGGGTGCTTTATCACTGGAAGTTTATAAAAAGAGACTGGATAGTGGCTTGTCTGAAATAATATAGAGTCTCCTGCTTGAGCAAGGGGTTGGACTAGAAGACCTCCAAGGTCCCTTCCAGTTCTATTCTGATTGGATCAGAAAACAGAGTGACTATCAGTATTTATGCCATCATAAAACATGATGTTTTGCTTTGAGGAGATTTGTTTCCCCAGTGCCATATTAGTCTCTTCATAAGATGCCTTCTCTTTTAGCCACAGGGTTTCTTCTCTTTCATTCCCAAAGGTGTTTCCTGTTAGATCACAGGAATATTCCCAGTCCTGAATTGCACACTCAATATTCATTATTTTTGAGCCTAATAATCCCAAAGGTTTAATTATTGCTGTGCTTATTACATAATTTGCTATTACAATGGAGAACTCAACAGATCAACTGTTTTCCGGCAAATGATGAATAAACAAGCCTGGATGGACAAGCCAACATCTCACGGTCAAAGAGCTCCCTTACTAAAACCCCAGTATCTGCTTCTCATTCTGCATCCCTTCAAATTTATGAGTAATTTATGAGTAACAGATAGCAATAGCACTTAGATTTATATACTGCTTCATACTGCTTTACAGCACTCTCTAAACCAGCATATTGCACCACTCCCCCAACAATTTGGATCCTCATTTTACCAACCTCAACAATATCTCGGGGGTTTCCACAAAAAAGAGAGTCAAACTATTTTCCAAGGCACCTGAGGGTAGAACAAGAAGCAATGGGTGGAAACTAATCAAGGAGAGAAGCAACTTAGAACTGAGGAGAAATTTCCTGACAGTTAGAACAATTAATTAGTGGAACAGCTTGCCTCCAGAAGTTGTGAATGCCCCCACACTGGAAGTTTTTTAGAAGATGTTGGATAGCCATTTGTCTGAAACGGTATAAGGTTTCCTGCCTACGCAGGGGGTTGAACTAGAAGACCTCCAAGGTCCCTTCCAACTCTGCTATTGTATTGTATAACCTCGGACGGCTGAGTCAGCCTTGAGTTGGTCAGGATTGAACTCCAGGCAGAGAACAGAATTAGCCTGCATTCATTCCTGATTCAGAGCATCTGTTCAGGATTCCTCTAAAGCATTGGATGAATGGAGTGGTGGGATTCAAAAAAAATTACTACCGGTTCTGAGGGCATGGCTTTGTGGGTGTGGCATAACTTTGTGGGTGTGGCTTTGTGGGCCTGGCAGGGGAAGGTTACTGTAAAATCCCCATTCCCTCCCCACCCCACTAACCTGCTTTCCAGATCCATTCTCTTGTTCAGGGCAACAAAAAAAGATCAGCTGGGATCTATTTGTCAATTCTCTGAACTACTCAAAATTTCCACTACCGGTTCTCCAGAACCAGTCAGAACTGGCTGAATGCCATCTCTGGATGAATGGTCTTACCAGATGTGGTACGTTTTAAATGGGTTGCTAAGTTCCATGATTCTGCAATGCTATGTTTAATTTCCTCTGGTCTGTCAAGGAGAAAGGATACAGATGCAGGAGATGGCTAGACAAGATTTTACATTACGACAATGTTGAAGAACCTCTAAGTGTCACCCTACCCTACAAAGTCTTCTTGCCTTTTCTTGTTATTCAAGCAATTTAACCACATCCTTGGAATTGGGTTTTTGTACTGGCGCTTACGTCCTTCAGCTAGGCTTTTCCTGCTCCAGATTGATTTACATTGTTGGAAGAAATGTCCATCTGGGTTCAGTTCCAAGTGGGGAGAAAGACACTGGAAACCTGGTGGCTGTTTGGAAAGATGGTTTAATGATGGACAGGATCACATGGGTTTTTTGATCCTGGGCAAAGAAAAAGTACATGGTGGGAGAGAGAGAGAGAGAAAGATTTATACCTTCTTGTGGGCCCCGCCTTGGAGCTTCCTGTCCCTGTGTAAGAAATGTATTCTGATTGGTTGTCAGACTCCCATGGGGCCATGTAGGAGTAACTTTGTAGTGTCTTGAGTCCCAAGCTTGGTTGAATCTTGATGGGTGATGTAATCTCCCCATGTGCCATGTGGTGAGTTCTATTGCTTGATGGGTAGAGGGCAGAAGTGGTATTCAGCAGGTTCTGACCAGTTCTGGAGAACTGATAGAGGAAATTTTGAGTAGTTCAGAGAACCGGTAAATACCACCTCTGACTGGCCTCGTACTCATCTATTCTCTGCCTCCCGAGTCCCAGCTTATTGGGAGGAAATGGGGATTTTGCAGTAACCTTCCCCTGGAGTGGGGATGGGAATGGAGATTTTACAGAATCCTTCTCCTGCCATGCCCACCAACCCACACCCACCAAGCCATGCCCACAGAACTGTTAGTAAAAAAATCTTTGAATCCCACCACTGGTAGAGGGCTAATCCTACCTTTGTTGGATCTTGAGTGGGGGCATTTGCTTATGAATAGACTTAGCTATCTCTTTATCTCTTAAGTGCTGACATCTTCTATGGGCTATTGAAGAGGTGGGGGCTATTAAGAGTGAGTCTGCTTCCTGCCTAAAAAACATGTTTCTCCATTTCTCATCCAGGGAAATATAATATTCTGCCTTTTTAATATTTCCTAGAATATTTCATTCCTCTGGGAGTGAAGTGGGTGCTAACCTTCTACAACATACACACATTTCCTTATCTCAAGATCACTTCACCCAAATTATGCTCACCTTCCTTCCTTTTAGACATCACCCTTTACATAATCTTAATGAAGGTCCTTTGATGCAAACGAAAGAAGTCTTGGTTCAAGCTTTTTCACAGGCCTCAATATAGTCCATCTCATGATATTGCCCATGGCGGCTTCATCTTTGCAGGTGCTTACAATCTTAATCTTCAGCCACTTATCTAAGTTACCAGATATATTGTCAGGGTTCAAAATAGCATCCAAAAGTAAATCAGAGTCCAAGGCAAAGTATTACTCAAAGTTCCAATTTATTAAGAGAGTCATGTTGGCACATCTGGGAAAACCCGAATCTGAAAGCTTCCTGGTTTTCCCCACCCAGTTGAAAGTTCAAGATCTTGCCCCCACACCCCCAAGTCCATCACATGGTCCAATCTTCCACTGCCATGCTGGCAAGTGCACCCATCCATTTCCAGTCAGGTGCAGAGGTGCAAAGACAAAGGATGACCCTGACTTTCTAGAAAGAATTATGTTATGGCTACATAGCATCTAACTCCATACAATCCCCACTCCCATTTTCCCACAATAGAAAATGCATAGTAGAATAATAGAAACGGTGGCAGGCCAAAGATCCAAAAGGAAAGATGGCTGCAGGCCTGACATGTACTTTGTTTCACCATATATCATGTCCTCTTGCTTCCTCCTTATGGAAATAAAGCAAATATGATAGCTTATTTGACAACACATCATCAAGCCATTCCTTAATATAATGTATCCCAGAGAAATACAGTATAGAGTAGGTTGTGCAAAATGCTATATGAAACAAAAGCCATCAAAATAAAGAGTTCTCAAATACCTTATCACCCCAGGAGTCAGTCCATACAGCCTCACTACAAAAATATGCGTATGTCTTAGCTTTGGTGAAATAGACAATAATACACCAGCATATTTTGCATTGTCATTGTATCTCTGATTCATCTCCATTCTTTTCTTTGACGGTACAGTGGGGGGAAATTACAGTGCTGCTTTAAATCTGTGTGTGTATATATATCATTTTAAGTTTAAACTGTGAGTACAGCTCCAATTGTGTTATAAATAGAAGCTGAGATTCATTTCCATTTACCCATCAGCATGGGATGAAAGCACAGCCTATAGGCTCCACCTGCTATTTTAACAAACTGGTTGCTATGGAATAAATACTGCCTGTTCCAATCATAGGGAAAACCTGGGGCTAACTGTTGTGCTTGTGAAGTAGGGTTGGGAAAGCAAAAAGTGACATATTTAGCTTTTTTTTTTGAATTGGTCTGATATTGTATTTATAGTACGCCTGTACACTATGTCTTGCTAGTAGTGGCCAGCCAAACCTAAGAGGTTCTTTTAGGATTCGCTACTACGATGTTTATTTACTACAAGACATAAAGTACTCACAGAGAAGTACAAGGGAAACATCAGCCAAATACATACTCATTCTAATGCCAGATCATGGAGAAAAATCCATTCTATGTAGTCACTAGGCGTTGAAAATGGCCTGATGACACATAATCAATCACTCTACTGCCGGAGGCTCCATTGAGGCATAAGGCAACCCCCAGCTGGTTCAATTAAATGAAGCACCTTCTAACCCATTCTTCATTTAACCCCTCCCTCCCAATCTGCAGGTGTCCTTGACTGACTTTTATTTCTTTTGTTTTTTAAAGTTTATTATTATTATTATTATTTTACAAACATATCATTAGAATAACTGTGGTGGAAGGGACCTTGGAGGTCTTCTAGTCCAACCCCTTGCCTAGGCAGGAAACCTTATACCGTTTCAGACAAATGGCTATCCAACATCTTCTTAAAGACTTCTGTTGGGGCATTCACAACTTCTGGAGGCAAGCTGTTCCACTGATTAATTGTTCTCACTGTCAGGAAATTTCTCCTTAGTTTTAAGTTGCTTCTCTCCTTTATTAGTTTCCACCCATTGCTTCTTGTCTTACCCTCAGGTGCTTTAGAGAATAACTTGACTCCCTCTTCTTTGTGGCAGCCCCTGAGATATTGGAACACTGCTATCATGTAACCCCTAGTCCTTCTTTTCCTTAAACTAGACATATCCAGTTTCTGCAACCGTTCTTCATATGTTTTAGCCTCCAGTCAACATCAATGCGTGAACAGTGTGGCGCCTGGATGTCATACATTCTAATACAAATACAAATGGAACGAATAAAATTAATCATAATTATTACTTTCAACCAACTTGTATATTTCTAATAGTAATACATAATTATATTAAGTTTCAATCTCATTATTCAATTATCCCATGTTTCTCTTGTTATTGCTCTTATTTTATTATATAAAAATGTATACATTAACATTACTCTTTCTCTTATTTCTATCTCTTATTCTAACTTTTAGTTATGTCACCCGTTATTAAAAGACATTTTCTTTCTATCCTACCTAATGTCAATCAAGTCACTTACCTAAAAAAGAAAATGAGAGAGAGAGAGAGAAAGAAAAGCAAATCAGAACAATAACAATAAAGAGAAATTATCTATCCATCATCTCTTGCCCACTTCAATACTTCAATTGTTATGCTTTTTTTGACTTGCTTCCCATAGTGATGCAGCACGGGGTACACAAGTGAACCCCCCAATACCTAATCAGGTTAGGTATTTCTAACAGGCTAAATATTCTAATTCTAAAATGCTTAATGTCAGAAAGAAATCACAGTACCCTTTGCCTTATAAAAGGCAGATCCTTATTTTCTCCTTGCTCTCCAAAATAGGGGAACTTAGAATGTACGCTTCTGGCAAACAGGAAAACCTGGGTGGGCAGTAAACCACAAACATTAATCATAGACGCATGCGACCTTATGACAGTCTAAATGTCAACTTAGGACTCAGCAAGATTCTAACTTGTAATCAGCGATATTTTAGCAATAGTGACCCAATATGCTAGCAATACTTTAGCAATCTTCCCGTCAGCTTCATGAGTAACCAAGATTCACTTCCCTATTATATTTTGGGGATCTTATGAGAATCATGTATTTGTAACTTTCCCAGAATATTTGTAACTTTCCTGAAATGTCCTTTACTGACCTAAGTAAGAAGTTTATGACCTTAAAAATGTATACGCCTTGTGTGACGTCTGTCTAAAGTATAAAATCTCTGCCAAGGGATACCTAAGACAGTTCAGTCTGATGCCAATCAGACTGGGCTCTTGAACGCGTTCAAATAAAACCTGTCTTCTCTTGGAAACTCGTGGTGTTGGCTCCTATTTTGACGTAAGTAAAGGGCAGATCTTAATTTTGCTGCTACAATAGTCCTCTCTTGGATCTTTGTTCTGTCTGCATCTATTTTTTGGCTGTTCAATCTAGGTATTTCTCCCATCTCTACCCTCTTTCACTGCCTAGCTTCCAAAATATCTGCCAAGACCCCTGTCTCCCTTTTGAAAGTATCTTCCTGTATCTCCAATTTTCTTTTCAACTTTCTTAATATATTTCCCCCTGATTTAATTCCTCAGTCACAGTTATTTTCATTGGTATCTCCTCCTTGTCTTCTAGTTTTATTCTCTGGTTCTTCGGCTCAGTCTTTTCCTCCATCTCTACTGTTGGCTCCTCCCTTTCCTGGATGTCTTGGTCTTTACTCATCATCCCTCATATAGTATTTTCCATAACTAATGGAACTCCTTAAATTCTTCGTCCATAATGTCCTTTGCGTTTTGAAAAAGTAAATCCATCTCCTTCACGGTTCCACTCATTTCTTCCTTATAAAGCATCTTATTTCATTTTAAAAAGTCCATCTTTTGTCCAGCAGTCCAAGAAGTATTTATTCAATCCTTAAGTTGCCCTTCGTGGAGTGTACTAATCACAGTTCTTTGTATCTCATATGTAAACAATCAAATCCATTTAATAATCCCAGAGGTTATCAGAAGCCTCTTTACTTCCCCTTTATAGGTTCAATCTTGTAGTACAGTGATGGCTAACCTTTTTTGGATCATGTGCCAAAAGCAGGGGAAGTGCAGGGGGGGTCATGCACAGGTATGCCCACACCCATAATGCTATGTGGGTAACCCCAGCGCATATGTGTGCACACCACCCCCATTTTTTGTGGACCTTTTCTGCCCTCCCCAGGCTCCAGAGACTTTCTAGGAGCCTGGGGAGGGAAAAAACAGCCTCCCTGCCCCCCCCCCCCCCGAGGCCCTCTGGAGTCTTCAGGATCTTCCCTGAAGCCTCCGGAGGGCGAAAAAGAGCCCTGCAGCCAAACCAGAAGTTTGGGAATGGTGAGTTCTGGTTTGTCCATAGGGCCATTTTCACCCTCCGGAGCCTTCAGCGGCCTGGAGGGCAAAAAACACCCCTATGAGCAGGGACGTGCAGTCACTGGAGGCAGGTGAGGCGGGACCTCACCAGTCTCATGAGGAAAAGGAAAGAATTTTTAAAATAATTAAAAAGGCCAAGGTAGTTGCTGCCAGACTCCGAGTCACAGTGACTTTGAGTCTGCTTAGTGTTAACTGTAGCGGGAGGCGAGAGAACTATGGGCCTCTTTTGCATAAGGAATTTTTCACCTTTTAAGAGTTAAGCAAGGGTTAAAAGGCGAAAAATTCCATATGCAAAGGAGGCACGTGATTCTCCTGCCTCCTGATCTGGGAGCAGTAAATCATGCCTTGCAGTTGAGCGACTGTGGAAAAAGAAATCGTTTGTTGGTCAAGAGGAGCCACGAGGAAGGCACGCTTACGTTGGGCGGGTTATTTCGGAGGGTGCGGAAGGAGCACCACAATGGCAGCAGCCTCCGCACGGAGTGCCCAAGTAAGCCTGCTGGCTCTCCCCAAATTTGGTCCTTCGGCTGAGGATCTCGTAGGAGCAGTCTTCCCCACAGCAGCCAGACATGCTCGGTGAGGAAGAATTATTTGGCAGCGGGCGGGCGGGCAGCAGCAGAAAGGAGGAGAAGGGGTCCCAGTCACAGCCTCGATCCCCCTCTCCATTTCTGAGCTGGGGAGGGGGGGCTCGGCGCAGCTCTGAATCGCGAAGGGGGGGTAGGATATCCCTTTTGGAATCCCCCCCCCAGGGGAAGGAGAGCCCAAAGTGGTGGATGCCGCCCCTGCCTCCCCAGTGCCAGAGGGATGGGAGGGGGAGAAAGAGAGGCAGGTAGTCACCCACCTACCCTCCTCCCTGCCCCCGCCCCGCGCAGCTGGAGGGCCATACTAGGGAAGATGCCATGCTTCCCAAACTTCCTGTCCCTCTCGCTCGGCCAACAGGTGCCAAGAGCTGCCGCTGCGACCACCGCCGAGCGAGTGCTTCCTCAGCCAGGGGACCACAGGAGCTGCCGCAGCCGCTCCCCAGGGAGGACCTGAGTGCTCGCCCTCTTCTCCCTCATGGAGCGTGTGCACACCGGCGAGATGAGTGGGCCTCCACTTCAGGGCCCCGGCGGCAGGACTTTAAAGTCCCGACCCAGTCCCACTCTATGGTGGATGCCGCCGGGGCCCTGCTGCCACTTTAAAGCCCCAGTGGCAGGGCTTTAAAGTCCCAGCACCACGTCCCCCATAGAGCGGGTCCCGGTCCTGCTCTATGGCGGATGCAGCGCCGGGGCTTCGGCAGGGCTTTCGCGCTTGCCTCACTGGCCGTGAAGCTCACCACACGTCACTGCCTATGAGCAAACTGGAAGTGAGTTCTGGTTTGGCCCTAGGGCTGTTTTTCACCCTCCAGAGCCTTCAGGAGGCTTCAGGAGGCTTCCCTGAAGTCTCCAAAGAGTAAAAAACGGCCCTACAAGCAAACCAGAAGTGAGTTATGGTTTGGCCGTAGGGCCATTTTTCGCTCTCTGAAGCCATCACGGAATCCTCCTGAAGGCTCCGGAGGGCAAAAAATGGCCCTACAAGCAAACCAGAAGTCCATTCCTGAATTTCCGATTTGCCCATAGGACCAGTTTTTTGCACTCCGGAGCCTTCAAGGAGGGCGAAAAGTGGCCTTAAAAGAAGGCTGAAGTCAGCTAGCCGGTGTATGCATGCGTTCTGGAGCTGACAGGGCAATGCTTCACGTGTCCTAACTAATGGCTTCACATGCCACCTGCGGCATGAGTACAGTAGGTTCGCCATCATGGTTCTAGTATATCATTCAGGGTTCCCTTTCATTAAATAGCTTCATTATTTCATATTTGAAACTCCAGAAGTCATGGGGTAATTGGGGATAATGCAGTAGATATTTTCACAGTCCTTCATATAAGTATTCCCAGACTTGTAATTTTTCCTTTCATCAGCAGATGTCACTTTCTCTTAAATTTCAGTCTTGACACTAGTCAGTCATCATTTTAGTTGTAAATAAATTATAAAAGCAGAATACGTTTTATAAGTAAATGATTTCAGCATTTTAAAATTCCTTCCCAGTACCACATCTTCCTAGTTTAAGAATCCAATTTTCTATATGTTTTGAAATTTATTATTTTTCTCTCTTGGGTCTTTCCCTTCCGGTCTGGGATTTTCTCAGAATGCTTAGATGCCGCTTTAACAAATGGTTCTAAGCAAATAGTTCTATATTGTTCCTTGGGGTTAAGTTTAAGACAAAAAAGAATCCTCTCCCCCAGTTCCAGTCATTGTTCACCTACTTCGCTCAAGCATCAGTCTTAGTTGTTCTTTGGTTGTTCCAGCTTTCTGGCAGTCATCTTTAGGCTGTCTCTTCTCCTTGCCATGGCTGAGAGGGAAAAAGAACCCCAGGGTCAGACAAGAGACCTGCTACTCTCTGCAACCTCACAAGGAACCCCCCTTGGCTTCATTGCCCCTACAAGGCAGCTTTGGCTCTTCTTGAAGCCCACAAACAGGGAGAATTTAGCACAGGGAATGCAGGGACCCGTTCCCTGTATCTGATATTGCCGTGATGTCAACCAGAAGTCTATTTTGTTTTGATCATGCCTTTTCCCTTTGTCCAAATGACAAGAACATCATTATCTGGATATGTCTGAGTCTTTGTAGATGTGCTTTTGGGTAATATCACCCAATCTTCTACCTAACATTAGGTAGAAGATTCAGCTTTGAGTCCGTTTTCTACACTGGGATAAGTACAAGTACAAGTACAAGTACAAATAGATAAGTTGAAAAAGAAATGAATTACTTTTGACCTGTTCATGGGGTAAAAATTCTGGCATCTCACTAAACCTCCTTACCAAATCATCCACAGCACCAATACATACTGCATGTACCTCTGTTTGGGGAAGTACAGGTGACCTTCAAATTAGACAACTGATCCTTCACCAAGTAAGAACCAGGCCAAGTCAAACACCAGGAGATGAGGCTGACATACTTAAATATTAATCTCCACACCAGAAAGATTGTGTCTTCCTCGTGCTGGGCTCTCTGGTTGACGAAGGTGGCACCTTATCTTATCTTTAATATGTTGCCTATCTGGTGACTAGACTGTTTCTTCGGAAGCTCTCTGGACAAAGAGGGGATAGGAGATCACCCACGTGGGCTCTGGAGGCTTGCTTCTCATGAGGAGATTGCAGGACAGTGATCCCCCACCCATTTCAGTGCCAGCAGACAAGGGGTTTAAATTCACAACTGCAGTAGAGCCTTTTAAAGGACACTAAGTTCACTAACCCTGCTTATAATCACTTTCAGAAATAGTTTATTTAACTATCTAAAGCAGGGATGGCCCATGGGCTAAATGCATCATGCCCACCCCAGCTCCACAAAGGGAAGAAACATTGCGATATGTCACACGATAGCAATATGATGCTGCAAGTTTGACACCTGTGATCTAATGGATATTAAAAAAACTTCTGAATGCCAAATTTGAAAAGCCACCGGATGGATCTATTTTTATTTTTGGGAGGGAGGGAGGGAGATACCTAAAATATTCACAGTATTCTGAATTACATAGTGTTTCTCTCTGAGGCTTTGAAATGAAGATTTTCTGCTAAATATAGGTAGTCTTTGACTTAGGACCACAATTCAGCCCAAAGTTTCTGTTGCTAAGTGAGATATTTGTTCAGTGAGTTTTGCCCCATTTTACCACAATTTGTATTGTCATAATTGTTAAGTGAATCCCTGCAGCTGATAAATTAATAATCTGGGTGTTATGTGACTCTGACTTCCTCATTGACTTTGTTTTTCAGAAGATTGCAAAAGGTGATCACATGACCTTGGGACACAGCAATGGTTGTATGTATGTATGTATGTATGTATGCATGCATGCATGCATGCATGTATGTATGTATGTATTTAAAGTCACAACCCCTGGTATGCCCAAACATGGGAGGAAGTCAACTGCTTCCATTATCTGTCTATCGGCTCGTCACAAGAGACCATCTAGACAGAAACCCAATATTTTTATTGTTGCCTTTGTTACATTTGTGTTGTATTTGTGCTGATAAATAAATAAAGGGAGACTAGTATAGATCTATTTCAAGCTATTTAGCTCTCATCAGCTAGCCATACCCTTACTGGGATTAGAACCTGTGCTGTATTGCATCTTAGGCAGATGTGTTAACCACTAAGCCACAAGGTCCTTCTCCTTATCAGCTGAGCCAGGGTAATAGGTATGTATTTAAAGTCACAACCCCTGGTATGCTCAAACATGGGAGAAAGTCAACTGCTTCCATTCTCTGTCCATCGGCTCGTCACAAGAGACCATCCAGACAGAAACCCAATATTTTTACTGTTGCCTTTATATATATATATATATATATATATATATATATATATATATATATATATATGTGTGTGTGTGTGTGTGTGTGTGTGTGTGTGTGTGTGTGTGTGTTTTATTTGTGCTGATAAATAAATAGAGGGGAGACTAGTATAGATCTATTTCAAGCTATTTAGCTCTCATCAGCTAGCCATACCCTTACTGGGATTTGAACCTGGGCTATATGGCATACTAGGCACACTAGGCATAGATCTTAGCCATTAGGCCACAGGCTCTTATCCGTTTATCAGCGAAGCCAGGGTGAAAGGTATCTATTAGATTTTTACAACCCCTGGTAAGCCCCAATTATGGGAGGAAGCTAACTGCTTCTATCATCTGTCCTTCGGCTCGTCACAAAAGTCCATCACGACAGAAACCCAATATTTTTACTGTTGCCTTTGTTATATTTGTGTTTTTTTATTTGTGCTGATAAATAAATAGAGGGGAGACTAGTATAGATCTATTTCAAGCTATTTAGCTCTCATCAGCTAGCCATACCCTTACTGGGATATCATTCATACATACATACATACATACATACATACATACATACATACATACATACATACACACCAGTTGCCAAGCATCTGAATTTTCATCACACAATCATGGGGCTGCTGCAAAGGTTGTAACTGTGAAAAATGGACATAAATCATTTTTCACTGCTGTTGGAACTTTGCGTGGTCACTAAATGGGCTGTTGTAAGTTGAGGACTACCTGAACTCTTTCTTCCCCATTTTCTTCACAATAGCCATGAGGTCGGTTGGGTTGAGAAAGAGTGGTTGGCCCAAGGTCACCCAGTCACTATAGTTTTTAGGGTATTTTGAATGAAAAAAAAATAGCATTAAAATATAAAATCCAGTCCAGGAGAAATAAAGAAATTTTAAAAAGTCAGTGGAGGCTGACTACAAAGAAAGAAAGTCTCTGTTTATTTGGTTTTCAGAAACTTTAGTGACAGCAGCATGTTTCTGGGGTGGCTGAGAGGGAGTGGATGGATCTTTATAGGGTTCTGGGGTTTTGTGATTGAGATGCTCCAGGGGATTCTGCAATGTTGTCAGCCTTGTGTCTTTTACTATTTCAATGGTGGTGGATTAATCCTATAATGTCCTAAAGGTCACGTCCTGTCCTTAGAATTTGGGTGATGGAATGTAAATCCTTAATCCCATCAGCTCCCACAGAAGGCTGGAGCAGTGGCTGAAGCTCTTTTGTTTATGAATAGATTGGCCCAGTCTTTCTGAATGGATACGAAATTTGCATTCCTAAAGGTCAGCCTCTCCAGGCTTCTTTGAAGCTGTTTTCTATGGCAGGAAGACAGAGGCTGCTTTCTGCCTTTGTTAAGATTATTCTCGATTTCTCCTTTGGGGAAATATTCTAGCCTGCCTCATTTTAATATTAAGAATAAAAAATATTTTAATCTGGGGTTTGGGGGGGGCTTTCTACAATGCCATTTCAAGGGCCACATCCACTGCACCTTTTCAATTATCTTTGCATCGGTTTTCATAAGAATTATCATAAAAAAAGGGAATTTTAAAAACATACAGTATCTATGTTTCGTTTGCTTCTTTCTAACTGATAAAGGAATTTAACAGTTAAATTTTGATAAAGGAATATCTGAGAAGTGATTACTTAACATTTTTTTCTCTTGATCTACCTTAACTCTAAATCCTCCGTTCCCTCACCTTGTTCTCCAGCATTTAAAGAAAAGGTATATGATCTTAATCTCCCATCCCCATCCGCCCACGTAGCATCTGAAGGAGACCAGGTTGACCAGAAAACAGCTAAAGGGAAATGATGCGTCCAGCTTTTCTTCGCATGAATCTTGTTCCTTCCATAGGTTTGCAGCTTCTAAAATCTATTCTGAGTTCTGTTTTGGTTGAAAGAGATATGCATATCACAGAGACGTACACTCACTAGAGGCAGAGGAGGCGGGGCCTCACCAGTCTCCTCAGGAAAAGGAAGGAATTTTAAAGATTTTTTTAAAAATAATTAAGGCCAAGCTAGTTGCTACCAGATTTCAACTCACAGTGATTTGGAGTGTACATAGTGTTTAAGTATAGGAGGAGGCCAGAGAACTCGGGGCCTCCTTTGCATAAGGAATTTTTTGCCTCTTAAGGGTTAACCAAGGGTTAAAAAGCAAAAAAATTATATACAAATGAGGCCCATAGTTCCCAGGCCTCCTCCTGCAGAGGGCACGTGGTGGCTCTAGGAGCCACTATCCTAGCCTGCCTGGCCCTGGAGCCTAGCTAGACCGAATCTGGAATTTTGGCGTAGCTGGAAGGTATGTGGGTCAGAGGGAGGGGGCAGGGAGGAGGAATTCAATTTATTTGTAATTTAAGTAATTGTCATTTGTTTTTATTGTGTGTGTGTGTGTGTGTGTGTTTTTCTTAACTTCACTCAAACAAACTCTCTCTCAATTTGAGAGAGAGTTTGCTTGAGAAGAGAGGAAAGGAGCAGACGCAGGGAGGGGAGCCTTGTTTGTTTGAGAAGAGAGGGGCAGCCCTCTCCCCCCCCATCCTGCTCCCCTCTTCCTTTCCTCCTCCTTCTCTCCCCTTTCTTCGCTGGCTGCCACCTCGCCCCCCCGCCTCCTCCGCCCCCCCCGCTGTGTCCGCCAGGCGTCTCGCGTTTATGGCGGGCATAAACGCAAGACGCCTGGTGGACACAGAGGTGGGGATGGAGGAGGTGGGGGGGCGAGGAGGAACCGTGGAGGTGAAAGGCGAAGAGGTGTGTGGGGGTGTTTGCAGCCCTCTTCCAAGCCCCGAGTGGCCAGCCTTTTGCCTCCATGGCTCTCGCTCCAGCCTTGTCTGGGCTCCTCCTCGGCAGGCCTGCCAGAGCTCTGGAGAAAGCGGCGGGAGCGGAATGCTGTCCTCTATTGCCAGAAAGTCCGAGGAGGGAAGCGGGGCTGGCCCGTTTCCTCCTGGGGCTGCTGGGAGAGGGAACCGGGGCTCATGGAGACTCGCTCGCAGCCGGCTTCTCTGGAGCGGAGGGGGGGCGATAGAAGCGGAGCGGATCCTCTTGCCTCTGAGGGCCTGGCTTGCGGAGTGCCAAAAGGGGAGGGGGCCTCTTGGAACACCCCACCCCCACCCCTCTTTGCCTTTCGCCTCCGCGGCTCTCGCTCCAGCCTGCTGCGGGGAGGGAGGGGGCAAAAGCCACTTTCTTTCTTTTTGCCTCACCATCCAGAAGCTTCACCGCACGTGACTGCCATATCATTATTTGACATGGACTATAAAGAAAAAAGTTCTAATTTACTCCACCAGGAGCCAAGATGGTATAGCATTTATAGAGGTAAACTGGGTCATAGGAGTTGCAGCTACAGCTTTGTTCATATTCTAACCTATCTCACAAAGGTGTCCTTGTGTGTTAAAAATAGAAGAAAGAGTGCTATGTATATTTCCTTAGGCTCCCCGAGGAAAGGCAGGACATATGTTTTTCAAATATCTACTCCGGTTGGCCTGTCAACATGCCTATGCCACCACTGTGTCTATGCATCAGACAGTGTTTCAGTTTAGGAACATAAAAGCACAATAACGTACACAAAACAGAATAGTTTCAGGCTTTTGTTGACATTTCTTCATGAGCCAAGCTGAGGGTGTCAACATTTTGCCTGGGCTTTTATTGTCGTTTCTCCATTTCATGATGCTTCATTGAGACTAGAAAAACCTCCCAGTTTGATTCTTTGTTAGAAGCAGCTTGGCGTATGGAATGTACCTGTCAAGAGAAGCTCTGGGAAGCCTAATAGACAGCATGGAGACCTTTCTTTCCTCCTGTGGCTTGAGAGCCAGGCAGGAAGAAAGAGGTCAAGGTAAAAAGAGAAGATTGTCCCTTAACTGATGTATTGGGAAAATCTGAGGCTGGGCTGATTAGCAAGCAAGTCACGCAATCACATTAAGAAGCTTGTCTAGGTAGATCCATGTCTTGACACTGAACGGAGGAGGGGAAAGTCCTGTTCAGAATCTGAAATGGCCAGAGGTTATCAGGGCCAGTGAAAGCATGTTAGATTACTCAACATCTATGGCAGCGATTTGATAATTCCAACAAACAACAATAGTATTTTGCAGGAGGGAGCGGGGAAAGCTGTATTTACTTATAATATGTAGGGAAAGTTATGCATATTCTGCAGCCTTATTCTGTAGAATTGTTGGAAGAAATGTCCATCTGGGTTCAGTTCCAAGTGGGGGAAAAGACACTGGATTCATGGAGACTGTTTGGCAGGATGGCTTTGACAGGATTACATGCTTCAAGATCTTGAGCGAAGAATAAAAGGGAAGAGTTGCTGAGAATGCCTGGGTTTTATGCCCTCTCTGGGCTTTTGAATTTGAGCTTGTAATTTGTAATTTGTAATTTTAATAGATTTGTATGCCGCCCAATCCCGAGGGACTCTGGGCAGCTTACATAAAAGCAATTTAAAAAATATTTTAAAAAGATTAAAACACAAAACAGTACAATTTAAAACAGAAAACACAACATGCACTCAGTTATAATGGGGCTGAAGTCAAGATCAACAGCCCCAGGCCTGCCGAAACAGCCAAGTCTTAACAGACTTACGGAAGGCCAGGAGAATGGGGAGGGTCCGGATCTCAGTGGGTAGATCGTTCCAAAGGGCCGGGGCAGCAACAGAGAAGGCTTTTCCCCGGGGAGCCGCCAGACGGCATTGTGTGGCTGACGGTACCCGGAGAAGGCCCGCCCTGTGCGATCTTATTGGATGCTGGGAGGTATGTTGAGGAGGCGGTCACGGAGATATCCAGGTCCTAGGCCATGTAGGGCTTTATAGGTAATAACCAGCACCTTGTATTCTGATTGATTGTCAGATTCCCATGGGGCCATGCAGGGGCAACTCTGTAGGCTGTTCTGAGTCCCAGGCTTGGTTGAGCCTTGCTGGGTGAAGTAATCTTCCCAGGTGCCATGCGGTGAGATCGGTAGAGGGCTAATCGTATCATGTCCTGAGGGCCATATCTTAATCACATCACCCTGGAGCTGAAAGGGGGGTGGGGTGCAGGGAGCTGCTTTGCCTTTAAAACACGTTTCTCCTTTTCTTATCCAGGGAAACATAATTGTCAGGCCGGCAATTATATTCCTTTTAGAATGTTGGCTTGCCACACTTTCTCTTATTTCAATATGCTGTTTCATTAGTATAGTTGATGGGAGGGGGGAATAGACAGAAGTAGGATTGTGGAATGTGTTATTGTTTTCATTCTTTACTAGAAGCCAAGGTCATCTTTTGTCTCCGTACTTTCACACCTGACCGGAAGCAGCTGGGTGGAGACGCCAGGGTGGAAGAAGAAAATTGGACCATGTGATGGATTGTGGGTGTGGGGACAAGATCATGAACTTTTAACTGGGTGGAATTCTGTCATTTCCAGAATTGGGATTAACATAGATGTGCCTAAGATGTCTGATTTATTAAATTGGAACTTTAAGGATCATTTTGCCTTGGACTCTGATTTAATTCTACATGATACCTGGAACGCTGACAATAATATTCTGCCTTTTTAATATTTCATTCTTCAAGGAGTGGGGTGGCTGCTAACTTCCTACAGGATTATTGTGAAAAAGTCAACTAAAGGCCAGAACGCATTGACATTTTTCTAAGGTAAACAGTGACAGACTGGAAAGAAAACAATTTTAGCACCTCTTTGCTACACGTTTGGGTGAATGGAAAAGAGAAGATTGATGTTCGGTCAAAAAGAAACAGAGAGGCAGAGGTGCTGTTATAGCTCTGGAAGAGGAAACAGAAGAATTGGTTTTTTTTAAATAGGAATAATTAATATTATATTAACACAGAGAAAATTAATATAAGATATAAAAGAACAAGAAAAAATGCAAATAAAAAGATAAAGGAGAAAAAGAAAAGTAATTCTCTTTCCCCCTTCATCCCAACATATATAAACAATTGTAATAACTTATGACCATCTCTTAAAACACAACCATCTCTTTATCCCTTATCTCACCTCTTTATAAACAAATCTTTAAAATCTCATCATCCACCCTAATCAGCAAAAACCCATTAAGGGTTACCAGTGTCCTGGAAAAACCCAATGAAAGAAACAAAAGACCGCAACACAAGGAAATAACTCTTACTTTAAGATTCAGAGGTTTATTTTACTAGCAATTAGGAATGTGAACAAGCATCATAACATAACATACATTAATAACCCATTGCAATGAGTGACGTAGCAGTAATGTAGCAGGTTCAGGAAGGACAGCTATAGGCCAGTGGTCCTGAGCTAATGTCGAAATCCACTTTTTATACCTTTCTTCTAATGGACACACAGAGATGGACATTTTCTTGTCACATTTCATAACCCATTTCCTTGTTCTTTCTTGCTGACCATTTAGTTTCCACATACAGCCGGGGACAGCTGAAACTCTTGTGGCCCACTGGCAGCAGACTTGGAAGATGAAGAAGTTGGGGAGGAACTTGGGCCAGTTCTGGAGCCTGGGGAAGGCTCTGATGGATGCTTTGAGTTGGACACAGAGGTAGAGCCAGGGCCATCTGACATTTCCCAGCCACCGGAGAGGCAGCTGCCTTTGGAGGCTGATATGAATGAGGAGGAAGAATAGCTGGTGCCCTTTTCCAGATGCACATATGTGCAGAGCAGTTAGAAGCGGTGAACAGTGGAGGACAAGGAGTCGACTTGGGAAGCAAAGCACACGTGGATGCTGAATGGCCCCTCCCTGGCTGTGGAATAAATAGAAGGAAAGAAGAGTGGTTATCGTAGGAGACAACAGTTCGTATTTCTGAAGATTTTTCTCATTGTGTTTTGTGCCACAAAGACTGCTTGCCAGAACTTAATTTGCAGCCTTTCGCCTGGGAGCTCACAGCCTTGCAATTATTATAAGGAACTGATAAGGTCTGTTAGTGCAGTTAACTCTTTGAAGGACTGTTCAAAGTTAACTCTTTGAAGGACTGTTGCCTGGACTTTTTGGTGGGTGAATGCAATTGATTCACAAGAGGTAAATAAAGAGGGGGTTTTCCTGGCAAGGAATCTGCTTCTTGCTTCTGCTAAGAACAGAAATCTCCATCCATCTGTTACTTTCAGTTCCTTATTTCTCACAGTTTCATCCTTCTAGTTCCAAATATACTCATGAAACTACCTACTTTGCAATGTTGTATTGAGGCAGGAGGGGAAGAACGGGTAAATACCCCAATGTTTTCTAAGGGTATGAGACCCCAGCTTTTATAGCATAAATCAATATTATATACTTAATATGATACTTTGATTCACTTTGATTTCTTACTTCTTCATAAGTATTACAAATCCTACTGGAACAGTGTGGCAAGATGCTGTACAAGGAAGGGCACAGGAAGCCAACCGTGGGTGTAAGATAGCGCAAGGATGAAACTGCATAAAACTGTTTGTACTGCTTGAAATATATTGGAACTTCACTTTTTGTAACTTTCCTCGCAACTTCTTCTTTTGTATTTTTCCAAAATGTACTTCTCTGTTTTAATTGGGGGGGGGGTATTTTTTGTATGGAAATGCCTTATAGTAACGCCTTCGAATAATCAAGTTTGAATCAAGGTATAAAAACCAATGCCTTGGATGGGGCCCAGGCAGTTCAGATTTTGGTTTGTGAACACACTGATCTCGATGCATCAATAAACCTGTTTCTCGTGCACCTTCGTGGTCTCACGTCCCGTTTTTCTTGAGCGTCGTGGCGAAAGCCTCAATCTGCTGCAACAGTATTACACGAATGGCAACTGCTTAGCAAAATTACAAATAGTTCTACTACATTATGAAGTCATCCTAGCTGAAGACTTTGGTTCACGTCTCTTCCCTCGGGCCTGTTACTTTCCACCTAAGCCATATTACCTCCCAGTAGATCAATAGGCTCTATCTTTCGTTTCCTGCACCAGAAACAACAACAATTCCTCCCTCGTATGTTTATATCACATTTTCTATCATTAAATAAATCCTCCAAATCTCATCATTCAAATCTAATCAGTATAAATCCAATCAAAGTTACCGGGGATAACAATGTAACAGTTTTAACCTTAATCAGATAATTTTAAAATACAGCAAACTCTTTCCCATATAACTCCTACCGATAAGCAAAACAATTATTATCCAGTTTTGGTCAGGAAAAAAACCTGAAAAATTTCCAGACACAGATAGGAAAATATTAGCCTTCATATGGGGTGGAGCTTGTTTTTTGTTTTGTTTTTAGAGGGGACCTAACATTAAGAGCTGGCATGACCTTTAAT
Organism: Thamnophis elegans; assembly: GCF_009769535.1. Taxonomy (NCBI): domain Eukaryota; kingdom Metazoa; phylum Chordata; class Lepidosauria; order Squamata; family Natricidae; genus Thamnophis; species Thamnophis elegans. The sequence continues at coordinate 18,677,700 of NC_045547.1, read as the reverse complement.
GAAGAAAATCTGATAACATCCACTCTTCCACAAATGTTAGCAGACGGCTTTTTGTCTTTGTAGTCTATATACTCCTAAAACTTTCCTCTTTGCCTGTTTGAAACCTTCCATTGGGTGAAACAGTGCATTAGAGGGCAACCATTTTTTAATCAATGTGTCTCAAATGAGTTGAATTATATCACATGTCCAAAATCCCGCCCCATTACTGGTTGAAATATGGCAAAATTGTGGCCACTTCAGCACCATCGTACAGCTACCACACTGTGGTTTTGGTCAGCCACAATCATGTGTTCATCATTTACATCATTCCCTGCCAGCTTTCCACAAAAAAGGGGGAAGCCGGCAGGAAGTCAGAAGTCCCTCCCCACTTCCATTTTGCCCATCAGTGATCACATTCTGTGTTTTTGTGTAGGTAAGGAAGCATCTCTGAAATAATGCCCCAATGGGTCCTGGGTTGTTTAATAGCAATACCATTTAGACTTTACAGCCTTCTCTAAGCAGTTTACAGAATCAGCATATTGCCCCCGACAATCTGGGTCCTCATCTCACCGATCTTGGAAGGATGGAAGGCTGAGTCAACCTTGAGCCGGTGAGAATCAAACTGCCGAACTGCAGTCAGCCAGCAGTCAGCAGAAATAGCCTGCAGTACTGCATTCTAACCACGGCGCCATCCCAACTCATACACGAATAGACCACTTTTACGTTACTCATATTTTGATCCCAAACATGCTTATTAAAAATGGAAAGTGTTGAATCTAAATGGGGATGACCAGTATGTGTCTTCTGTGAACTCCACCTTTCCATTAGAGCAAGTATCCAGTGCAGCTAAGCATTGCTTAATTATGTATTAAATTGTGGCTATTGTAAATAGCCGATATGGAATATCGCAGTCGTCATCATGGAAAGCCAAGTTCTTTTATCCCTTTATCTTGCGTTGTTCTAACTAGCTAATAGAGGGTGACCTTTGATAAGCACATCAGTAAGGGAAATGATTTTAAAATTTTTGTCATGCTTAAGGAATCAAAGCGATACTGTGAATCGATCAAAGTTACTTCTTTATTGCTGCAGTGCCTATCTACAAGAATTTCGCCAGACTGACTCCATTCTCTTTCGAACAGTTAGATAAGACTTCACGGACTCGGGGAGAGATAAGGTCTGCACTGATTTCTGCTATGCAAGGACATTAAGCTCGGCCCCCTCTTTATACTTCCTCCCACTCTAGCGGAAGATTCCACCACTCCCTTTGGCTAACAGCCAAATTGGTGACAAGTGATAGAGAAAAGTACTATAAATGAAATTGTGATATAAAACAACCCATACATTTAATGAATAATAAATGAAGCAATAGTGCTTAGGTTTATATACCCCTCCATAGTGTTTTACAGTCCTCTCTAAGCAGTTTACAGAGTCTGCATTACGACCGTTGCAACATCCCCATGGTCACAAGAAGCCAGGCGAGGCTAAGCACCCCTCGTCATGAGTGACATCAAGTTGTCCATGCCCACTCAGTCACATGACCACCCAGCCACGACCACCCAGCCGGTCATTAGGGTAGAGAACTGATTGTTAAATTAATTGAGGCCCACCACTTTCCCCCTTCCTCCTTGTTCTTCAGCACTGCATCCTGTTGATGTGCTCAGTCTACTCTCCCCCTCCCTCTTACAACCCGCATTTCCTTTAGTCTTCACAGTTTCACTAACCTTTACTTAGCATAAGCTCTCCTATCCCTTTTGTTCTCTACTTGGAGTTACAGCTGGCCTCTTGCTTGCTAGGCTGGTGTGGTGTGACATTTAGCTTATTGCCAGTTACATGTTTTTAAAGGCAGCTTATAATTGTTCCATTTGACATATCAAGCATTTGCCTTTTTAGAAACAATACCAACTCCTTTTTTCTTGCACAAAATAATAATACATGATCATTATTCTTTTAAATGATCGTTTCCCTTATATTTAACATTAATATCAAAAAAGGCAGGATAGAATATTTCCCCAAAGGAGAAATAGAGAAAACATGTTCTTAAAGGCAGAAAGCTGTTGGAAGAAATGTCCTTCTGGGTTCAGCTTCAAGTGGGGGGGGAAAGACACTGGAAACATGGAGGCTGCTTGGAAAGATGGTTTAATGGTAGAGAGGACCACATGGCTTGAGATCCTGGGGGAAAAGGTGATCACATGCTTCCAGGTGAAGAAGAAGAGAGCGAGAGGAGGGGCTTCAAGATGTTGGGTAAAGAAGAAAAGAGAGCGAGATGCTGAAAGTTTCTAGCTTTATACTCTCTGTTCGGCCCCACGTCTCTGTTTCCTGTTCCTGTGTAAGAAATGTATTCTGATTGGTTTTCAGACTCCCATGGGGCCATGCAGGGGCAACTCTCTAGGGTGTGTTTTGAGTCCAAGTTTGGTTGAGTTCCCAGATGCCATGTGGTGAGTTTCTGTAGAAAACTAATTTTATCTTTGTTATGCAGAGTAAACTAGCTCAGGACCCCTAATGGCTCATTGACAAAGGGGGGGGGCTATTAAGAGTGAGTCAGTTTCCTGCCTAAAACATGTTTCTTTGTTTCTTCTCCAGGGAAATATAATATTCTGCCTTTTCAATATTTTCTAGGATATTTCATTCTTCTAGGAGGGGAGTGGGTGCTAACTTCCTACAACGCAGCCCCAGACTTTCTTAATAGCCTCCAGCAGAAACCTCAAATCTTTAGAGATAGATATTTTGCACCCATTAAGAAGGACTGGGCCAATCTATTCATAAATAAAACACCGTCAGCTCCAACTGGTGGGATTAAGAAGGACAGGGCTGGACCTTTAGGACGTAATAAGATTAAATCACTACCACTGAAGTAGTGAAAGACAGAAAGCTCACTACATTGCACAACCCCCAGAGCATCTCAGAACCCTATAAAGAGACATCCATTCCTAAGCTTAGGAGTCAGCTACCCCAGAAACATTTGGTGCTGTCACCGAAGTTTCTGGAATCGAAATAAACTTTCTTTCCTTGCAACCAGTCAGCCTCCATTTTATTTCTTTCTCCCTGCTTGGAACCAAACCGGATTTTATTTCCAACAATTGCAAAAGAGAAAGTGCAGTTGGCTTGCTGTTGCTCTGCTCTTTTGCTAATGCCAAGTTAAATCTGGAAAAAAGGAAGCAAGCTGGATAGCAAGAATATATCACTAAAATATACACATGTGCTAGACATTCCCGACTCTAGGGGGCGGTGCTCATCTCCGTTTCAAAGCCGATGAGCCAGCGCTGTCCGAAGACGTCTCCATGGTCATGTGGCCGGCATGACTAAACGCCGAAGGCGCACGGAATGCTGTTACTTTCCCACCAAAGGTGGTTCCTATTTTTCTGCTTGCATTTTTTACGTGCTTTCGAACTGCTAGGTTGGCAGAAGCTGGGACAACTAACGGAAGCTCACTCCATTACGCGGCACTAGGGATTCGAACCGCAGAACTGCCAACCTTCTGATTGACAAGCTCAGCGTCTTAGCCACTGAGCCACCACGTCCCTTGAAATTTGTCACTAACATGTGATAAATACAGTGATAATTAGGGAAAGGGGTATTTGCAACAAGTGGCAGCCAGCAGCAATTTCCTTTCAAAGAGTAGCCTCACCATGTGGCATCAAGGTTGTGTTCAGACACGGAAGAACTCAAGAAAAAAAAATGTGATGCAAGAAGATCAAATGAATTCACATAGAATCTGTCGGTTTTAAGCAAGGAAGATAGGAGATCTTTGATTTGCAACTCCAATTAGCTCTAAACTTGGTTAGCATTCCTCCCGATTCCTGGTTTTCATGAATTTTGAAGTATAAAAAGCAGCTCAGAAATCTTCAATGGGCATTTCTTCTTTCTTTCTGTGCCTTGTGGAGCAAGAAAACTTAGCTGACTTTAAGCAAGTTTGGCACCTTCTTTACAATACAAAAGAGTTGTTTGGTTTTGAAAAGCTCTGAGTGTTATCCCTCCCTCCACTTTTGCGTGCTCTTTGTGCAAATGGCAAAATGACATCATGCACGAAACCTCTTCTCTCTCCCTGATTTCCTTTGTGTGTCTTGTTTTCACAGAATTCCTTGACATATATTTGGCACCAAGTCGAGATCAAAGCCCTTTCTAAAGGGAATTGGTGGAAGATTTTTTCTCAGGATTTATTTTACCTGTTTTCTTCTTCTTGGATTAGCATTGTTGCTAATGCAATTAACCCATTCTTTCCTTTCATTGCTCCTGCTTTTTGCATGGCCTACTCCTGTTTGCTCTACTGTTTCAGCAACATTTGCATTTGCCTGATAAATAAACGCACCATCCTAAAGCCTGTTTTCATTAAGAACAACAGCATTCTGGGGAATCAGATTGAACTCTTTCCCAGTCAGATCTGTCCTGAGCAGAGATTAAATCCAGGACCTTCTGTACACACAAAGAGACTTAGTTCTCTTGGTTAATTAATTCAAGTTTCCCCCTTCATCTGGAAACCTTTATGCAAACATTATGTAAAGGTATTTTGATTGGATTCCGTCCTGCTCAAGGTTGACTCAGCCTTCCATCCTTCTGAAGTCAGTAAGATGAGGTCCCAGATTGCTGGAGGCAATATGCTGACACTGTAAATCACTTAGGGCTGTAAAACAGTATTGTTATGGCCCGCCAGAGCCAGCGGAGCAAACAGCAGAGTCAAACAGTGAGGAAGTTGGGGAGGGACATGGGCCAATCCTGGAGGCTGGGGAAGGCTCAGACGAGGGCTCTGAGTCGGAAGCAGAGACGGGGCGGAGGCCATCTGGCAGTGATCAGGTGACTACGGAGTTAGACAGCAGTGAGGCAAAGGAACAGCTAGAGTCTGTTGTCATTATGCACATACACAGAGCTGCCAGAAGAAAAGAACAACTCAGAAATCAGGGTAGACTTGGGAGTAAAGTCACAGGTGGATATTGAATATTGAAAAGTCAGATTAAAGCATTGCTATCAATATTGAAGGGGCATTGGTGGCTCAGTGGCTAAGACACTGAGCTTGTCGATCAGAAAGGTTGGCAGTTCGGCGGTTCAAATCCCTAGTGCTGCTTAACCGGGTGAACTCCCGTTACTTGTCCCAGCTTCTGCCAACCTAGCAGTTCAAAAGCACGTAAAAATGCAAGTAGAAAAATAGGAACCGTCTTTGGTGAGAAGATAACAGCATTCTGTGTGCCTTAGATGTTTAGTTATGTTGGCCACATGACCACGGAGACGTCTTCAGACAGCGCTGGCTCTTTGGCTTTGAAATGGAAATGAGCACTGCCCTCTAGAGTCAGGAATGACTAGCACATATATGCAAGGGGAACCTTTACCTTATCTACATTGAGGTCATTTTTGAGAGAATGCAGGGTATAAATGTAATTAATTAATTAATACTTTCCCCTCCATCCGCTATGTAATGCCTCCTGATTTAGCTTCGAATTTCTTTTGACTTTTTAAATAATGCACATGAAAAGTATCTTCATATTAAGATTTTATTACAATATTGAGAGTACACTAATTGCTGAACAGCTGCGTCTGTATTGCTTTACCATCAAGCCCTGCTCCAAAAGAGAGGAAGAGGCCTTACTCAGGAGGAAAAGAAAGTTGTAGACTTGCTTCATTGTCCGCGTAGGTCTATCACAATCTCCTGCAGCTCTTAAGAATTTACAGGGCTACCAATCACTTCATTTCCCACTATGAGATTTAAACTTCTCAGTTGAATCACCAGGAGACACCGTGAACAATAAAAGAGCTTTATTCAACTTTTGCAAAAGTGGCCCCCCTGTGCTCATGTAAGTAGAGCCACAGAAGAGCAAATGATACATATGAATACAAGATTTAAGTACAGTTTCAAAGAAACACACCCCCCTTTAACGCCCTTTATTATCATTGGTCAGCTTATGTCAGATAAGTTTTGGCTACATAACAGCTGGTTTCCTAGACAAGCAATTCCCCAATAGTTGCCACATCTTCATCATAACAATACTATCAATTTTAGAATGTCAGGTACTTTCCGGCCAATGTTAGCCTGGACTAACCTGAAAAGTACTAATCAATTTATAGCTTTGTTATCCCTAAAACTCCCATTCTTACACCTCTCCATATCTAATGTCTCACAGCTGGTGTCTTAGGATAAATATGCGTTTAGTATTGCTTTCCTTTTTACAGGAATAATTCTCATTTCTTTCAATCCCCCCTTTTCTGTTTTATCCATTCTTATTCCTGTAAACCTTTACCTACATCCTTTAACATAATTCACAGCTATTGTTGGCTTAACCACTTCATACTACATTTCCTGTATATCCTGAATGTAGATAAAAACATATAAAAGAAGAAGAATATACCTCAGAAGGTTACATTCCACCCTATCCCCAGCTCTAAATGGGCACAACAATAATGAATTATTTTGAAAGGCTGCCATAACTCATACCCTCTCAACAATGGACTTACTTACTTGTTGCAGAAAATCACGGGACTCAGACTTCGGGATCAGGAAAAGTTTTATTTGGCGCCAATGGTTCAGATAGTAAAAGCAAATATCTAACATTTAAACAAAGTTCTGATGGAGACACGTGTTTTTATAAGTTCATCAAAAGCAGCAAAACACAGAAATATGCTAAATCAACTCTAATTGGTTAAGCTATTATTACTATGCAGAGAAGCTGATAACATCTTGTTCCCCTCTGTCTGGTTCACAGGTATCTTGCAGGAAGTGCTAAATGTCATATTGACTATGTGGTTATATGAGAACTTTAGCTGAACTTGTGGTTCGACATTTAAGCTTCCTGTTCTTCTACAAGACCAGAAAACGTCTTTTACTTCACATTAGCAAGGTGGAAGGAACCCTGGAGGTCCTCCAGTCCAACCCCGTATCATCTCACTCTTATGTCCACATCTCACTTTATGTCCTGCCTTACCATAGTGCTTTACAATACTCTCTGGGTGGTTTACAAAGTCAGCATATTGCTCCCAATAATCTGGGTCCTCATTTTATCAACCTTGGAAGGATGGAAGGCTGAATCAATCTTGGGCTCTGTCAGGATTGAACTCCAGGCTGTGTGCAGTTTGCTTGCAATATTGCATTCTGACCACTGGGCCACCGAGGCTGATAATATCAAAAAATGTTGCCACTGAATTATCCTTTGATTCCAATGTTGGACCAAGGCATTGATTTTGCTGTCATGGAGCTGCTAGGGGGTCTGTAGCCATTGTGTTGATCTTATATGGTTCTTCTCCTATATTAATGGGTATAGAATGATCAGACAAGTTTCTAGCTTCATACTGCACTGTAAAAGGAATCACCCATCTCTTGATACAAAGCCTTCAGTTCAACCTCTCAGCTCCATTCAGAAAAGGACTTGCAGTCATGGTTTGGCTAAATCAGAATCTTGATTGCAGACAGGAATGAGGCCACATGCACAACAGTTAATGGGCTTTTGTAGCGTAAAGTTGTCAGACATGTTTATATATTCACAAGAGATTAAACCCAAGGGTTAATCCCGAAAGTATCCATTAACTGCCCCAAAGTTAAATGGATACTTAGTATAACTTCAGGTAAGTTTGAAAATGGATAGTGGCTGTATGTTTACACAATGCCGTGGAATTGCTTATTCCTTCATCATCATCCTTAACCCTACAGTTTGATTCTGTTCTGACCCAGGCTTCCTTAGAAAGCAAGAAGCAATATCTTGTTCCCGACAAAACCTCTTTTATTTATACAACTGTAAATTCCTTTCATTCACAATCAGCAAGTCATATCAAGCAGGCTTTTAAGAGGAATGTTTATCCACACATACCTTATCTCATTTAGAGCGTTGCCAGATAACGAGTTTCCAAAACACAGGGCAAAGCAAAACTTGTCATAAACAGAATTTTCCAGACCGAATGAACAAATTGTTTCCTGTAAAAGCCCACTCCCCGTTAGTTCCTCTTTTGTTTCCAAGGTCTGGCTTTACTCTTAAGTCGACCCTGCTTTCTTAGTTGTTGTCTTCTGGCAGCTCTGCGCATGTGCACACTGGGAACAGGCTCCAGCTGTTCTTCTGCCTAACTGCTGTCTAACTCTCTCTCTGCCTCTGACGCAGAGCCCTCGTCTGAGCTTTCCTCAACCCCCAGAACTGTCCCATGTTCCTCCCCAACCTCCTCACTGTCCGACTCTGCTGCCAGCTCTGCTGGCCTCTGGCAAAAAGCCACCCTCTTTACGGAAGCTGAAGATTGCTTTGCCTTGTCAATAAAAATACTCCATTTTTTTTTAAATATCCTGAGCCTAAAACATAAACCATGAATCATTTAAAGGTTGGAGTTACCTTTTGAATGACCCCGCAGGGAAATGAAAAAGTTTTCCCATGTTTGAAAAGGGATTGTAAAGTTTGGCAATGCGCTTAAGTGAACAATGAGTCAAAAGAAGAACTTAAGCGGAGGCTTAAGAAAGAATCAGGGTTTAATTTGATCAAAGCAAAGAGCTGGGTAAATCATTCCAAACATACACAAAAGAGACATGTAAGGAAGGGCACACCTTAGAGAAAGTGTGGTGTCCTTTTTATACCTTATGAAACATCAACTTGGTCCCCAATTCCGGCCTTCTGATTTAGGTTTTCACATTCCTCATAGTCCTGCAAAAGATAAATGTCTCCCCATCAATCTTATCTCATCCTTGGGTATTCCTTTGTTCTCTTCTCCCCATTTGCTACTAGGCCCCATGCTGCTACGGGGAATGGAACTAGGCGCCTAACAAAACAGAATAAAAGTGTAAATTAGAGCTGAGGTGTAAACTGGAACACGGTACCCCCATATGTATCCGCTGCGTGGATCCTGACAATGATGTTTGCAGCTCCAACCCAAGATAGGTGCCAGACTCAGGATGGTAGGGGAAACACAAGATTAAGATTGATAGGGGTTCAATCTTAATCTCTCCTGGTGGCAGGAGCATATGTTTGACAGATACAAAATACTTTACAGAGGCCTAATGCAGCATATATGTGTTACAGAAAATACTTTAGAGGCCTAATCAGAGGTGGTATTCAGCAGGTAATGACCAGTTCTGGAGAACCGGTAGTGGAAATTTTGAGTAGTTTGGAGAACCGGTAAATACCACCTCTGACTGACAGTCTATTCTCTGCCTCCTGAGTCCCAGGTGATAGGGAGGGAATGGAGATTTTGTGGTAACCTTCCCCTGGAGTGGGGTTGGAATGGAGATTTTACAGTATCCTTCCCCTTCCATGCCCACCAAGCCACACCCACAGAACCGGTAGTAAAAAAAAATGTGAATTTGCTTACTGGGCCTAATGCAGTAGATATGTGTTACAGGAAACAGGTGCTTAGCTGAAGCAAATGTTTACAGAACAGAACAACAAGCTTCTACTAATTATATTATTACAGTATATTATATTCTACTACTATGTCCCTATTATATTCTACTACTATGTCCCCTCAAAATGTAACTGAGCGGGGAAGTTTTTGTTTTTTGTAAAAGATAACTTCTATCCATTCAGCCTGTCAGCATGAGATCATCTTAAATTTGAGGTTTGTTATACTGTCCGAAAAAGGATTATGGCTAGTCCTTGTTTAGCAACCACCGCTGGGACTGACTACACTAAGTAAAGCATCACAGGATTGGAATGTTATGACCTTACTTTTGCTACAGACCAGGGATGGGTTCCTGCCAGTTCTAACCTCCACAAATCTACAGTGCCATTTAGAACCGGTTCCAGCTCCCTCCCCCCGCCCATCCGCCCATCATCAAGATGAAGAGCGAGGAGAGGAATTCTGGGATTTGAAGTTCACATGTCTTAAAGCTGTCAAGTTTGAACACTCCTAGGGGTTTTTTTCTAAAGGGTTAGGGGTGCAAGGGTCTTGTAACTTGACAGCTTTAAGACTTGCGTGCTTCAATGCCAGAGTTCCTGAGCCAACATTTTGGTTGCTAAGCAAGAGCGGTGTTAAGTGAGTTTCACCACATTTTACAAGTTGGCCATGCCTACCCAGTCACATGGCTGGCAAGCCACTCCCACCCAGTCACATGGCTGGCAAGCCACTCCCACCCAGTCACATGGCCTACAAGCCACTCCCACAAAGCAGGCCACACCTACAGAAGAGGTTCTAAAAAAATTTGAAACCCACCACTGCTACGTCAAACAAATCCCTTAGGTTGTTAAATAAGACATCATATGACTTCCACTTGCCATTTTAAGGCTAGCTTCTCAGTTGACTCTGCTTATTGGAAGCCAGCTATTAAGTACCCAAGTATCGATCACATGACTGGGGGATGCTGCAATGATCATAAATACAAGGATTAAAGTTACTTTGTTTAGCCTGTATGCCAATTAAATGTAAAGTCAACTTAGATTGCACAGCATATGGGGTGATTTAAATCTTTATTTTACACATTCACACGCTGCTATGAAGCAAGTTAATTTTGTTAAAAGTTTTGTAATGTTTCCTAATTCCTTGTGATGCCAGGATGGATTATTCTGATGCATCAGAAATCCATCCTTCCTTTAACATAAAATAGCTTTAATAAACAGAAATTTCCCTAGTATAGAACGCAACTATACTGTCATCTAGTGGAATTGACAATAATATCCTGTAATCCTTTTCGGCATATTGTGTATCTTTTATTTTACCCATTCTGGTCTTTGTTGTTTTCTGCCTCACAATTCTTGATATGGAGTTTTGTGGACCTTTCACATCCTGTCCAAAACCTGAAAATAGTAATTATTCTACTCCAACATAGAACTTGTCAGTGCTAGAGTGCAATTTTTTCCAGGAAACGTGTGGACGCCTTAGCAGGAAATTGCAATTGTAAGAGCTATTAGAAAAAGATTGTGAACTATTCTATTTATGTGTTTCCTATCTCAAAATGGGAACTATTCTGTCAATTTTCAGCAATCAAGATCAGATAGGAGGAGCTGATGTCGCAACGACACAATGTGAGATCTTGGAGCTCCAAGATTGCAGTCGATACTTTTGCTGCTGGACAGTCCTTTTGGACCTAAACCGTCCCGAAGAGACGGTGACAGGGAAGAGTACGTCCTGCTGATCTCAGGGACACCGCAAAGTCCCTGATTGATCCAGGAGAATCTCTTTTTGCCAGCAACAGAAGCGCAGCCATTGAAGCTGCTGAAGTTGGGACAGCTCTGGAACGGGTGGAAAACAGAAAGAGAAAGTGTGTCCATCTGGTGAGGAAATCTTATTATAAAAGAGACTACCCCCCCCCCAAAAAAATAAAGCTAAATTAAATTTGAAAACAGAAGAGAACAAGCAGCAAAATTAAGCTACACTAGACAGTGTGTTATCCTTTTTATAAAATTTTCTTTTATGGATGGAACTTTTGCAAATGTTTCCTATTCTTTAAATTGAATGGATTAGTTTTTCTTCTTCTACTTTTTATATTTTTTTTATACCTATGGCTTAAAATCTTTTTCCTTATTTTTATAATGCTGGATTGGATGGGTTGTTTTTTTTTGCTCCATTTAAGAATTTCGTTTTCTTTAAGCCTGGAATATAAAGAAGATATAAAAGGAATACAAAGAGAGCTGTAATAATAGAGGGAAACGAAGTAACACTGCCACTTGGAGGCTGGAGGCTTGGAAGGCTTGAAAATATTGTCTTTTTGTTTTTCTCTTTGATCATTTGACTTTGCATTTCAAGGTTCCTCAGCTTGTTTACAGAGAGTGATAGTGAGAAGAGCATGCACATAAGCTAAGCAAGTTTTAAGTCTGTGCTTCTAATGGTAGAAGGGATTAATCTTTCCTGAAGAATCCAGTGGGAGGAAGACATAGGGCAGATAGAAGCATCTCCAGTGAGTGCAGGGGGCGTGGCCAGCACTGTGACGTCTCATGTACAGACACAGAGCTGCTCTCTCCTGCATGTCACACTTGTGCACAAATCATCATCAGGTTCTTGGTTCTAGGCTGTTCACACTTTTTCATCACAATTCATGTTAGCTCGTCATTCTTCAACCGTTATGTTATGGCCCCGCGAAAGTGTATTAATTCACCAGACAGTTTCTGTTTCATCTGTGATGTATATACAGTGTTGAAGCAACAGCAGAATATTACAGACTTTGTAAAAAAAGTATACTTTGCATACTTTGGACTAAAAATTGGAGATCAAGATAAAGTTTGGGCGCCTCATAAAGTGTGCAAATGGTGTGTTGAGGACCTCCGAAACTGGTTCAAGGTAAGAAAAAAATATTTCCGTTATGGGATTCCTATGGTATGGCAAGAGCAAAAGAACCATAGTGATGACTTTTACTGTTGTTCATGTGGTGTGAAAGGGTTTAATTCCAAATGGAAGCATTCCATTTCATACCCTAATCTTCACTCAGCAATTCGTCTCATCCCCCCATGGCACAGATATACCTGTATCCAAGCCCCCTGCTACCTTGGAAGAGATACCTAGCTCCGATGAAGGTGAAGTCATGCCTGAACCAGATGACGAATCAAGTTCTGACTTTGAAGATGATACAAGACCAAAATTGTTTTCCTCAGGAGGAGATGAATGATTTGATAAGAGACTTGAATCTTCCCAAAGATGCCGCTGAGTTACTCAGATCAAGGCTGAAAAGCAGGAATTTATTGTTGCCAGGAGTGTCATCTTCATGATTCAGACATTGTGAAAAGGAATTCATTCCTTAATTTGCCTAGAAGACAAATTGGTTTATTGCATCAATGTCGAAGGTCTGATGGGTCAATTTAAAATCCAATATGATTCAGAGCAATGGCATCTTTTTATAGATTCTTCAAAAAGAAGTCTCAAAGAAGTTTTACTCCACAACGGTTTTTACGCTTCCATACCTGTAGGTCATTCGTACACTTGAAGGAAACCTACGAGAACTTGGAATTGGTTCTTCGTAAACTTAAATATGAAGACCATGGTTGGCAAGTGTGTGGGGACTTGAAGGTCTTGTGCATGCTGCTCGGCCAACAAGCTGGGTATACCAAATACCCTTGTTTTCTGTGTCTATGGGACAGTCGAAACCGAAAAAATCACTGGACCAAGAAGAGTTGGCAGCCGAGGGTGCTAACAGTCGGTGAAAAAAATGCCCTCCAAGAAACTTTGTTACCTTCCCATAAAGTTCTTCTTCCACCTCTCCACATAAAATTGGGATTGATGAAGCAATTCGTAAAATCACTTCCAAGAGATGGAGAATGCTTCAAATACTTGGTCACCAAGTTTCCATGCCTGTCGGAGGCAAAATTGAAGGAAGGTGCGTTCGTCGGACCAGACATTAGAAGGCTTATAGTTGATCAAGAATTTGTCAATACCATGATGGATCCTCAAAAAGAAGGGTGGATTGCATTTAAAGAAGTCGTACAGAAATTTTTAGGCAATAACAAAGATCCTCACTACAAAAAGATCGTCGGAAGAATGCTGAAAGCATTTCAAGTTTTAGGTTGCCTGATGAGTTTGAAAGTGAATTTCCTCCAGTCCCACCTTGACTACTTTCCTGAAAATTTTGGAGCTGTGAGTGAGGAACAAGGTGAACGATTCCACCAAGGCATTAAAGAGATGGAAAGGAGATACCAGGGAAAATGGAGCATTACAATGATGGCAGACTATTGTTGGATGCTTCAGAGAGACGTTCCAGATGCTATTCACAAGCGTAAATGTACCAAGAGGAGCCTCACAAGGAAGAAGAATCGAGTTTAGTGTGTGTAGGTGAGCTCATTTCAGTTCAAAAAAGGATTTTCATGAAAATATTGTAATAAAACTTTAATTTTATAAGTCTATTTCCATTTATTTTGAGGTATTGCCTTATTTAACATAGTTACTTAAATTGTCAGGAAACGTGATGTCCTATGACAAAATGGAGGTCATTTTCGGATTCAGCGCATCAAAAAACATAGATTATGTGGAATAATCAAAAAAAATTTTTTGCAGACCTGTGATTGATTGATAACGATAATGCATATATATGTATTGGTTTCATAAGAGGAAATTTGATATAAATTGCAAATGGTGACTACGAAAGGAGGTTTAGAAACTCTGTTATTAAATATAACCAATTTTTATTTAGAACATGTTATAAAGATGTAATGTTACTGGATATATTGGGAACAGCTAATGGAATGCCATTATGTAGTTTTGCTTTAAATCTGGAATATTTTATATAAAATGACGTAAAAACAATTATAGTCAAATGAAGGTTGAGATATGATGATAGTAATATATATAAATATATTAGATTTAAAATATATTATTTGATATGAATTGTAGGTGATGACTGTGGAAGGGATGCACGGAAGTTTTTGTAACCAATCGACACACTTTCTACAATTTGTAATGGAAGATGGTTTTGTGGGGTTTTTTTGTATTTTGTCTGTGTTTATTCAAAAATAAAAAAAAATCTTTATAAAAAAAAGGTCAGATAGGATTTTAAGGACTATAGAATGAGATTGCAATGTGTGTGTGTGTGTGTGTGTGTATGTATGTATGTATATGTGTATGTTATTTCTGGTAACCCTTCATGGATTATGGACACCAAGACGGAAATGACAATATTTTATGGATATGTTTACAGATAATGGGAAGACACAATCATTTTTGTAATTTAAGAGGTGAAAAGTTACTAAAATTGTCTGTACTTTTTGCGATGAAAGCTGGGATTCACTCCTTTATATATCTTTTTTTTACTACATTCCTAGTTTTCTTTCATTTTTTTCTATTCTTTTATGTCTTTCCTATTATTCCACTTTGCTGTTTTTACTCCTTTTTTTAGCTTGTTTTTTTTTTCTTCAATAAAATTTAAAAAATGAAGTTGACTAAAGCTTAAAGTGATTTCCTATCTGGTTTTTGCATTGTTCATCACTCTTATCTCATTCAATGAGATTTTAGAGGAAGTGGTGGTTTTAATCATCCACACTGAATAAAGTGATTGAATAGGTATTACTTTATAAATAGAAGCAACAGCCTATTGCATGACCTCATCCTCTGCAGGAGATAGATATGAATATGTTATCTACAAAGTAAAGAAACTGGAACCAGTCAGTTTCAGTTCTCTCTGAATTGAATAGGACTGAACACTATTTTTGGAACCAAGCTAATGCATATTAGAAGTCCAAAAAGGAAATTACAGTTAATATCTAATATTTTATAAATGAACATTAAAGGTATTCCCTTGGCATTCAATAGTTAGTTTGCAAACTAACATAGAGAACTTCAGCAGTTAACAGTCTGTGGGGAACATTTAATTCAATGACAAAAGAACAGAGGCAGGTTGAAAAAAGAGTGGAGGAAATGGGATTTTGAGGAAGGATTCATTTTACTGGAGCAGAGGCAGGGGCCAAATATAAACTGAGGAAGCAGAAAAATAAAAATAGAAAGATGCATTAAAATGTTGGCCCAGCCTAACACTGGATTCATTTTACCCAGAGCAATTTAAGCCAATAATTACACTGAAAAAGGAAACTGGGACTCAACCATTTATTTCTGTGCAGAAATCTTTACTTAAGTTATCAATAGAATCATGATTTGGGCAGCTCTATGGTTTACCTTTTTTTTTTCAACAGAGAATGATCCCACAAGTTTAAACAGGTTTCTGTTCTGTGTTGTTTTCTATTCTGGAAAAATAATGGTGGGCTTTGTTTAATTCTGGTGATTTTGTGTCCAGCAGAGGAAATACTAGGCTGAGTCATCTAATCACATACCTGTTTGCTGTTGAAATAATTCATTCTTGTCACTTTTTCTCTTTTAATTACCAGAAACTACAGATTCTAAAAACCCTCTTTGGCACACATATTGTGATTTTTGAAGTGGATGCCAGGTATTTGAAAAATCCTTTAATTAGGAGAATAGCAAGAAATGTGCTTACACATGCCAAACTGGAAGTCTCATACACATCATTTAACTATGTTATGTTTCCTTGTGTGGGTTGTTTTTTTCTTTTCTTACAAGCTTTGTAAACTTTCAGTCAAAAAAGCAAACCTTTATAAAAAGTAGAACTAAAAAATAGATTTTGGAGATGAGTCATGTTGCACAAGATGTCATTTATAATCTTAGCCAACCAACTTAAAATTTCAGCAAGTAATGTTTACAAATACACAAAAACCACTTATGGTAAAAAATAAATGTGTTTTTAATTCTGTAAACAAATAATACCATTTGAAAGTGACTAAACATTTACTGAAAATACATATTGCTGTCAAAATAAAAAAAAAGTAACAAAAGTGCCAAACAATAAAAGGCACAACATTCAATACGATAGTTTCTAGGCACAAAATTTTGTTACATTTAGCTAATATAGCTTACTGAGGGATTTGTCTTGTAAAAATAACTGGAAGAGTCCAAATGAAATGCTTGTTAAAGGGGTTCTGAATGAAAATTTTTAAATATATTTTCATTTAAATCATAGCAACCGTTTCAAAAATAGCCCTTTTGCTTTTACTTGGAACCCTCCTTCCCCCCAAAATCCAGCATGTAAATGGATTACAGTACAGCAAAGTGAAGACTGATTCTCTGGTATGATTCTAATGTCCCAACAAAATAGGTAGCAGCTAATAAACTCCAATGCTCCTTGATAAACCTAAGGCTTATTACTAATTTTTATTAATGCTTTAATTATTTCCACAACATTTAATAAAATACAGCTCCATTCCTTTAAAACGTCTACATAAAAAATGCAAACTATTTTACCTCGTTTTGAACTGATATTGCCATCATTTCTGAAACTCAGGCCGGATATTGAACTTAAATGTATCTAACAAAATCTCCCAACAGTTGAAATTATAACGCATTCCAGAATTCAACAATTAGCAAACCTACCTACTTAAGTATCATTACATACTTAAGATAACGGTAGGCATGAAATAAATTATGGAAGGTCACATAGATGACAGTCATATCTTATTACAGGCCTGAGTCATCATGAGTCATCAGTACATTAATATAAGCGCAAGCAGTCCAAAATGTGTTGTTTACAAAAGAAAGCTCCTAGCTTATGGGGCTGCTATCCAAGCTTTGGCTTCTTTTTTCTAGATGCATTTTCCGGTAGGTTTCAAAAGTGGCTTTGGAATCCTTCATGGACCCATGGAATACTTGGTTTCTTTCCAATATTTTTATTGCAGCATCAAGTGGAATGTCGTCATTAACTGCAAAATGAGCAACAAAACCATCTGCGTTATTTTAGTGTGGTGTCTTACAATAGAAACATGCAAACAGAATGTGTGCTTTGCTTCATTCAGATAACAATTGCATTGTATCCAAACGAGAGAAATGGGGTTATTCTTGTAAAAGAAAAGAAGCTGAGAGACTCCAAATTTACACTTTTCATAACTCAAGCAGCACCTTTGTAACCCATTAAAAGAAGATCTTATGTAAAGGGTTTGTTTAGGGGAGAAACAAGGCTATAAATCTGATTGAGAAGTTCCAGACCAGGTCAGCCTGACATTATTGGAATCAGCCAGTGTCAGTTTCAAAAAACTGCCATAATGGGACTGTCTTGTTATGGTCCTATTATGGTGAAATGAGGACAAGGGGAATTCCATAAGGGGATTTTTGATCTAGAATTTGTTTGCCAAGTAGCCAAAAGATCATATAACACAGATACCATATTTTCCGGAGTATAAGACACACCAAAGTAATAAGACCCACCAAGATTTTGAAGAGGCAAATTAAAAAAAAAGTAGGTAGGTAGGTAGAGGGATAGACAGGGAGAGAAAGAGAGAGAAATACAGTAGGTAGGTAGGGATAGAGAGAATAGGTAGGTAGGTAGAAAAAGGGAGAGAGAGAGAGGGGGAGAGGGAGAGAGAAGATAGGTAGGTAGAACTGTTTCAATTGTTGAAAGCTTTGGAAGTAAGCAGGACAAAGCTACTCTGTCACCTCCTCCTCTAAGGGGACTGTGAGCCTGCCCTTGTATATTCATAGCAACTTTATCTTATCTCCTTTTTAGCTGCCACACACCTATCTGATATTGATCTCTTCCCGTATCTGTAGACAACACTGGGATTTTCTCCTTGCAATAAAACCTGTGGGATGCACTGGTGAAATCTCACAGCTTTTCCCTGGTTTCATGACATTAACAACTACCAAAATCAACACCAACATTTATCTCTTGGAGAAGATAATTAAATAAAACCAAGTAAGTTTTCTGCACAGTCCTCAAATTCAAATTACAAATAATCCATCTGGCTCAGTCTGCAGGTCTATTTAGCCAAGCATCTTTAATCCACCACAGCCAGTCAGATTTCTCTGAGAAGCCAACGAGCAGGATTGCAAGTCTCTCCTGTTATCAATTGAGTAACTATGTTAATTTCACCTATCTCATTTTCAATAGCTAGATTAGTCTAACAAAAGTAATTCCAAAAATATCAACCTGCTGAGATGTTACTCAAAGTATAGAAATGGAAGGAAGATCAAAGTATTGTTTGGCAATCTGAGTGGTGTTGATGAAACTTCTGTTCACCTCCTAAATCAAATGGCTAGGTTTTAGACATGGTTACCTTGAATTTCATTTTCTTCTGTTTTTCTTCTTTTCATGGGACGGTAATTTAACCAATCTTCTCTTTTACTTTTGACTGCTGTAATTAATAATTAGAAGCTTGTTTGATAAGAGCATGTAAAAAAGTGAGCCAGATTGACTACATATAGTACCAAAGGCTAAGATACAAGTAGTCCTTGACTTACAACAGTTTGTTTAGTGACCATTCAAAGTAACAACAGGACTGATAAAAGGGTCATTACTGTTTTTCACACAACCATTGCAGCATCCCCATGGTCAGGTAATAAAAATTCAGCTGCTTGGAAACTGACTCATATTTATGACAATTGCAATGTCATTCAGTCATGTGATCACCTTTTGTGACCTTCTGACAAGCAAAGTCAATGTGGAAGCCAAATTCACTTAAGAACATTGTTACTAATTTAGCAACTGCTGTGATTCACTTAACAATTGTGGCAAGAAAGGTTGTAAGAAGGGACAAAATTCACTTAACTGTCTCATTTAGCAACAGCAATTTTGGGCTCAACTGCAGTTGTAAATCAAGGACTATCTATATTTGCCCTAGTGGATAAAACCCCAAACTATATAAATATATGATATTTTATTAGTTATATTAAGTTTTTGAAATGTAGGGAATTTTCATCAGAACAAGATGATAGCCAAATGAAATCCAAATCTGTAACAGATACTACTAGCTACTGTTGAGTTGAGATCTTTAGCATCTTGCTACAGATTTCTACTGATTGAATATTAAAAAAAAGCTTTCTAGCCAAATTAAAAGATATTTTATAGATATTTAACACTTTAGACATAGCAATATAAATGCAGGATTAGCTTGCATTTGTAATATTTTAAAAAGAAAATACCGTTACGGATTAAAAGGAAACCCAACTGTACCTGTAACAGGTATCTTGTTTTTTTCAGGAAGCTTTGTTGCTTCTAAAGTTTGTTGTTCAGAGGTGGACTTCCTAAATAATATTTCTGGACACATTTTAAATTCAATCATTTGTGGCCTCTCTGCTTCAGACATGCCTTTCTGGTGGGGTTCAGAATCCTCAATTTCATTACTTGATTTCATGTGCCAAAGAGCTTTGGAGTGCACAGAATCCAGGCTTGTCAAACGAATAGTCTTCTGGGCAGTCCGTTTAAATGCAACTCTGTTCAAATAGTTCTTCTTTTGTTCCTTTTGCAGAAAAACAGTGTGTTTATTTTTTCTTTTAAAACATTTTTTATCAGAAAGTGATTTCACAGACCACTTGTCTGGGTTACTACTATCCAATGTGCCTTCTTTGACTGGAGAGTGAACTTCAAATACATTGGAAGGATTATCTCCTTCATTCTGAGGTGCAGGAATTCTATTATCATGAATTTGTGAGCTTTGACATGCATCTTTCTTAACTTTTCTGTATGCATATCTCTCTAGATTTATTCTTTTAACAAGCTGTGAGAGATTTTTTTCAACAGGCTGCTTAGGACAAATAGGTTCATTATATTTTACTTGTTTGTATCCGTATTGTTTCTCCAAATCTTTAAATTTCATTCTATTTAAATGTTCTTGTGAGCCCAAGGTAGAGTTATGCTCAGAATTTTCATGTTTTTCAGAAGCAAAGCTAACACTATATAATGTTGAAGAGGGCATGACATCACTAGTCTGAGTTTCCAATACGTTAACGGTTTTTCCCTTCATCATTTGTCTCTTTAGATTCTTGCTTGAAATTGGTCCTTTAATCATGTGTGTTTCACTAGTATCTCGTTTAATTTTGTATTTTTCAAAATTTATACTATGCTTAATTTCTATTCCTCTGTGGCGATCAATATCTGTTTTTGATTTCAGAGTTTTATTAAAAGACTTTTTCTCCAATTTCTTTTTGGCAAGTTTTTTGATAATTATCTTTTTGAAGTCTGTATTTAAATGATACTGTGCTTCACTTTTTGAGATATTCCTTCTACCATTTTTCTTGTGGTGTATTTTATTAGTTCCAACTCTTTCTCTCTGTAGAGACTGGGAATCTGCAGAATGAGAATGTTTTATACCCCGCTTTTTAGATTCTTGTGAATTTGATTTTTTCAATAAAGAACATGGAGTAGTTGCTTGCTCTGATTTGGGTAGTTTATCTTCTTTTACTTGAGATTCCATTTCTTTACATCCAAAACTTTTGTTTAAAGTTTTGTTACTCTGATCTCCCAAAAGAAAGATATTATTGCCTGCATCTAATATGGAATTCTGTACTTCATTTTTTAGGCTACAATCAGATTCACCGGATTTTGATCTCTCTTTAGACTGTGAATACAGATCAGTTTTTCCCTTCAAATTAGGTTCTTTAGCTAGCATGCATGAACAAGGCTCCACATTATATTTTGAAGCTAACCATCCTGGCAAGCAGCAGTATGTCCGTTCTGTTTTTCCAACTCTTTCAGATTTGATAATTTTGCTGTCAACATTTAAATCCTGGTTAGACTTCCTGTAGTGTCCTATATCTTTATGTTTTGAATCCATTCTCATCTGGTCATCTCCATGGTTATCTAGCTTGTTGGACGATTGTTGACTGCATTCAGGAAACACTTCACTCATCTGTTGAGAATTTAGGATTACTATTTTAATTTGCTGTACTGCATCACTAGGATCAAGACTTTTCTCATGACTCATAGTATTTTCTTTATCTTTTCTTTCTGTCGGAATAGTTATAGAATCTTTGTTTTCTATTTCCTTTACCATATTCAAATAACCAATTCCGTAGGGAAATTCTTTTGAAAGCTCAGTTAGCTGATTGTTCAAAAACATTACAGAGGATTCAGTGGTGCTTCCCAAATGGGCTTCCTTGCCTTCATCCAGGGTGTGCTCTGAGTCACCTGCTTTTCTAATAGTGGACATGTTGTTTGTCTCACACAGACTCTCCTGATTTTCAAACACCTTGTCATTGGACAAATCTGTATTGCAACTGTAAGAGAAATCTTGCTCAATTTTATTTCCTGAAAGTGAAGGAACTTCTAAAAAGTCATTGTTCTTTTGTTTCTCTGAGTTGGTTGCATTTGTTTCCACTGGGGTTTTATCACACTGAGGGCTTCCTAATGTTTGCATGTCTTCAGGTTTTCCTGCAGAAGCTTTGGATAAACTTCCTGATGGTAGTAAAACTCTGCCTTCCTCTGAAAAACTCATCCCAACTTCAGGGTCATTTTTCAAAAGGCCATATTCGTCCTCATTGTGTGGTAGAGAAGACAATTGTTCTCCTGACATTTCAAGCTTTCTGCCAGGTTTCAAAAGGCTAGTACTAAAGATGTCTGCTATTTGCGAATTATAAAATGCATCACCCTGTACAAGAGTACATACACCAGATATTTGCAATATACTGTCTTTCAACCCGACTTCCGTAGTAGTATTGGATTCATCCAAATTTGGACCATGTTTTTTTGATGTTACACATTTTTGAGAAGATGCAGTTAAATGATTAGTGATCAGTTCACATTGATGTTGGTCTCCTGAATTGAGGACATGTTGTTTTAATCCAAGTGGCAAGGAATTTGTTTTCTCTTGATTTAAGTCAAAAGAGTGATTTGTTTCAACTTCTGCTTTTACTATTTTATTTTTTCCTGTGGATTTGTCTGTTCTCTGATGCACATTTAAATCGCAATATCTATAGGAATCTGTAGGTGAGTAAATAGTTTTTTCCTCGTTACTATCTGATTTTGTAGATATAACTTTTTCTGAAGTATGGACAGTGCCTTCTTCAATATCGGTAGCTGGATAAATGATTTCATTATTTTTCTGCACATCATTATTTTTTGATAATATCCGTGGAGTAACAACAGCTACTTGAGGTTCAGAGCCTTTTGGCAAATTGGAATGTATTCCATCAAGGTTTTTTTCAAAAGATGAAGAACCATGAATCTGAGTCCTTTCAACTGTTTTAGTGTCATAATTTTGAGTCAATATATTGGGGAGGTTTTCCAATATTTTTGCTGTACTCTTGCCATCTATCCCATCACTGGAAGATTCAGTATTTCTATTTATTAGTTCATTTAAGGATTTTGGGAGGCATTTTCTCCAAAGAGCCAGGCTTGTTTTCAGTTCTTCCAAAGAACAAGTTCTTTCTACACCATGAGTTCCAGTTATAGCTTCAACTCCTTTGGAGACAGAACTAGATGTATCAGCAATCTTTTCACTATTTGTAGGTTTCTGTAGGCAAGTATTTTCACTATACTGAATGTGACATGCAGGAATAGAATTACCATGTTCTTCTTTTATCAATTTTTTCATTGAGGAAGGTTCCTGAGAAACATCTGAATTCTGAACTAAACTCTGAATGCTACCATTTAAATACTGAACACCACCACTTTCTGAATCTTTATTCTGTTCAGAAGAATTAAGTAAGTCACTGTTAGGTACAGCTGATATTTTCTCCAATTGATTATGAGTAGATTTAATGATGCTTGTTCCCTGAGTAGAACCAGCAGGAGAGATTTTATAGCTTAATTTAGTAGTTCCATTAGTGTTAACAGGATTTCCAAATGCATCATTAGAATCAGTACTTGAATTATCTTGAACAATGAAATGCTTATTTTGGTATTTATCTCCACCATCAGCAAGTAACATATTTTCATCATCAGTACCTTTCAGCATATGCCACAGAATTGGCAATAAATGGTACTTTGTTTTCTGTGGTACAACTGAAGAATTGTGCGAATTAGATGAAAACTGATTTGGAGTGACTTTATCTGAGCGAACCTGCTGGACAGTACATTCTACAGATGGGTTGGTATTATGAGGAAATGAATTATTAGGATTTTTATTGTTTATGGACGTATTAGAGGTCTGCCCATTCTGTAGAGAAGATAAATATATTTTTTGTTTTAAACTAAAATTGTCTTTAAGTTTTAATAATGCATTTCTCATTTCATACAAGGCTTGAACATCTAGTGATAAACTCTCTCTAGTTATTTTATATTTATCCTTAGATAAATTCTCATTACTTATGTTCTTTTCTAGTTGCAAAGTTTGATTTGTTTGTTGCAAAGGTTCAGCAACCTTAACTGTTGTAGTGGTTGGTACACTGTTAGAAAAATTACCTTCAACTTCAACATATGACTTTACTGATTCATTAGAAACCTGCATTGTAGTTTTTGGTCCACTTACATTATAGGCTGGGGGGGCTGCCACATTTGTTTCTGTGCAGGATGAGAGAGGTTGAGATTTCTGATCAGGCTGAACAGAATATAAATTGCTATTTTGATCAATCAGAGAATTATGATAACTTTCAACTTTTTCATTAGATAAAATTGCAGTTGGTTGTTGCACAACAAATTGTCCATGGTTCACTTGTATGGGGACCATCAAGTCTGATAGTGAAGAATTAGTAGTTTGGATTGCGTTCCTGTAATCATAATGAGAATAAATTGTATATGGTGGGTTTATTTGATCAGAAGCATAAGGTTGTGATTGCATTGTTACTGGAATAGCTGAATTTGGGCACTTCTTTGCCGAAGAGTAATTAGGATATTGGACATTTTGCTGAGGAGGTAAATAATAATTTGATGCAGAGTTAAGGGACACTCTAGCATCTGCTTGAGAGGTAGCAGGCCCATTCATGTAATAGTAGGGCATCCGTGTTACGGCCCTTTTTGGAGATGAAGTATTTAGGGGATCTTGTTGATAAACCAAGGTTCCCATAGAATTTGAACAATTCTGCAGTATCTGATTACTGAAACTGCCCACAGCCATATATGCATTTGTCTTTTGTTGCATATTTTGCACAGAATTAACCGTACTTCCCTGTAATGGCACAGAGGAAGAGACATGCATGTTCCTTGATAAATTTGGATTCTGTACATCAGCTGCCATTTGGACTGTCATGGTGGAAAGTGATGGTGACAAATTGTAAAAATTATTGTTTAGTCCAAAACTTGTTTTAGACACTGCTACTTTAGGAAATATTGGCTTTGAGGTTTTAGAAGCCCCGTTATTTCGAAATTGTCGTTTATTTGTCAACATATACTTCATATTTGATGGAATATTTGTGGTTTGGCTATTTCCAGAGTTACAAAAATTCTGCATTAAGACATTTGTTTGGGAAGTAATAGAAGCAGCATCAAGGGGCATCAAGTAGGATTCATGTGTTTGCATCTTATTGATTGTCCCTACATTCCAGTCCATTGTGTTGAAAGTTCTTTTGATTTTCAGGAATCTAAGAAGAGAAAAAAGAAATCATACAATTTCATTTAGGTCTATCAAATGAAACCATACAGCTCCTTAGCAAAACGCTATTTTATAAGCTATTTCTTCCCAGCCCCATATAAATTAAATGAACATTTCTGCTATCATCCTATCCCACATTAAAGTATTTTAAGAATTTCTAAATGCTAGCACTAATATAGGAAAGTTAACAGATCTCAATAGTTTTACATTCCACAACAATGGTCAAATTTTGGCAAAATTAACAGTATATATTCACAATTCACAACAGTATATAATCACATTTAAGCAAGAATGGTTCCCATATAAACTTCACATAGAATGGTAAATATAGTCACTTAAAGTTTGATTTCTTAGTGAGCTTAATTGTTTACAAATATTGTAAGTTAACAAATGCACAAAAAGGGAAAGCTAGTTTTTCTCTTTTAAAAAAATATCTAATTGGTATACTAATTGTTATATAACAAGATTTGTTATCCTATTTATTTGTTTGTCTGTTTGTTTGTTTAAAACATTTATATAGCCACCCAAACAGCATATTCATTTTTAGTATATACAAACAACATCACAACGGTGATATCCATAAGATCTCTCCCAAAGCTTACACACCAACCAATGCTGAATTAGTGGCTTTATATAGTATTTACCACAAGTCAGAGCTTATCTGATGCTCTGATAAGATATTTCCTGTATCCAAATAGCAATAGTTTTTGCAATGCTGTATAACACTCAAGAAAACTTGTTGTGACTCAGCAGCAGCTTGCTGTGAGTTGCGTCAGGATGCAGGAATAATGAGCAGCTGTTGCTCGTTAGGGTCGTCTTCTGCAGATAAAAGACGGAGAGTGGTACGCCTTAGTGGCAGATGTCAACGTTCGTGGTTCGTTGTGTGTGGTTCATCGTTTCGAGGTTCAAAGAGGCACTTGGATAAGTGATTTGCTTTCTGTAAACCTGATTCAAAGAGGCACTTGGATAAGTGATTTGCTTTCTGTAAACCTGGTTTGCTGTAAGAGCTTTTTGTTTTTGCATTATAACTTTTTGCCAGAGACTTTATCTACGTTTGATTTTTGGGCTCGCAGCCAGCTTGAGCCAGGACTGATAAATATATTCCCTTTGAAGTTCTGTCTGACTGTCATTTGTGAGCGAGCAAAGAGGGGGGTCAGAACAAAAACTATAGTTTAGAATTTAATGGCAAATCATAACAATTTTTTGCAACATGTGTTAACCTATTCATAAGGTAGTATCACATCCTAAAACTTATTTCAGCAATTTATGTTTTACTATGATAGCTGCAATTCATCATTTTTGCTTTCTGTCTATGCTTTGTCGCTTCGGGTCCAATTTTGCTAGCCAAGAACTAAGTCTTATCCCAAAACTTGGATTAGCTTTTTATTGGGGAAGTGAGCCTTCTCTATCATAACAAACACTTTGATATCACCCACAAAATATTTTTATTGTTATACTTGATTCTGGATGAAGGCGCTAAATGCTAAGTAAGTAATCCTTTACTTACTACCAGGTACTTAACTACTATTCAAAATTACAATGGACATTCTCAAAAGCTACTTACAACCTATTTTCAAATTTACAGCCATTGCAGAATCCCTGCAGTCAATCACCCGTACAACTGAAAAACTTACTGCAGGGATGCTGCAAAGGTCTCCCCTGCCTATTTCGTCTCCTATCCCACCCTGCTGGGTCTCCACAGGCCTTCAGCCTGCTCCCAATGCATAAAACTCAAGTCACTTGAGAGAGCCTCAAGTGCTCCAGAGTCTACCAGTGCACATTTGCCTGTGGAGAGCCAGTTTGGTCTAGTGGTTAAGACCCTAGGTCAGTAAGTGGGAGACTATAAATTCAAGTCCCACCTTAACCATGAAAACCAGCTGGGTGACTTTGGGCCAGACACTCTCTCTCAGCCCTCTCTCACCTCCTGGAACTTTATTGTGGGGAAAAGAGGGGGATCCAATCTGGGTCGGTCACCGGACTCGGAAATTTAGTCTTCCAAGCTTTCAGACTTCTGCTGGAGCCCATCCTTAGGAAACTTCTCTCTCACCAGAATCTGGTGAGACAAATTGAACCCAGTGACTGACCTAGATTGGCTCCTGCAACATTATTCTGGGGCACACATTTGTAAAAGAGGCGGAAAGCATGCTGATATTTTCGCAATCTTCAATTATTTGAAAAAATAATATAAGGCTGATACAAATAAATACATTTTTTTTAAAAAAGTGGCCTCTTAACTACTCAAGAGAGTCTCAAGATGGATGCAGAGGCTACTGACATATGCAAGGCTTTATTTTTAAGGAGATTCCATTTTAAGTAGATTCAGTCCTTTAAACAGAAGCTTCCCAAAGATCATGAGAATAGCGCCTGCTTGTTGAACAGCATGAGGCTGAAACCTTGGGAGGACTGGGGGAGGCAGGCAGGCAGGCAGGACCAGGCCTTTCTAGGCCTCCCCCACCCAAGGCACACTGTGAGGATCATTAAGGGCACCTTGCTTAACAACTATCACAACTTACAGGCTCAATTATGGTTATAATTCAAGGACCACCAGTATTATGATTATTGATATTTTAAACCATAATTAAGATTGATATTTCTTATATTGAATTTTCAATGGCTTAAACAATTTTCACATTAGAGTGCTAATCATTTTCAGTCAGCCTCCTATATATCTACACAAGTAGAAAGTTCACTCAAGGCTCACATTATTTTAGTGTCAGGGCTATTACAAATTCAATTTGATTTAGATTCCTGCTTCATTCACAAATTAAACAAAGTCCTATTCCCCTCCCCCAATCTTTAACTTGCCTGTTCACTTTCTAATTATCCAGTTGTCTGTTCTGAGGGCCAAAGTTGGCTCTAGATTCTGCCTCGGCACATTCTTTCTAATTAGTCAGCTAAGCGGAAGATCATTTATAACCTTTTATTGCTCTAGCAAAAAGGTTTCTCTCTGTGAAAAGAGGGAACCCGTGACAAAGGCTCAAATTTCCCTTTATATTCAGTACAGCATAAAAAAATACAAAAGAACACTTGATTGGACGGAAGAAATCATCCTGCCCAGTTACACTGTTAGTTAGGAGTACTAAATCTGGCTCATTGCCAACAAAGAGGCAAAGCCGGAGTTCTCTCTGAATCACATCCTGAATCAGATCTGAACAAAGATGGGTCCTCCATAAAGCTGGGAGCGGAAACCCTTTCAAACAGCATTGCCTGCAATTCTTGTTACTCCCCTCCGTCATTTCTCTCTCTCTCTCTCTCTGACACACAAACTTTTGATTGAAAGGGAGAGGCTGCGCTTTGCTTCTACCATAAGCACATGCATCTCACAATCTTTCAGAATTGCCTGCCTTTTCTCAAAGTAGTAGCAGTCGGGTAGAGGCAAGGGGGAACTGATTCCAATGGGCCGCAAGGCTTTATGCCTCATTGCCGGAAAGATGCCCAGGAACCCAGAGACACAGAACTCCCAGTCCTCGCTGGATCAGTTGATCCGCAGGCTGTGGTTAAGGGGCCCGGGTGACCCCCTCACTAGGGCTTATTTTGGGTAGGTCTTATATTAGGCCCACCCCCAAAAATCAGGGGAGGGCTTACTTTTTGGGTAGGTTGTATTTTAGGAGAGACACAGTAGTTTAGGGGAAAGGGTATGTGAGATACAATATAATAAGTTTTGGTGAAAACTTAATTGATTTTAAACATTTAGGTGTGATAGCAGATTACAGGTGGACTGTTAGCATGTGATTGACCTGGGCCTATCAACTGGACCTAGGAAGGATGGACAAGCGGCAGGAAATAGGAATGTATAAAATATACTGAGATCTGTAACCGGTGTGGTCTCTCTTTTGCTTGTACATTTGGAGATCCACCAGCTTTTGCAAAAGTTCTAATAAAACATTTTGTTATTTCCAACAATTTGATTGTGAGCTTCATTTCTCACAGGGGGAACTGGGTAAAGGGTGGGGAGAAAGATAAACAGGGGGAAATTCACAAAAAGGGGAACTAGGCATTCCGGAAAAATTGTGCACGTGTGGTCCTTTTCAAATGGGATTGCAAAGGAGGGACTTGCACTTCGGGCTGAAGGAATAAAAAGTTGCTGGAAACTATTCTTGGGTAGCCACCCGTTTTTACAAGAAAGTGTTTTACAATAAACTCTTTGCTCCTTCACTTAATGACTGTGTTAAATTTCTGACTGTTTAATGTGTTTCTCACACTTGACTACATAACTAAGCATTGTATTAAAAGTAAAAAGAAAAAAAAGTTGGCATGAGAAAAGGCATCATAGAATCACACAGTCTCCTGTGAAAAGATACAATTTCAGCAGGTTGAAACTTCTAGAAGGTACACTTGAAAGATCCTTTTGTATTAAGCTTGCAAGCACAAAAAAGAAAACCCCTTTTATCTTCTGGTTAAAAAGTTATAGACATTTTGTTGTCAAGGCAAAAAGTTTCTGAGTTCCAGTCTACATTACAAGGTTACGATAAAAGTAAAAGGAAGTAAAAGAAAGCCCCACTTGCTTGGCCTTCAGTTCCATATCCCAATTTGGTTTTTTTTCCTCTCACTTTAGAGCTATCCTTTTCAATATATTATTCCTTTCCTTCACTCCTTTTATTTACTGACTCCCTGAAGTACCCAGGCCATTTACACCTCTAAAAAAACACCAGCACATGAAACTCAAGTAATTGGTAAACTGCTGATATCTGTTGAAGGAATGCAAAGCTTTGGAACTGAACCTCAAAACTGTTCTAGCTGGTATACTGAGTCTTAGGCAAAACAGGCAAGTGATCTGTTTGCATTTTTGCAGAATTTTAGTAAACATCTTATCTGAAGCATCCCTAACATGCATGTTCCCTCCTCTCACGTAAACTCTTTTTTCAAAAAAAAGCACTTCTTTTTTGGAAGTAATAGTTGAGTTTTTAGCAGTATTGAAACTTATGTGAGCAGGCAACTCTTTTCTTGTGAATTACTTTTCATATGCTATCCTATGAAGATAAAGAACCATCTGCATTTTTTCTTTCTTTAGTGATATCTCAAGCTTGTCCCTGGCCTGACGTCACAAGACGTGAAAGCTTTCTCATGTATACATTCACTAGCTGGCTACCCGTGCTGCACTACAAAACTACATGATCATCCTTGATAAATTGACACCTAAAGCTTGATCTGATTTGTGATATCTTTTCATTATATTTAGAAGTAGCTGCATGATTAATGCATACCTTTTTACAGTCTTCCTCTATTGACTTCGGGATGACTTTGACAATACTTTTTTGCAATTTCCCTTACTTGTGTTTTCCTAATCACATCTGTAAATCTTTTCCTGCATTTTTCCCACTGTTCCCTTTAATTGGTGTTACAATAAAAGGAGCAGATTTGTCTGAACTGAGGAGGTCAGTATAAGCAGTGAGTTTGGGCTGGGATACTATGCAGAAGAAATTTGGTTCACAATCCGTTGGCTCAGTGGTGGTCAGTGATTGAAACACATAAGAGAATATCTTTCCCTCCGCCTTGAATTCGGAAGCAGTTCCATAGGTGAAAGGCATAGACATTTTGGTGAGGTACCGACATTTAGTACGGTAAGGAGTCCCAGACCTTTCCTGAGTGAAGGAGTGGAACGTCTGTCAGTTTGAACTGAGATAACGGAATGTGAGGCAACTGGCAGTTGGAACAGAATTCTTTTCAGGTGGGGAGGGGGGAGTAGAACTCCTTAGCATCAGAGAGTGTAAATACTGTATAAGAAATACTAATGATCTGATGGTCATTTTGAAAAATCCTTTCTTAGCGAATACCTAGAATTTCAAGTTTGTAGGCTTTACAGTTCTGGAGATTTTGTAATGAGTGAGTGATATCTATCATCTATCTATCTATCTATCTATCTATCTATCTATCTATCTATCTATCTATCTATCTATCTATCTATCTATCTATCTATCTATCTATCTATCTATCATCTATCTAGAGTGTGAGGCCATGTCAACTAGCTTGCTCAAATAATTCAAGTGCTATGATATCATAACCATCTAATTGCAGTGTGCCAAACATGAAACTATGGGGGTGCTGTGACAGCTATTACTTGCTATTCTTATCTCCGAAATCAAGAAACAATACAGTGCTGCAGTGTAGAAGGTAAGATTACAAAAGGTAGCAGGCATGAAAATTAAAACAAGTTGCATAATTCTATAAACTATGGTTACAGAGGATCAGGAGTTCCTAATGTGTTGATCAGGATTGTGATGATCAAGATTCCTATACTGAAATGGCTGAAATAAAGGACAAAAAGATGATAGGGAAACCACAAAAGTTCTTAAAATAAAACTTGGTCTAAATACTTATCGCTAGACGATGTGGGCACAGATATTTTAGTAACTTTTTTACTTTCTTTCAGACAGCTGTGTTTCCTGCTTATGTAACCAAGCAGAGTATAAAAGCACGTTAAAGGAAACATTCAGGGTCTTTCTCAGACTAATGGAAGAACTCATCTTTGTCCAGATCTGAATAAACATGTGACTCAGAGAGAACTCTCTTATGAGCTTTACTGGTTTCACATGTTTTATTTCATGCTACTTCAATAATGCAAAAGAAGTTATAAACTGCCATTTATCAGCATTTATTAAGAGCCGTTGAAGAAATTAATGTATATAGGTTCTATAAGCCAGTAGCACCCAGTCTACTGGGCTGTGGCCTATTTGGAACTGGGCCATTTGAGGGATGGGTGAGTGCATGTGCAGCATTACCGTGACCCGACAATTGTGCGATAGACATATGCGTGCCGACAAAATCGCGCCGATTAAAACGCAATGTCAAAATTGCGACGTCAAAATTGCGACGACAAATTCGCGATGACAAGCACAATAAAATCGAAAAAAAATTAGGGTTAGGGTTATAATGTACGTATACGCGTCCCACTATGTTAAAAGCCCAGCACACTCACTGGGCTGTCTATAGTTTGTTGATGACGCGATTTTGTCATCGCGCATTTGTCGAGAATCAATTAGCGATTTTGACGGCGCTCATTTGTCCGTCGTGGTTTTGTTGGCACGCATATGTCTATCGCGCATTTGTCAGTGAACCCAGAATTACTTACACGAGCAGCAGGCACAGGCACTTGCAGCCCATTCGTCCCACCCTTGTGTGAACCCACCGCTCACACAAATGAAGCTGTGCATGCACACCTGACTATCGTGCAAAACCACCATCTCTCCTCCTGCATATACCGGGCCACCAACCCAGAAAGGTTGGGGAATGGTATTATAAGTCACAGAGACTTTTTTCTTTTTATTACCCTTTAATCCCTTTATTCGAGGTGGAGTCAGGACAACTGAGTGGAGCTGAGCATTTACTGGCGGGATGTTCTTCCTGACTCCTATGCAGAGTTCACAGCAAATATTTTCTCTTTCCACCCTGATACAGAAACATCTGCCACTGCTTAGGATTGAACTCTCAACCTTGGGAGGCAAGTGTTTCTAGGCCACTGAGTCACTGATGGTCATATAGCTCATATAATGGTCATTATAACTGTATATTAATCTAATACTTACATTTTCTGAGAATGGGTTTTATTGAATGTTGTTGACTCTTCAATGTTGTTAATGTCACATGACAATTTTTTCTGAAAAAAAGAAAATACAAGAATTATGGTTCCTAAAACCTGAGGCATGTTTCCTCATATTTGGTTAGAGCTACATAGAAAAAAAAATTCCAATTTATTATATTAACCTTGATTAAGAATTACCTTATCTGAGCTTGAAACTAAACAGTCTAGGTTAAAAGACCATAAGGAATTCCATGGATGGATGTAAGCTAGGCTTGAAAGTCAAACCAGAATTTCAGAAAAAGACAACAGCAAACCATTTTTCTGCAGGTAGTCGCTAGAAGTTAAACTCAATTTTAGGGACTGCTTTGGGATTTATTGGTATATGAAGCCCAGTCCCAGTCTGGCCCAGCAGCCAGGTCAAGCACATCACATCAGCAGTGGGAGCAAGTTGATGAAGAATGTCAGCTGGGATGGTAGAATGCAGAGTAAGCTAGGGCCAAAAGGGCAGAGTTGGGAGAAGATAGGTGAGTGGAGAAGCTGAAATACACCTGCAGGTAAGTTGCCAAGCACCTACAATGGCTTAAATGTCTGGGAGAGGTTGTAAGTCCCTTTGTTTAGCACAGTTGAACAATCACTAAAAAAATGATTATAAGTCAAGGACTATCTATATAACTTCTGCCCTTTTGCCCATCTTTCTCAGGTGTCCCATTCGGGAACTTTTCCCACCATTTGGGGTCACCATATTATTTGGATCGTGCCTTTCTGATGCTGTAAAGTGGAGGAAAGCTTAAGTAAAATTTGAACAGTTGCAGTCAGATGATTTTTCACTTGGTGGCCATTACAACCTATCATTGATCCCTATTGCGGTCGCAAAATGAGGACTACTTGTAATTAGAAACACTGCTAAAAGATTTTTAAAGCAAGTTCACAATAGCAATCTGATGGACGCATAACCTGTTTTATTTATCTATCCAATTTATATAGCTGCCCATCTCACAAACGAGCGACTCTGGGCAGTCTACACAAAACCAAAACAATAAGCAACGAAACATATCCATGCAACATAGCACATAGATTCAATTTACAGAAGCTTCAATAGACAAAGTCAGGATGCAGTTAACATCACTTGCAAGAAGTAGGTAGGCTCAGATTCTCATCAGATAGCAACAGATGCTTCTTTCTAGCACTTCTTGAGGCAGGCTGTTCAAGAAGCTTTTACTATTAGAAAAATTGCTGAAATGTGTGTCAGTGCGGCTTGCAGCAGAATTTCCTAGTGAAAAGTGATCATCATTTCATATTTCCTAAACAAGATGAAAAACTTAAGTTTGACTTGCCCACTGTTCCTTTAAGACTTGGCCGCATCTTTCAATCTTTTTTTTATATGACATTTTCTGTTAATTCTGAAATCTTAATCTTTAATAAACCCATTTTGAAGCTGTTCATTAATAAGTATTGTGTTGAAAGATGTTGTGACATTCTTGTGGTTTGGGACATTTTGTAAAGGCCCATCCCGCTATAATAGTTTCATGGCTAAGAAATAATGCAGCATTAGTAGCACACCTATTTTTCCCTAAGGAGTCTGTCTCGGGAAATCCTATTTTATAGTTTATGAAGTCCCTTAATAATTTCTGATTTGCTGACTGGCCCCAGGACATCATAGATAGAACACTGTTCTTCACTATATTACACAACAGTAAGTTTCTTTAAAGGGGCTTGTTTTCTTCCATTCGCACAGTCTAGAACATGAAACATAAGTGTTTGAAAAAAGGAAACAAGGAGAATGAAGAGAAAGTATTGCATAAATTATCCTTGCCCTGTTTGGTAACTTGAGTCTGCTCTGTGAGATTTAAATTTCTCATTTTGAATCAACAGGACACTGTGAACAATACAAGAACTTTATTATTAGAACTTTACTATTATTATACAAGAACTTTATTATTGCAAAAGTTGCCCTACTATGCTTATATGGGTAGAGCCACAGAAGAGCAATGATATATATGAATACAAGATTTAAATCCAGTTTCAAAAAAACCCCAATCCATCAACCCATCATCATTGGTCAGTTTACATCAGATAAGTATTAGCTGTACAATCCTAACAGCTGGTTTTCCTAACATGCTATTCCCCCTGATAGTTGCTACATCTTGATCATAACAACACAATTAATTTGAGCATGGCAGTGCTTTCCTGCCAACATTAGCTTGACATGGCCTGGAATGTACTAATCAAATCAATAGCCTTGTTATTTCCTGTAACCTCATATTCTTACATAATTCCATAGCTACCGTCCCAAAGCTGGGGTCTTAATTTATACAGACGATAAATATGGTGTTATTCTTCCTCTTTTCTTTACAGGAATACTTCTAATTTCTCTCATGCTCTGAGGGGTTGCATATTATATAGATTGCTTAAGTTGCTAAAAATGTAAGAATCTAGCAAGGAACATTAGGCAACTGCCACAAGGAAAAGGAAGTGAGAGTCTGCGAAACTGCTGACATGTGCTGAATTAGCAATTTCTAGACGAATTCTGACTAGAATTAGGTTAACCCAGCCTTTTCTTCTTTCAAGGGTGGTTAAATGAAGATCCAGATTGTTGGGGGCAATATGCTGACTCTGTAAATTGCTTAGAGGGTTGTAAAGCACTATGAAGCGGTATATAAATCTCGTGACCCGACAAAAGCGCGAACGTCAAAAGCGCGCCGACAAAACCGTGGCGCTAAAACCACGATGTCAAAAGCCAGCCGACAACAGCGCGCTGACAGAAGCGCGATTTAAGTTAAGGTAAGGTTTAGGGTTAGGTTTAGGGTTATTTTTAGGGTTAGGTTACAGCGCGCTTCTGTCGGCACGCTTCTGCGCTCATTCGTCGGTGCGGTTTTGTCGGCGCGGTTTTGTCACCGCAGTTTAGTCAGGCGCGCTTTTGTCGTTTGCGCATTTGTGGTGGAACCTATAAGTCTAAGTGCTATTTTTATAAATGAGCCAAAAGGGAAGGTTGCTTCAATTGCCTGAAGATGAAAACCTACCATAAACCTATCATAAAAGCCATAAAAAGCTCTGTCTCCATATCTTGCATTCTTCCTTCTGCGCAGTATTTCAATGAAATTTAACTCACAGCTATGATTATGGTCTCCCATTCACTAAAAGGGTCTGGGGAATTTTCCCCAACAAAGACAATTTGGCTGCCACATTCTGTAGCAGCTTCAGTTTCTAGACCAAGCACACAGAGAACTTTGGTCTCTTACCTGCTTAGGAGAACAGAGCCTAAACAAATGCTTGTCCAAATATACGTTCTGTTAATCCTTTCTCCAAACCCACTTTAAAGCAAGCCCACTTTGTCTTTTAAGGGTCTTTTAAAATTTAAAAGACCCTTTGTCTTTTTCTACTATTAAAATCATACTGCACTGAAAACCATATATACAGTAGTCTTAAATACGTTTGAGAAAGGAAAAAATCATTTAGGGAAATATGTAGGTTTTTATCAAGATGGCTGTAAAGTTCTGCCCATTTGTGATGACATTATCTGAGGAAACACCTTTTCCTCCATGTTTGCACCCCAGTCCTAAAGAATAGAAATTCTGACTAGTGTCTTCCATGCTGAGGAATACCTGATGGCTGTTTAGGAGCAGGATTTCTCCATGGAGACTGTCTCTAGTTATGTAATATCCATCCCAAAGATGTTAGATATTATATGTTATGAATATATTACAAATATGATCTGTGTTATATATTAAAATAAGTCATTTTAATTTATTGGGCTTGTAGTATAGCCATGCTTATTCTTTGCATGAATCCACTGGGAACCTCACATTGCTGGAATGTGTGTAATACTGACCATAATGGAAGGTCCTGAATGTGCATATAAGTGATTTATCACTAATGATAACAACTGGAACACTAGTGAGTGCAAGGAATGTAATGGATTGCATTTTTCATGGGGTCATAGAACAGGGAATAAACATGTGAAGTTCCTGATGTGACACATGAATTTTAGAGTAAACAAGTTGGATATAAAAAGAAGACTGGAATGAACCCAGACCTCCAAAGTGCCAGATGATTTTTGTTAGGGCAGGGGACACCCTGAGTCTCCTTCCAGCCCATTCTAACACAGTCTGATCACTCATGTTAAGAGTGTATTTGAGTGTTGTGTGAATGTGTAGCTTAGTTGGGCAGCAATACTTATTGAGTACTATTCTGGGAGGTGCTTTAGAAGAACTGTTGTTTAGAAATGTTACACACACCTGACAAGTTATTATTGTATGGGAAACAGGAGGACCAGTACTATGTATGTTGTCTTGAAAATATTTAAATATTTTATATGCAATAGTTACGGTGGAAGTTTTACTGTTTTTAAGCCTCTAAAAATAAATTATGTAGAAATATGTTAAACTTAACCTGAAAATTATAAGACAGTTTGTATACTGTAAAGCAGATTACTAGTATTCAATAGTTTAAACATTAGTCCATATAAAAGCAAACACTAGAGCAGTGATGGGCAACCTTTTTGGCGTGGTGTGTCAAAAATCGGCAAAAAATCGAGCATAACTCGCGTTGTGTGTCACTTCGACAAAAACATAATTTTGCGCAATTTATAGTTTAAACTACAAAAATGGCGCTCACAGTTCCCGTTGGCACTCCGCTGTTCCCTGCTGTGGTGCGGTCGTAACCGACAGTCCCAGGAGTAGACTCTCTGTGCCGGCCTGACTGGAGAGAGGCGCGCACTGTTCCCGCACTCCTCTCCTGCGGGTCCTCCCTCGCCACGCTGATGACGTGTGTGCGCACGGCACGCACGCCTTACCAGCAGCCCCTGCGCTCAGAAAGGGGCGGCGGCGATACAGTAAGTGAGTGTGGGCGGGGGAGATCACACGTCCCGCCCCCCCCCCGTTCCTCCAGCAGAGATTCTTTCATCCTCGGCGGCCGTGGAGGAGCCGAGGATGAATCGCATGAAATCCTGTGCGTGTCACCCCAAATGGCTACGCGTGTCAGCACTGACACGCGTGTCATAGGTTCGCCATCACTGTCCTATACCATGAAGGGCTTTGTAGGTGACAAGTAGCACCTTGAAGCGCACCCGGAGATCAACAGGCAGCCAGTGCAGCTCGCAGAGGATAGGTGTTACGTG
Source organism: Thamnophis elegans (assembly GCF_009769535.1). Classification (NCBI taxonomy): domain Eukaryota; kingdom Metazoa; phylum Chordata; class Lepidosauria; order Squamata; family Natricidae; genus Thamnophis; species Thamnophis elegans. The sequence goes on along the minus strand of NC_045547.1, from coordinate 18,640,475 downwards.
GGTGAAACGAGGTGCACCCACGATCGCTCGAGCGGCTGCATTCTGGACAAGCTGAAGTCGCCGAATGCTCTTCAAGGGCAGCCCCATGTATAGCACGTTGCAGTACTCCAGCCTAGAGGTCACAAGGGCACGAGTGACTGTTGTGAGAGCCTCCCGGTTCAGGTAGGGACGCAACTGGTGCACCAGGCGAACCTGGGCAAATGCCCCCCTGGTCACAGCTGACAAATGATGTTCAAAAGTCAGCTGTGGGTCCAGGAGGACTCCCAAGTTGCGGACCCTGTCTGAGAGGCGTACCATTTGACCCCCCAGCCTGAGAGATGGAACACTTGGCCAATTAGTGGGAGGGAAGCACAGCAGCCACTCGGTCTTATCTGGATTGAGTACAAGCTTGTTAACCCCCATCCAGTCTCTAACAGCCTCAAGGCCCTGGCTCATCACGTCCATCGCTTCATTAAGTTGGCACGGGGCGGACAGATACAGCTGTGTATCGTCCGCATACTGGTGGTATTTTATCCCGTGCCGTCGAATGATCTCGCCCAGCGGTTTCATGTAGATATTGAAAAGAAGGGGGGACAGGACTGAACCCTGCGGCACCCCATACGTTAGGGGCCTAGGGGTCGATCTCTGCCCTCCGACTAACACCGACTGCGACCTGTCCGAGAGGTAAGAGGAGAACCACCGTAAAACAGTGCCTCCCACCCCCACCTCCCGCAGTCGTCGCAGAAGGATACCATGGTCGATGGTATCGAAAGCCGCAGAGAGGTCAAGGAGTACCAGGATGGAGGCGTGACCTCCATCCCTGGCTCTCCAGAGATCATCGGTCAATGCGACCAAAGCGGTTTCTGTGCTGTAGCCAGGCCTGAAGCCTGACTGGAATGGATCAAGATAACTGGTTTCCTCCAAGGACCGCTGGAGCTGAAAGGCCACCACCTTCTCAACAACCTTCCCCACAAAGGGGAGGTTGGAGACTGGACGGTAGTTGTTTAGTACGGCTGGATCCAGAGATGGTTTCTTCAGGAGGGGTCTCACCACCGCCGCCTTTAATGCGGTGGGAAAGACCCCCTCCCGAAGGGAGGCGGCAACAACCGCCTGGATCCAGCCCCGTGTCACCTCCCTGCTGTTAAATCACGATTAGTAATTAAACAATATTTTACCAAACACGGAACACACGAAGGAACGTTGACTCCAGCGACTGGGGCATGGCAGCATCTCTCCTTTTATCTCCAAACCTCCTCCCACAAGCCCCAGCTGCATACTGAATTTTGTATCCCGAAAAAACTCAGCAGAATTCCTGAATCACCACACTGAATTTTGTATCCCGAAAAAACTCTCAGCAGAATTTCTGAGTCACAACAGATACCTGGATAAAGAAAAAATACCTATAGTTAAGGAGGAGCAGAGGGAGAGATTGAATCAACCAATAACCTCGAGGAAATCCTCCAGATAATTAAACAGTTAAAGGCTGGGAAAACACCGGGCACAGATGGTTTGACAGCTGCTTATTACAAAAATTTACAATTAGAAATGGTAGAACCACTTAAGGAATTATTTAATAAAATCCAAGTGGAAGGGAAGGTACCTCCATCTTGGAAGACAGCTTTCATATCCCTGATACCTAAAGAAGATCAACATCTCAGTCAACCCAAAAATTATAGACCTATATCACTACTCAATATAGATTATAAAATTTTTACAAAAATATTAGCGAATAGGTTAATGTTGGTTACTCAGCAACTGATTCATAATGATCAAACTGGTTTTATACAAGGGAGACAAATGAGAAGTAATGTAAGACAAATTGTTAATATACTGGAATATTTGGGAAAGAATTAACCAAATCCCCACAGTGCTTATATTTTTAGATGCCGAGAAAGCCTTTGATCGAGTGAATTGGCAATTTTTAATGAAAACAATGCAAAAGATGCAAATAGGAGAGCATTTTCTACAATCAATTAAAGCAATATATCAGGAACAAACAGCACAAGTTATAGTCAATGGAAGCTTAACAGAACCGTTCAAAATCGAGAAAGGTACAAGACAGGGTTGCCCCCTATCACCATTATTGTTTATAACCCTGGAATTATTGTTGAATAAAATACGGGGATCAGATGATTTACAGGGAATCGATTAGGCATCAAGAATATAGATTACGTGCATTTGCGGACGATTTGGTTATAACTTTAACCCAACCAGAGAAATCTATCAAGGTTTTAATGAATATGATTAATCAGTATGGCCAAGTATCTGGGTTTAAAATAAATCTAGGGAAAACAAAGATGCTAGTTAAAAACATGAATACCAATCAAAGGGAAGATTTAGAAAAAAATAACAGGATCTGAAATAGTTAAAAAGGTTAAATATCTAGAAGTTTACATCTCAACCTCAAACGGGAAACTATATAAGTATAATTATGAGCTACGCAGTGATGGGCAACCTTTTTGGCGTGGTGTGTCAAAAATCGGCAAAAAATCGAGCATAACTCGCGTTGTGTGTCACTTCGACAAAAACATAATTTTGCGCAATTTATAGTTTAAACTACAAAAATGGCGCTCACAGTTCCCGTTGGCACTCCGCTGTTCCCTGCTGTGGTGCGGTCGTAACCGACAGTCCCAGGAGTAGACTC